>NC_066521.1:6744861-6796769 GCF_024679095.1 Eriocheir sinensis
ACTCCTTCAAAAATAAGCTCGACCGTCACTTCCTTCAACTTAATATCAACTAGAGTAGAAATGCAACGTTTTGGAGTCTTCTGATTAATGTAAAATCACTTAGGTTTAAGGACAGACCACCAAGTCTGGACCATGGGGTCTGTGTGGTCTGATTTTTTATGTAAATCTATGTAAATTCTCTCTCTCTCTCTCTCTCTCTCTCTCTCTCTCTCTCTCTCTCTCTCTCTCTCTCTCTCTCTCTCTCTCTCTCTCTCTCTCTCTCTCTCTCTCTCTCTCTCTCTCTCTCTCTCTCTCTCTCTCTCTCTCTCTCTCTCTCTCTCTCTCTCTCTCTCTCTCTCTCTCTCTCTCCGTACCCTCTTTCTTACAGTCCCATAAAACAATTCTTCCCGTCACGTGACATGATCAGGAACACAAAAATTGATCTAATTCTCTTTCTACTCAGGCTCATTATTCTCCCTTCTCTCGTTCCACTTCCTTTCTCTTGTCTTTTCTTTCCTTTTTAATCGCATTTTTCCCTTGTCTTTTGTCTCTTTTCTTCTCTTCTAAATCGTTTTCTTTCTTATTCTGATCTTATCTTTCTTTAAGGTACAGAAATTTCATATCAATCTCTATTTCTTTTTCACTCCTCTTGTGTCGATTAATTTCATCGTCCTGTCATTTTTGATTTTCCTGTTTTTACCTATGTTTTCCTTCCATCTTCTTTATCTCATAAATTCCCAGGTGTAACATAAAGAATCTAATCCTCTTATAGCACTTTTCAGTCTATAATCGCTTCTCATATGATTCTTCTGCTCGGCTATCTATTTAAATCTTCCTCTCTAACTTCTCTTCTTCCTCCTACAACTCCTCTTCGAACCGCCTCTCGTAATTCACCTGTTTTTCTCCTCCACCTCTATTTCCTCTATCTTATTCTTCTCCTCCCCTCCTCCTCCTCCTCCTCCTTCTCGTCTTCCTCCTCCTCCTCCTCCTTCTTCTCCTTCTCCTCCTCCTCCTCCTCCTCCTCCTCCTCCTCCTCCTCCTCCTGCTCTTTTTTCCTCGCGGTCTAACTCTCCTCGTCGTTTATGAACTTGCCCGAACTTGGGGTGAACTTTGAGTGAATTTCTTTACCCCAAATGATCATCACTCGGTCTCGTGTGAGCACCATGGGGAGAAGACTTGTACTGGATAGTCGACCCTTCAGGCCTAGTTATCTCTCTTCTATCTTCCTTTCTTTGTGTTTACAGCCCGATGTTTCTCCCTTGGTCCCAATGTCTGCATCAGTGTCCCTTACGTAATTCTTGTTTTTTTTTGCTATACTTACTACTACTACTAATACTGCCAGCCTACCATCGCTTCAACCTCACAACTACAACCGCCTTTCCCTGAATCTACCTCTCCAAGGCGGACCACCCCGCCACCACTACACCCTAACAACTACCACTGCTTCAATCCCCCCGCCCTGAATCTACCTCTCCACGCTCCCTCTGCTGTGCGAGAAGCAAACAAAGCAACATCTCAGTGGCAGGCAATCGAGGGAAGTGCTTGCCCGCTCATTGCTCATTATTATAAACTTATGAACGATATTTCTCTTCGTGGCTTCGAGCTGTGGGGTTAGAGGAGGAGGAGGAGGAGGAGGAGGAGGAGGAGAACGGCAGGTCTGTAGGTCCAGTTGCAAAAGTTGGATCAAGAAACAGAAGGTCACAGGAATACTAAGAGGGGTTCCTGGCATGTTTCTCCAATTAATGTGTTCTGGAGAATGTTGATGCGATCACTGATATATTTTGGTGTGGTATCGGTCTTAAGTTTATTCAACACTAATATGGTTCTTCTTTTTCTTGCGTCTTGTTGTATTACAACAACAACAACAACAACAACAACTACTACTACTACTACTACTACTACTACTACTATTACTATTACTATTACTATCGCTACTACTACTACTACTACTACTACTACTACTATTACAGTCACAGAAATAATAACACAAGTAATGATAATAACAATGAATATAAAAATTATCATAACAATGAAGATAATAATAATATTAAAACACTAATATACACTAATATACAACACTTACCAATGAAAAGCAACAAAATACCAAAACAGAAGAGCATCGGGCGCTCCGTCAGTCAGGCTTGGCAACGATTCAATAAGTACGTGAATCCGTATTTTGAGCATCTTCGTTTTCATTAATATTATCTTTCGTCCAGGTGTGTTTGGTATGTGTATGTGTTTGTGTGTGTGTGTATGTCTTTGTGTGTGTGTGTGTGTGTGTGTGTGTGTGTGTGTGTGTGTGTGTGTGTGTGTTCTTTTATAAACTTTTAAACTACTTTTGCAAGTGTGTGTGTGTGTGTGTGTGTGTGTGTGTGTGTGTGTGCGCGTGTGTGTGTGTGTGTGTGTGTGTGTGTGTGTGTGTGTGTGTGTGTGTGTGTGTGTGTGTGTGTGTGTGTGTGTGTGTGTGTGTGTGTGTGTGTGTGTGTGTGTGTGTGTGAGAGAGAGAGAGAGAGAGAGAGAGAGAGAGAGAGAGAGAGAGAGAGAGAGAGCATGGCACCCTCTATTAAATGGGTGGTTAATCTCGGCACACGCGCCATTCGGCTCAGCGGGAGGCGCCGACCACGACTGGCTGTCAACATTTTGCGCCGATGTGTTTCCGGTCCAGGAGTGTTAGTTCAGTGTGTTTCATCCCTTTTCAAAATTTTCAGCTTTTTCTATACATTTTCATTATTCCAGCTATTATTTACTCTACTTTTCATTAATTTATTTACGTTATCCTTTAAATTTATCACCTTTGTTTTATTTTACTCTCGCTTTTGTGGTTGTGGTTATGTGTATTCTCTTCCTGTATATGAATATGATTCTCTGTTTGTCTGTCTGTCTGGGTGTCTACCTGTTTATTTGCTTGTTTGCCTATTTTTCTGTCTGTCTGTCTTGTCTGTCTCAATGTCTTTTCATCGAATGTAACTGTAAGCAAAGGGATGATATTAATCGAAGGCGACGACGGGGGATGAAGGAAGAAAAGTTGAGGGGAACGGCGAGGGAGGATGAGGAGTAGCGAGAGAGAGAGAGAGAGAGAGAGAGAGAGAGAGAGAGAGAGAGAGTTATGAATATATGGCGTTGAAGGTGAAAGAGGGGCTTGTAAAAAAAGGGACGCAGAGTAAAGAAAAAAATACAAAAAACAACTAATCAGATGCAGTCCTTCATTCCACAAAAGTGGATAGGAAAAGTATATAAAAAAAATATATCCCCAAGTTAATTTAGACTTTTTTTCTTCTAGCAGAGATATACTGGATTAGTAATTGCGTTATATTAATATTTTAATATAAATTAGCGTGTGACTCACGGAAACGTTGTAGCATGCATATAATTATACAGTTGACTGCTATGCAACATTTTGAGTAATTTTATCAGAATTAATAAATTTCGCGTATATTAGATCTGAGAAAGTGAGACTTATAATTCGATATTTTTTTTTTTTACAGCAGAGGAGTCAGTTCAAGGGCATAAAAAAAGGTAACAAATGTGAAAAAAAAGCCCGCTACTCACTGCTACTATAAAGAGTTAGAGGAGTGGCCGAAAGATAGGTCAATTTCGGGAGGAGAGGTGTCCTGATACCCTCCTATTGAAAGAGTTTAAGTCGTAGGCAGGAGGAAATACAGATGAAGGAAGATTGTTCCAGAGTTTACCAGCTTGAGGGATGAAAGAGTGAAGATGCTGGTTAACTCTTGCGCAAGGGATTTGGACAGTAAATGGATGAGCTTGAATAGAAAGTCGTGTGTTGCGAGGCCGCGGGAGGGGGGGGGGGGGGCATGCAGTTAGCAAGTTCAGAAGAGCAGTCACCAGGAAAATATCGATAGAAGATAGAAATAGAGGCAACATGGCGGCGAAATTTAAAAGGTAGAAGACTATCAGTAAGAGGAGGAGAGCTGATGAGACGAAGAGCCTTAGACTCCACTCTGTCCAAGAGAGCTGTGTGAGTGGAGTCCCCCACACGTGAGATGCATACTCCATACGAGGACGGACAAGGCCTCTGTAAATGGATAGCAACTGTGCAGGGGAGAAGAACTGGCGGAGACGGTACAGAACGCCCAGCCTCGAGGAAGCTGATTTAGTAGGAGAAGAAATATGAAGTTTCCAGTTGAGATTTTGAGTTAAGGATAGACCGAGGATGTTTAGTGTTGAAGAAGGTGACAGCTGAGTGTTGTCAAAGAATAGGGGATAGTTGTTTGGAACATTGTGTCGAGTGGATAGGTGGAGAAACTGTGTTTTTGAGGCGTTGAAGGACACCAAGTTCTTCTTGCCCCAGTCGGAAATAATAGTAATGTCTGAGGCTAAGCGTTCTCCCGCCTCCATCCAGGAATCATTTAGTTCCTGTTGGGTGGGTCTTCTATTAAAAGGAGTTGAGTAATGCAGAGTAGAGTCATCGGCGTAAGAATGTATAGGAAAGCTCTTTTTAGAAAGAAGATCATCAATGAACAACAGAAAGAGAGTGGGAGATAGGACAGAACCTTGCGGAGCACCACTATTAATAGGTTTAGGGGAAGAACAGTGACCGTTTACCACAGCAGAAATAGAACGGTCAGAGAGGAAACTTGAGATAAAGTTACAGAGAGAAGGATAGAAACCGTAGGAGGGTAGTTTGGAAAGCAAAGATTTGTGCCAGACCCTATCAAAGGCTTTTGATATGTCCAGCGCAATAGCAAAGGTTTCACCGAAACGGCGAAGAAAGGATGACCAAGAGTCAGTTAGGAAGGCAAGGAGATCACCAGTAGAATGCCCCTTGCGGAACCCATACTGGCGATCAGACAGAAGGTCCGAGGTGAAAAGGTGCTTTTGAATCTTCCGGTTAAGGACTGATTCAAAAGCTTTAGATAGACATGAAAGCAAAGCTATAGGACGGTAGTTTGAGGGATTGGAACGGTCACCATTCTTAGGCATAGGCTCTATGAAGGCATAGTTCCAGCCAGAAGGAAAGGTAGATGTTGACAGGAAGAGGCGAAAGAGTTTGACCAGTCAGGGTGTCAGCACGGAAGCACAGTTTTTACGGACAATAGGAGGCACTCCTTCAGGTCCATAAGCCATCCTAGATTTGAGGCCGGAGAGGGCATAGAAAACATCATTAGGAAGAATCTTAATTACAGGAATAAAGAAGTCAGAGGGGGGATGAGTAGGAGGAATATGCCCAGAATCGTCCAGGGTGGAGTTCTTGCAGAAAGTTTGAGCGAAGAGTTCAGCCTTAGAGACAGATGAGACGGCAGTGCTGCCGTCAGGGTTAAGGAGAGAAGGGAAAAAGGAAGAAGTGAAATTGGAGGAGATATTTTAGGATAGATGCCAGAAGTCACGGGAAGAATTAGAGAAAGCAAGGTTTTGGCATTGTCTATTAATAAAGGAGTTTTTGGTTAGTCGGAGAATAGATTTGGCACGATTCCGGGCTGAAATGTAAAGATTATGGGTAGCGGGAGTTCTAAGGCCGTGGTACCTTTTGTGAGCTGCTTCTCTATCTTTGACCGCACGGGAACAAGCGTTATTAAACCAAGGTTTTTTAGCGTGAGGAGTAGAGAAAGTACGTGGAATGTATGCCTCCATTCCAGAGACAATCAGTTCTGTGATGCGCTGGGCACACACAGAGGGGTCTCTATCCTGGAAACAGAAATCATTCCACGTAAAATCGGAAAAGTACATCCTCAGGTCGTCCCACCGAGCTGAGGCAAAGTGCCAGAAGCATCGCCTCTTCGGTGGGTCTAGAGGGTTTACAGGAACGATAGGACAGGATACAGAGATAAGGTTGTGATCGGAGGAGCGCAACGGAGAGAACAGTTTGATAGAGTAATCAGAAGGGTTAGAGGTAAGGAAGAGATCTAGTATGTTGGGCCGGTCTCCAAGACGGTCAGGAATACGTGTAGGGTGCTGAACCAGCTGCTCTAGGTCATTGAGAAAAGCAAAGTTGTAGACTTGTTCACCAGGCTGGTCAGTGAAAGAGGATGAAAGCCAAAGCTGGTGGTGAACATTAAAATCTCCCAAGATGGAGATTTCAGCAAAGGGAGAGTGGGTCAAGATGTGCTCCACTTTAGTGTTCAAGTACTCAAAGAATTTTACATATCTAGTAGAGTTAGGTGAGAGATAAACAGCAGGCTGGAGTAGGTAGGAAGACACCTACCGAGCGGGCGCAAGCCACTCCCGGTGAGGTATATATGGGAGGTGAGAAGGGAGCTGAAGAACTCCAAAGACCCTTCCCATGTCCTTACTAACCGTTTCCCTATTGTCTCACCAACACCGGAGAGTAGTTCAGCATGCTCTCTAAAGACAGATCCTCTCTCTATCCACACCACACTGCATTCACACAACATATACACTTTTTCCCAAAATCAAAATTTTAAAATGGCGTACATACACCAAGCCTCGGAGTCCCCGACTGGGGGGGGGACCACAAATTCCCCCAGGGAGGACTCCCCTTCTGGCTGCCGACCCGAGAGGTGTCTTGATAACTCCTCGAACCTCTTTCTTCTCAATTTCTGCAACATTCGCGGTCCTCGCTCTAATTTTCATTCTGTGGAACATCATCTCTCCTCCTCTAAACCTCACCTTCTCTTCCTTACCGAAACACAGGTTTCTGAGGCTACTGACAGCAATCTCTACTCTGTTCCCTCCTACTATCTCTATCCTAAATTTCAATCCAAAGCTGGATGTTGCGCATACGTGCGCAACGACATCACTTGCTCTCGTGCCCACGACCTTGACTCTTCTGAATTTTCCATCATCTGGTTAAGACTTCACTGTCATTCTATTACTAAATACATCTGTGCTGTTTATCTCTCACCTAACTCTACCAACTATGTAAAATTCTTTGACTATTTGAATTCTAAAGTGGAGCACATCTTGACCCACTCCCTTCGCTGAAATCTCCATCCTAGGAGATTTCAATGTTCCTACCAGCGTTGGCTATCATCCTCTTTCACTGACCATCCTGGTGAACAAGCCTACAACTTTGCTATCATCAACGACCTAGAGCAGTTGGTCCAGCACCCTACACGTATTCCCGACCGTCTTGGAGATCGGCCCAACATTCTAGACCTCTTCCTTACCTCAAACCCTTCTGCTTATTCTGTCAAACTGTTCTCTCCGTTGGGCTCCTCCGATCACAATCTTATTTCTGCATCCTGTCCTATCGCTCCTGTACACCCTCTGGACCCACCGAAGAGGCGATGCTTCTGGCATTTTGCTTCAGCTCGGTGGGACGACCTGAGGATGTACTTTTCCGATTCCGTGGAATGATTATTACTTCAGGATAGAGACCCCTCTGTGTGTGCTCAGCGCATCACAGAGGTGATTGTCTCTGGAATGGAGGCATACATTCCTCGTTCTTTCTCTACTCCTCACGCTAAAAGCCTTGGTTTAATCACCCTTGTTCTCGTGCTGTCAATGATAGAGAGGTAGCTCACAAAAGGTACCAGAGCCTTCAAACTAATGCTAATTATGAACTTTACATTTCTGCCCGAAATCGTGCCAAATCTATTCTCCGACTAACCAAAATTCTTTCATTAATAGAAAATGTCAAAACCTTGCTTTCTCTAACTCTTCCCGTGACTTCTGGCATCTAGCCAAAAACATCTCCTCCAACTTCACTTCTTCATCTTTCCCTCCACTCCTCAGTCCTGACGGCAACACTGCCGTCTCATCTATCTCTAAGGCTGAACTCTTCTCTCAAACTTTTTCTAAAAACTCCACTCTGGACGATTCTGGGCATATTCCTCCTACTCATCCCCCCTCTGACTCCTTTATGCCTGTTATAAAGATTCTTCAAAATGATGTTTTCTATGCCCTCTCTGGCCTCAATCCTCAGAAGGCTTATGGACCTGATGGAGTGCCTCCTATTGTCCTTAAAAACTGTGCCTCCGTGCTGTCACCCTGCCTGGTCAAACTCTTTCGCCTCTGCCTGTCAACATCTACCTTTCCTTCTTGCTGGAAATATGCCTTCATACAGCCTGTACCTAAGAAGGGTGACCGCTCCAATCCCTCAAACTACCGTCCTATTGCTTTACTTTCTTGTCTATCTAAAGCTTTTGAATCAATCCTTAACCGGAAGATTCAAAAGCACCTTTCCACTTCTGACCTTCTATCTGATCACCAGTATGGGTTCCGCAAGGGGCGTTCTACTGGTGATCTCCTAGCCTTCTTAACTGACTCTTGGTCATCCTCTCTTAGCCATTTCGGTGAAACTTTTGCTATTGCGCTGGACATATCAAAAGCTTTTGATAGGGTCTGGCACAAATCTGGGCTTTCTAAACTACCCTCCTACGGTTTCTATCCTTCTCTCTGTACCTTTATCTCCAGTTTCCTTTCTGACCGTTCTATTTCTGCCGTGGTAGACGGTCACTGTTCTTCCCCTAAATCTATTAACAGTTGTGTCCCACAGGGTTCTGTCCTATCTCCCACTCTTTTTCTGTTGTTCATTGATGATCTTCTTTCCAAAACGAACTGTCCTATCCATTCCTACGCCGATGATTCCACTCTGCATTATTCAACTTCTTTTAATAGAAGACCCACCCTTCAGGAACTTAACGACTCAAGGCTGGAGGCTGCAGAACGCTTAGCCTCAGACCTTACTATTATTTCCGATTGGGGCAAGAAGAACCTGGTGTCCTTCAACACCTCAAAAACACAGTTTCTCCACCTATCCACTCGACACAATCTTCCAAACAACTATCCCCTATTCTTTGACAACACCCAGCTATCACCTTCCTCTACACTAAACATCCTCGGTCTATCCTTAACTCAAAATCTTAACTGGAAACTTCATATCTCATCTCTTACTAAATCAGCTTCCTCGAGGTTGGGCATTCTGTTCTGTCTCCGCCAGTTTTTCTCCCACGCACAGTTTCTATCCATATACAGGGGCCATGTCCGCCCTTGTATGGAGTATGCATCTCACGTGTGGGGGGACTCCACTCACAGAGCTCTATTGAACAGAATGGAGTCTAAGGGCCTTCGTCTCATCACCTAACCTCCTCTTACTAATAGTCTTCTACGTCTTAAATCCCACCGCAATGTTGCCTCTCTTTCTATCCTCTATCGATGTTTTCACGCTGACTGTTCTTCTGAACTTTCTAACTGCATGCCTCCCCCTTTCCCGCGGCCTTGCTGTACGCAAGTTTCAACTCAAGCTCATCCCTTTACTGTCCAAATCCCTTACACACGAGTTAACCAGCATCTCCACTCTTCAATTCGTCACGCAGGTAAACTCTGGAACAATCTTCCTTCATCTGTATTTCCTTCTGCCTACGACTTGAACTCTTTGAAGAGGAGGGTATAAGGACACCTCTCCTCCCGAAACTGACCTATCTTTCAGCCACCTCTTTGGATTCTTTTTAGGAGCAGCAGTAGCGGGCTTTTTTTTTTATTAATGTTTTTTTGTGCCCTTGAACTGTCTCCTTTGCAGTAAAAAAAAGATGGAGTGTCTGTACTGGATGGTGTGAAAAATAAAATGTTTGAGTTCAATATAACAAAATCTATTTTTAGTAGATGGTGGTGGGTTTGTGTAGACATACCTCTGTTATTTTTAATTTTTTTTGAAGATGGGGATATTTCCGCAAGAGATCCCTCACAGTTTCTTTTGTTAGCCAGTACCTCATCATAAAGTCTTCCTCACTGAAGTATGCCATTGGGTTGGAACGTTCAACCGGAATTATCCGTGGAACCCTCAGCATGGCAATTTCATTAACTGCATTTTTTTTTTTTTTACAGCAAAGGAGACAGTTCAAGGGCACAAAAAAAATAAACATTAATAAAAAGCCCCGCTACTCATCATGTTCCATATCTTCATACAGCTGCGCTTAATGAGATTTGCAATGGCCTCCTGAAATAATAGCAATAGAGTTAGGTTGGGTTAGGAGTTTGTTATAAGCAAGGCCGATGCTCTGCTCCAGTCCAGGTTAGGTTAGGTTAGGTCAGGTTGGTTTGTCTAGCAACCAAAGTTTTCTCTGAAATCATTTAAATCCGAGCCAAGTCTTGTCAAAACCAAAGCATTTCTGCAAAAGTAAGTACTGAAAATCTATTAATCATATGAAAAATAAAAACAGTAGAAAAAAATATATTTTGTCTGGAAATCTCACATATGTGTAGCCTACCACGGAAAATTTACCCTTACTTTTAGCTGTTTCATGTGTCAGTCAAAAAATGTATAAGCATTATCAGCTAAGCACAACAAGAGAGAGTAGAGATAAGAGTTCTATGGTATGTGAAGCAGCTCTTGCCACAATAACAACAACATTTATGGACATAACATGTGAATTTGTGGAAAAGCCTCCTAACAATAACGAAAATACTGCCAAGTTCCTAATTACATAACTATCATTATCACAAGTAATAGGTAACTTAATAATACTGTGCCCCAGACCATAGAATCTCAAATGCTACAGACTCATGTTTTTTCTGGTAGATTGGACACTTAGATATGAGTAGACAGCTTTTATGATATTCATTGTTTATTTGATATTAATTTTGACTTCTGCAAGCCTATGTGATGATATATAATTACACTTACCATTATTATTTGCAGATATGTGGTCGAAACCGGGGTGTTAGTGCTATATTTTTTCTCTCGTCGGAGTTGATGGAATCTCTTGAATTCAAAGCTGCATCATACATTTCTTCTAAAGAAAATAAACCGTCATCACTACTCACTGGACATTTTTTTTATAATAATCAGGCTTATGTTTAGTGTGACACAAGGAACGCGTAACCATACAGCTACAACATTCTACAGATAATTTTATTGATTCGGGATGGCACCTCTACCAAGTTGGGGGGAGCCTGGTAGGTCTAATTCGTGTTCCAATTCGGACCCAATGCGGGCGCTCAGGCCGCACTCCCGAGTTGATGAGGTGGGGAAAAGCAGCTGTAAAGACCGGTGTCACGGGCGGTTTGCCGCGCAGCAAAACCACTGGGTGAAAGGAAGGGCGGCGGCAGCGCCGCCTAACCAGTACTCATGTCACACTTTGGCGGTTTCGCCTTGCCAACAGCGCATATAACCTCAAGATTTGTTTGTGTCCCTTGAGGAGGCAGAAGGATTCGCAAAAAAGAAAGCCCACATGTCTGAGAAACTTGGTTCACCATTCCATGCTGAGAGGAAACTAGTGAAAAGTTTGAGAAGTTTTATGAGAATAGGGGGTGTTAGTGAGCTCTGATCTCAGTCCAAGGGCACCGTGCATTCAAGCTAGAAATCAGAGCAAACAGGGTACTGGGTTTTATTTCAAGGAGCGTAAAGCAGAAGCTTGCCGAAGTCTTCCTCAAACTATATTTAGCATTAGTTAGACCTCATCTTGATTATGCGGTTCAGTTCTGGTCACCTTACTTTATAATGGATATAAAAATGTTAGAATCGGTGCAGAGAAGGATGACTAAAATGATTCAAGATTTATGAAACTTGCCATACGAGGAAAGACTCAAACAGTTAAACTTGCATTCTCTAGAAGGCGAAGGGTGCGTGGAGACATGATCGAGGTTTATAAATGGATGAAGGGCTGTAATAAGGGGATATTAAAAGGTTCTGTTGGTAAGAGAACCGGGTAGGACACGTATTAATGGGTTTTAAACTGGATAAATTCAGATGCAACAAGGAACTAGGCTAAAATGGTTTACTAACAGAGTGGTAGATGAGTGGACCAGGCTGAGTAGTCATTTGTTGAGTTCCATTACAATTGTCGAATTAATAAATGTATTAAATAAATTCATATGCAGTGATATTAGGTGTGGTTAGATTCACGGGAACTTAGATTCAAATGAGCTGCCTTGTACAGGCCTACCGGCCTCTTGCGAACTCCTACTTTCTTATGTTCTTAATTACCGAATGACCAAGGCTTCATTTGATAAATTGCTGCAAGTTCTAAAGCCTCACATCTCCAAACAAAACACACAGTTCAGGAGGGCAATATCTGCAGAGGAAAGATTGACAATTACACTAATTGAATAAACAAATCAACGTCAAACGTGGTGCTCGACCGCGCGGCTGAACCGTCCAGTGTGACCACGTGCATTGAACTGTGTGTGCTTTGTCCTCAATCGCGGCGGGAAGCTGCGGCAGCGCGGCAGGGCGGTTCTGCCGCAGCATGATGTGGTGTTGGGCGCACCTCCAATTGGTTTGAGTGTGTTATCGCAAAAGCGGCGAAACCGCTCGGCGAAACCGCGCGGCAAAACCGCCCAGTGTGACACCGGCCTAAGAAAGAACAAGCTACCCGAACGTGTTAGGGACCGTCTTCCGAACATTCGGAGACGACTGTAAGAATGACCCTTAGTCCTTCGTGACAGAGCTCTGTATCGCTCCGAAGAACTAGTCAGCCTGGCATGGCTAAACAACTGACATCAGAGGGTGGTGATTAATGGAGCTGCCTCAGAGTGAGCACCTGTCACTAATGGTGCCTCACAGAGCTCAGTTCTTATCGTATCAATCAGTCAATCAATGGGGGCATACGCCGGGGGGGATGCGTCGCCTCGCCCACCCTACGACGCCAAGCCCGGGGGTCCCTCCGGGCGAGTCTCCATACAGACCCCCTTCCCACCCCGAGTACCTCCCGGCAGGATCTATCGACTTGCTCTAGCCACGAACTCCGTGGGCGTCCCCTTGGCCTACTCCACTCAGGATTGTCTCTTACAGAGACATCCTCGAAACCATCCTGCAGACCTCCAGCGAGTCCGTCAGGATTACTGCATCATCTGCAAAAACAAGGTCAGTGACCCTGGTATTGCCAATGGATGCTCCGCAATGACTCTGGTCCACAATTCTGCCCAGTACCCAGTCCATACAAGTGTTGAAAAGCGATGGGGCAAGGACACAGCCCTGCCTCACTCCCGCATTCACGGGAAAGAAGCTTGACAAGCCCCCTCCACCCCCCCACCCCCCACCCACCCACCCAAACACACACACACTTCACAGCACTCTCTGTCCCAGAATACAGGCCAGTCAGCAGACCAATAGTCCTCGCAGGAATCCACAGAGTCACAGAAGATCCCAGAGTGCCTCACGATGCACTGAATCAAACGCCTTCTTGAGATTGACATGAGCTGCAAGCATCCCCTGTCGAAACTCACGTCGGCACTCCACCAGTACATGAAGCGCTAGGATACAGTCAGTTGTTGACTTGCCAGGCGTGAACCCAGACTGTTCAGGTCTGCCTGGCACACTGAGCAGTGTAATACCACGGTAGTTGTTGCAGTCCTGGCGGTCCCCTTTCCCTCTCCAGATGGGGACGACCAACCCCTCTTCCAGTCAGGAATAATGGTACCGGACTGCAATACGGCGGTCAAGACCGAATGGCACCCATGGATTATGGCCTTACCTCCAGCTTTGAGCTGCTCCGCACTGATGTTACAGGTGCCGGTGCCTTCCCACATTTCAATTTGGCCACAGCCTCTCTGACCTCGCCCAGAGGTGGGCTTTCGTCGATGGGTGGATCAGCATCCGCCACCTGCAACCCATCATCTGGAAGCTTCCCACGTGGAGGGTCCGCCGTGTACAATTGCTCAAAGTACTCAGCCCAACGAGCCCTCTGCCCATCCATGTCCGATACGAGGCAGCCATCAGCTGTTCAGATAGCCCTCACCTGAGAGGGAGGCCTGGAGCGGAGCTTCTTCGGGGTTCGGTAAGCAGGTCGGAGGTCATTCGTATCTGAATGGCCCTCGACTTCCTCAGCGAGACCCCTGGCATACCTCTTCTTGTCTCTCCTCAGGAGAGCTCTAATCCTGCGCGACAAAGCCCTATATTGGTCCTGATTCCCAGCAAGTCTGGCAGCGTGACTCTCTTCAATATTCTCCAGCGTCTCCACCGAGGCAAAGCCACTCCTAGATCTCGGGCTCTCTCCACTGCACTTCTTGGCAGTTTGCAGAGTCTCACACTTGAAGGTATCCCACAACTCTACAGGGTCCTTCAGGATGCCAAGCACTTCGAACTGATTTGATACTGCCACTGCATACTCCTGAGCACATGCCAGATCCTTCAGTCCCTCGAGATGGAACACAGTAGTGTTGCAACTCAAATTCTTCTTGACCTGACATGAAGCTTGAATGTTGCAACAATAAGCCTACGGTCAGTGCAAGAACTCAGCACTCCGGTAAACCCTGCAATTCTGAAGGATCCTCCAACAGTACTTACGAAAATGTGGTCGATCTCCTTAGCTACCCCTCCGGCATCGCTAAACCAAGTCCAGCGGTGAAGTTCTGGTCTCTGGTACCATGAACTGCAATTCTCAACCTTCTGGATTTTGCAAAATTCAGGAGGAGAGAGCTGTTGATGTTCTGATACCAGATCCGCATAAGGACCAACACATAGCTCGTAGCAACCCTGTCAGTGCCAGTAGTAGCATTGAAGTCGCAGGACAATGGGTGTGTCCCGGGGAGGGCACTGGTCTAATGCAGGTCGAATTAGGCGTAGAACGTCTCCTTCTCTTCAGTTTCACGCATCTCGGTAGGGCGTACACTGCAACAAGAGACATGGAGCCCAGTGTGTGCTTCAACCTCACTCGCATTATACGCTCATCAGCAGGAACAGCCTCAACCACAAATGGCAGCAGTCGACTGGAGATACCCATAGCTACCCCTTGACATGGAAGCCATTGCTCATGCCGGACCAGTGGAAGGTGTAACCCCCCTCACTGATCTTCCCACTGCCAGGCCTCCTTGTCTCAGAGATTGCCACTATGTCCACCCTCAGGCTTCTGAGCTCATTTGATAGGTAGGGCAGTCGATCATCGTCCGAGAGGCTCCGGACGGTCCAGAACCCACGCAGAGCCCTCGAAGGTTAACCCCGGGCCTAGTTCTGCCGGCGGGCGCAACCTCTACACCACCCGGCCACCTCAAAACAAAAAGAGGGCTGGGGGCCCTTCACTCCTTCGGTGCAGAGGTCCCGTGGGCTTTACCTTGCACTCGTCACTGACGGCAGGCTCCCAGAATGCGGATGCATCGTAGGACCCTGCCGCGCGGTCGGTCCCCCAGCGAGACCGGGTCGGGGTCGAGGCTCGGTCACCGACCCCGATCTCTACTGATTTGTTTCTGGCTTGGGTACTTTTTTGTTTTAAATTTGGATAAATGACGTCGATGCCAATGGTTTCAGAACTAAATTTGCTAACATGTTTGTTGGTAACTCCGTCTTCTTAGACGAATGTTAGCAATGGCTCTAAGAAGATTTATAAATTCATTTAGCTGTGTCTTATAAATGGGAAATGCCCCTTCACATAGATAAGTTCTTCAAATTGGAACTAAAACTAAGAAATTTGATTATGAAATTAGTGCTGAGGATCTTTTCTCAAAATCACGGCATGCTTAAAATTCTCCCAGCAATGTATTGATGTGCCGATAAAAGTGAAAAGAACGTTGGGCTTTATTGATATAAACGTCTCATTTAAATATAAAAATCTAGTACTACCACTGTTCAATACTATAATTATTATACTTTAATTTTGTCAGACTTCACTTTGAATACGCAGTGCAGTTTTGGTTCTTCACCATGCGAAGGTTATTACTAAATTATAAGGTATTCAGTACAGGGCAACCAAGATGATATCTTTCTCACGCAACAAACCTTACAAGGAAAGGCTGCTATATCTTAACATTTTCTCTCGTGAAATGCCGCATCAAAGGAAACTGATCGAATCTCTAAAAAATACTTCAGGCTTTACAGTGAATGAAACCAATTTTTTTATAATCGATGACACGTCGAGAGCGAGAAATATTGGCACAAAACTTTAGTGAACATATTACTTCAGGCTGCACTCCATTAATATTCACCAATATTTTGTACGAGAATGGAATAAGCTCCTGCCTTAATTAAAGGCAGTTTAGTGCAACACAATAATCTTTTCCATATTTTTTAACGTTCAGCCTTTAGCGCCTTTGAAGCTTCCTTGATGTAGCGTTGGCCACCCCAGCTCGTTAGTAGCATGGCCAAGTGTTTTATAATGGCGCCATTTTGTCTGATTCGTTCTCTCCCCCAGAGCTCCATCTGATTCTCTTGAGAGCTTCGCTTCAGTCAGGATTGTTTAGTGTTCATCAGGACAGCATGTGTGTTACCTTCGGCCATTCGGCGATGGCTGAAAATCGTCATGTAGCTGCAGGGGAGACTTGAACTTGACGACTCATCCCTTCATTTAAAAACATCGATACTCATTTTCTTCTTGATATTTGCTAAAGCAAAGTTTGTGTTTCAGTCTGTTCGACGTAGTCTCACTTAGGGTTAGGAGAGAACCCTGCCTAAATTCTGTGTGGTTTAAATATCTGTAAATCTATATTAATCTTATATTCTTTCATTATTCTCTCTCTCTCTCTCTCTCTCTCTCTCTCTCTCTCTCTCTCTCTCTCTCTCTCTCTCTCTCTCTCTCTCTCTCTCTCTCTCTCTCTCTCTCTCTCTCTCTCTCTCTCTCTCTCTCTCTCTCTCTCTCTCTCTCTCTGTGTCCCCGTCGAAGGGGAGTCACCTTGTCGTGGTGACGGGGCTTGAAGCGAGGTCGGCGGCACCACCTACCGTGGTGGCTTACCCACCTCGATAGGGTTCGATGTCCGTTGGCCTCGTGGACCAAGTGCTCATCCTCTTCACCGGTAGAGGAGGCCTACTGGTGATGTTGCCTTCTCCCGCCCTGCCCTTTTACCACCCAGGGCAGGGCTACTGTCTCCCCACGTGTTTGCCGTGCGTGGCGTCCCGTATACTCCCCGTGCCCTTTCATCTGGGGGTTGAGTCCACCGCGGGGCAGGGTGTAGTTCCTCTCGGTGGGCAACACGCTCCATTGGTGGGAGGGTTGGGGTAAGACGGGTGGTTCAGTGTGGCCCCACTGAATCAATCGGCTGGTCATGCGATGGCTAGGGTCAAGTGGTCATTGCCGGGTGGGCGGTCGCAACGGTCCCGCGGCCGCCGTTAAACACCTGGCAGTGGATGCGTATACTTCCCCATTACCCCTGGGGCTGTTGGGTGCGATTTGGCCCCAACATTCAGCCTCCCCTTGTTGGGCTCCGTGGTGGGTGGGGGTGTGGGGAAGTGAAACCCCTCCCCTGTGTATGGGTAAGTTTCCCTTGCCTCGGCCTGCCTCTCTCCCTGACGTCCACCTGTCCCCGATTACCCCTACACGGTCCTCTCTCGTCGCCACCTTGGAGCCTTTCACCGTTCCTGGTGGTGCCGCTGGAAAGTCCCTACCTCCTAGAGGGGCTGACCAAAACAAGTCCGTGCGACACAAAAGTCCACGTGTGTCTGACAAGGCTGCCTCTCATTCTGAGGGTAACTCTGATGTGCGTCCCTCTTCCAAGCTGGACGCACTTCAGATGGTGAATATCGATCCATCGTTTTCCTGCCGTGCCTTGCACTCCTTACTCAAGCCATTTGGCACAGTCCTTCGTATCCG
Source organism: Eriocheir sinensis (assembly GCF_024679095.1). Classification (NCBI taxonomy): domain Eukaryota; kingdom Metazoa; phylum Arthropoda; class Malacostraca; order Decapoda; family Varunidae; genus Eriocheir; species Eriocheir sinensis. The sequence goes on from NC_066521.1 coordinate 6,762,216, forward strand.
TCTCATTTATGATGGAGACTTCAAGTCAAACAGATGTTATGTGACCTTTGCCTCCAGCGCTGAAGCCCAGTCGGCGTGTGATGCTGTTGCGACTCTGCCTATCGCAGGTGCTGGATTTCAAGCGAAACTTCTCCGCTCTTCCAATATTTCTGACAGTGACGTGGACTATGTCCAGAACTTCTTCGAAGACGCTTTGTTAGAGCCAACTCCCAGGGACAGCCAGGTCCCTCCCCCTCGTTGGTTTGTTGCATACTATAGGAATGGGCGTGGCAACTTCATTCATGCTGCTACGTACCTCGCCAAAGAAATTGGCACGATCCCTGAGGGGAATCTGAAAAAGTATGGGAAGGGAGTGTTAGTCAGGGCTAAAGATATTACTCAAGCTAAATGCTGCAACATCTACCATGCCCTGCTGACAACATGTTTGAAACAGTCAAAGCACCATACCTTCAATTATAGTAAAGGCAGTATATATAATCATGACCTCTATGAGTTCTCTGAGGAGAAATACTTGGGATGTGCCTAGTTCTGTTCATAAGGTGTCCAAGATGAAGGTTCAGCTAACATGATACTTCTCACCTTTTTGGTTCTACCCTCCCTGACCGTGTCAGTATTGGCCCTCTCCATCTTCGGGTAAAGCCTTTGTTGACCGCCCTCTACAGTGTTTTCATGTTACGGGTATGGTCATGGTAAGAAATACTGCACTGAGCCTTCTCGGTGTGGTAATTGTTCTGCATTAGGCTCACACTCCACGGCGGAATGTGAGTCAGCTGCTTATTGCTTCTATTGCCAGGATGCTCACCAGTTGTCTTCCAGACAGTGCCCACGATATCGCCTGGAACAGGATATTTTGCAACTTGCAAATAGTCAGTTTATCAGCCTTGGTAGTGCGCGCCGTGAACTCCTCTACCGCCAGAAGGCCGGTACTGGAGCAAAGACGTACACCTCATCGCTGGGCACTCGCTCTTCTGCCCAGCCCGCTGCTCAGGTGTCCTCTACGGTTTCCTCCCGGCCCTTTGAAGCTACTGTTATTACGTCCCATAATAGATTTTCCCTTTTGTCCTGTGATTCTGTCGAGTCACCTCCAGGTTCTGATGGAGCTTCTCCGGCCTCGTCCCAGGTGATGCATGTTGATGTACATGCACCTCACATTGCTTCGCCGAAGTCCACCAGAGGTATGAAGAAGCGACATCGCGGTTCTAGATTCAGTTGAATCTGTTCCACCAACTAATATTACTGTAGGTATACATGATTATGGGGTCTCTCAGGATAGGCCTATGGAGGAAGATGCGGAGGCTTATATTGAGCCTGCTGAGACTCCCTCTGTTCCAGTTCCTGTTGCTTCTAGTGGTTTTCCTGATCGGGATATGAAACTGAGGAATCCCTTGGATATAGTGTTGGGAATCCTCCCCGCGAGCATGTAGCTTCGGGGAGTGGTGTGCGGTCTGGCTCTAGTAGTGCGGCGTCCGGAGGGGGCGCAGGTTCCTTTGTTGCGAGAAAGCTCGAGGTCCCTCGACCCGGCTTCTCTCGGGTCCCAGTCTCCTCTTCTCGTCGTATTACCGTACCGAATCAGGTGGCAGTCTCTTTCAGGGGCTCGCCTGGAGCGCACTCGAAAATAGACATCTTCCTACTCCTCCAGTGGAATTGTAGAGGCCTACGAGCCTCGTGGGAGGATTGATATCTCGGTTTTCTCCTGCTTGCCTTTGTTTACAGGAGACAATGCTCGGAGACTACACTCACTCTAGTCCTCCTGGGTATCGTGCCGTTTACAGGACCCCCAATCCTGGACAGGGCCACCATGGTGGCACCGCCATATTCGTTCGCTGTGATATCCCTTATGTCCCATTACAGCTTCACTCAACGTTGCAGTCTGTTGCTGTTAAGGTTTATTTGGGCAAATTTTATACATTATGTAGCCTTTATCTCCCTCCTGGTGTTCCCGTTGACAGACACGATCTTGACGACCTGGTGCAGGAACTTTCCTCGCCTTTACTTTTATTAGGGGATTTTAACGGTCGCCATCCGTTGTGGGATGATGGTGCTACCAACCCACGCGGACTTTTAGTTGCTTCTTTTATTGAGGATCAGGGATTAGAAATTTTAAACTCTGGGGAGGTGACACATTTTCATAGCCAAACTGGTACTTTTACCTCTATAGATCTTTCACTTTGCACTTCTAATTCTCTTCCTGATTTTCGTTGGCGGGTCTTACCGGACTTGTATGGCAGTGACCACTTTCCAATTTTATTGGAACGCATTGATTCTGTCCCACAGTCACGCCTTTCTCGCTGGCGTCTAGATAAAGCAGACTGGCAGCGATTTACGGAACTTAGCTCCTCTCTTCGTCCGTTGGCTGACTGGAACTTCTGACGAGGCTGCATCCTATTTCACTGATGCCTTACATTCTGCAGCCCTTCAATCCGTCCCCAGGACGTCTGGCCAGTTCCCTAAACGTCCTGTTCCCTGGTGGAACGCCGCTTGCACTACTGCTGTGCAAGAGAAGCGTGCTGCATTCTCTCGACTTCGTCGTCACCGTGGGGACCCCCAGTGTTTGGATGCTTTTCGGCGAGCGCGTGCTCGAGCACGACGCACTTTCAAGGAGGCTCAACGAATTTCTTGGAAGGCTTATCTCTCTTCCATCACTACCAGAACTACACTCACAGAAGTCTTTAACAGAGTTCGTAAGATCCTGGAAGTTTTCCCCCTCCCCTCAGTGTTATCGCATACAGGGAAACGGTGGCGGACCCTAAGACTGTTGCTGACCTATTCGCCAAGCACTTTGCCAGTGTCTCTGGAAAGATCCTACTGCACCAGGGCTCGTCATCGCCGGGATTTGGAATCACTCGGCGTTAACTTCGCTTCCACCGGAGGAATCTTATAACATCCATTTCTCTCTCCGAGTTGAAGACGGCTTTATCCCAGTGTCATGATTCCTAGCCAGGTCCAGACGACATCCCTTATGCTTTCTTACGCCACATGTCTGACTGTGGTTTTCTATTTTTATTGGATCTTTACAATTTCATTTGGCGTACCGGTGATTTTCCATCTCTGTGGAATGTGGCTGTAATTCTCCCCATTCTGAAGCCTGGGAAAGATCATCTCCAAGCAACTAACTATCGTCCTATTTCTTTAACATCCTGCATTCGTAAAGTGATGGAGAAGATGGTGAATGTCAGGCTTATGTGGTACTTGGAGCCGGAATTTATTGACCCCGGTGCAATATGGTTTCCGAAAGGTGCGGTCCACTTCGGATGCTCTTTTATCCTTGGAGTCCTCAGTTTGTGAGGCGTTTGCCAATAATCACCACCAGGTGACCGTGTTTTTTGATCTGGAGAAGGCCTATGACACCGCTTGGTATCATGGTATTTTACTTAGCCTGTTTGAGTTTGGTCTTCGTGACCGTCTCCCTGTTTTTATTCGGGAGTTTTATCTCATCGTCTTTACGGGTTAGAGTGGGAGTACTCTTTCCGAGGTTTGTCCACTTGAGGATGGTGTACCACAGGGAAGTATTCTCAGTGTTACGCTATTTTCTGTGGCTATTAATGGAGTCGTTGGTGTCCTGCCTGATGGAGTTCATAGCTCCTTATATGTAGACGATTTATCCATTTCGTTTTCTGCGGCAAGGATGTCGTTGATTGAACGAAAACTGCAATTGACTATTAATAGAGTCGCCAATTGGGCAAATACGCGCGGCTTTCGATTTTCGTCCTCAAAGACAGTAGCTATGCATTTCTGTCGTCTTCGAGGCGTTCATCCGGACCCTGACTTATATCTTGGTAATAGGCGACTGTCCTGTGTAGAGACGACTCGTTACCTCGGTCTTTTATTTGATAGCCGCCTAACCTGGGTGCCTCATTTACGTTACGTTAAGGCGGCTTGTCAGAAAGCCCTGTCCCTCCTTCGTGTTTTAGCTCATACCTCTTGGGGTGCAGACGGGGATACGCTACTCCTCCACAGAACACTCATCCTTTCCAAGTTGGAATATGGCTGCGAGGTATACTCCTCCACCAAGGAGGCTCACCTACGCGTGTTGGACTCAGTACATCACGCCGGGGTCCGCTTGGCTACTGGTGCATTCCGGTCTTCACCGATACCTAGCCTCCTCGTGGATGCTGGCGTCCTGCCTCTGAATTTGAGACTCCAGTCCTCTCTATTCCGTTGCTGGTTCCGCGTCCAACGCCTTCCAGAATCAGTTCCTTGTGTGTCAATTTTGCGGGATTCCCGTTCGCCTGCATATGATGAGCGACCTAGTCTCCCTAAACCTTTTGGGTTTCGGGTAGCGTCTGCCATGACACCGTTGTCTTTCTCTCCATTCCTATCTGCCCTTATCGAGTACCTAGGGTTGGATACTGTCAGTTGCCCGGTGTATCCGTGTGTTCTCCCTCTATAGATAGTAAGAGGGATTTACCGCCATATGCGTCCCGAGTCTTATTTTAGAGCATTTCACTGAACACTCGGACTCCATCCCTGTCTTTACTGATGGCTCTAAATTGGATGCTGGAGTTGGCTTTGGTGTTGTGTTCCCCTTCTTCTGTCGGGGAGGTAGTCTTTCTTCTGTTGCTTCTGTATTTACTGCAGAGCTGTCTGCAATAGTTCTCTCTTTACAGATTATTTTTACGCTTCCTGTGGACTCTTTCATAATCTTTAGTGATTCTCGTAGCGCTCTTTCTGCGCTGGGCTCCTTTACTCCCTCTGTTAATCCCCTAGTATTATCTGCTTTCGAGTGGCTGTATTTGCTCAGCAATAGGGGATATCGCGTTGGGTTTTGTTGGGTTCCAGGACACGTTGGCGTACACGGGAACGAACGAGCTGATGGACTTGCAAGGGAGGCAGCAGCTAGAGCTGCCCCTCCTAGTGCTGTCCCATGTACAGATATGTTTCCAGAGATTCGCAAGGCAATTCTTGCCAGTTGGCAGGAGAGGTGGAATGCTCGGGGTGCGACTTCCAAAATGGGAGAGATTACCAGGACTGTGTCTCGTCCTTGGTCATGCGAAAGTGTCCGTGACCGTCGCTCGCAGACAGCCTTGACCCGTCTTCGGACGGGTCATACGCGTCTAACACATGGTTACCTCATGTCCCGGGGAGTGCAGCCTTATTGTGATGACTGCTTGGTTCCCCTGACCGTGCGGCACTTGCTGGTCAGTGCCCCAGTTTGGGGACCTGCGAGTGCGATACCTGTCGCAGTGTCGGGAAGACGGATCATTCCGTCTCTCGCTGATGCTGGGAGGAATGCCTTTCCCGGGACATGAGGTACTTCTCTTTATGGAGAAGGCTGGCCTTCTCCATAAGTTATGACCGTTTTCTGTGTGATTTGTTTCGTCTCGTTTGTTTGGCTTTGCTCTTAGTTTACTTTTTGGGTTCCTTTTTAGCCCTTTTAGTTTAGTTTTTTCTTCCTTTTTTAGTTTTTAACTCATTGAATGCGGCGCCATATGACCCTGGCTGTTGCGGCGCCTAATTTAAATCAATCAATCAATCTCTCTGTGTCACATCTAAACCTGTTTTCTCATGAAAAACGCCGCCTCAGAGGAAAACCGATCGTTTTTTTTTTTTACGTCGCGGCCTATTGCGCCGGTAGGCTTCTCCTCGGTGGGGCCTGATGGTCGGCCCAAGGTTCTTCCCGGTGGGGCCTGATGGTCGGCCCAAGGCTTCTTCCCGGTGGGGCCTGATGGTCGGCCCAAGGCTTCTTCCCGGTGGGGTCTGATGGTCGGCCCAAGGCTTTTTCACGGTGGGGCCTGATGGTCGGCCCAGCCCGTTCTGGCGCAGGCGAGTGTTTATAGTGGCGCCATCTTGCGTTGGCTCATGCTGTCCCCGGAACTCATTTTGAGCCTCTTTTCGGAGAGGTTATCTAGAGCCCAGGTTGATGGATGGTCTTCAGGCCAGATTGTGGGTAGTCTTAAGCCACTCGGCGGTGACTGAAAAACCTCAGCTGTGCGGCGGCCAGGATTCGATCCCGCATCCCTCCTGGAGCTCCTGAACGCGGGGCCGTCACGCAATCCATTCAGCCACCGCCTCCCCATGTGCTTTAAAATACTTAACGGTTTTACCAACGTGGATCCGACCAAGCTGTTTGTGATGGATGATTCGATGCAAACGAGAAATAATGGCGCTAAACTCAAATGTAGACAAGTTCATTCAGATTGCACAAAATTCTTCTTCACTAATGCTGTCGTTCGAGATTGGAACAGATTACCACCATCAGTGGTGCATTGTAACTCGATTGCATCGTTTAAGAATAATCTTGACCGCTATCTCCTCCATTTAAATGTTCACTAGGTCAGTTTCAACGTCATGGTGGCCGCATAACAACTGTCACTTAGGTTTAGGACAGACCACCTAGTTTGGGCCTTGGGGCCTGTGTGGTCTGGTTATCTATGTAAAATCTATGTAATTCTCTCTCTCTCTCTCTCTCTCTCTCTCTCTCTCTCTCTCTCTCTCTCTCTCTCTCTCTCTCTCTCTCTGTTGTGTGTGTGTGTGTGTGTGTGTGTGTGTGTGTGTGTGTGTGTGTGAATTCTCTCTCTCTCTCTCTCTCTCTCTCTCTCTCTCTCTCTCTCTCTCTCTCTCTCTCTCTCTCTCTCTCTCTCTCTCTCTCTCTTCTGTGTGTGTGTGTGTGTGTGTGTGTCTCTCTCTCTCTCTCTCTCTCTCTCTCTCTCTCTCTCTCTCTCTCTCTCTCTCTCTCTCTCTCTCTCTCTCTCTCTCTCTCTCTCTCTCTCTCTCTCTCTCTCTCTCTGCTGCATTGAACCATTGAACTATTGTGTCAATAAAATCGAGTGAGAGAATGTTTTCATGCCGCCAGAGAGAGAGAAGCGTAGCACTGAAGAGAAAAATTTATCAGGTTTCATCCTCTCTCTCTCTCTCTCTCTCTCTCTCTCTCTCTCTCTCTCTCTCTCTCTCTCTCTCTCTCTCTCTCTCTCTCTCTCTACATGGTATTTTTCCATTCATCTCTTTAGAAGTGGGCGATCACCTAGAGAGAGAGAGCAAGAGAGACAGAAAGATGAACAAAACAGACAGATAGACAAATAAATAAACAGACAGAGAAAGCTACATTTTATTCATATTTTCTTGTCTTGTCCTCCTTTTCCTCGTCCTCCTCCTCGTTCCGTTTTCAGTCGGTCCAGTATGGTCACCCTCTCACAGCACGGTCCATAAGACTTCCGTTTTCTGTGAATGTTATGATACTTTTCCTTTAAAATAAATGTGGGGCGGTAACAGCGAGGTCACCTAGACGTGCCCCTTCCCACCCACCCACTTACCCACACCTTCCACACCCAGACCCCACCCCGTGTCCCTTTGAAGGTGGGCGTATAGGTGGCCCGGTAGTGATGGCGAGCAACGGAGATCGTAGAGTGAGGAGAGATTATTTTGGTACTACACAATTGATGTACACAGAAAAAACGCAAGTAGAAATGATAAACCGACCAGCTGGCTAGCACATCGCATCGGAAGGATTACCTTGGAGAGAGAGAGAGAGAATTTACGAATATTTACATAGATATCTATGATCCAGACTAAATGGTTTGTACTAAACCAATGTGATATTACATCCTATGAAAGCCACCAAGATTTTGTATTTCTACTTTAGCGAGTATTAGAGCGAAGGAAGTGGCGATAAAGTTTTTTTTTTTTTTTAATTAATAAGTTATGTTGCACTGTACCACTGAAGGTGGGAGCTTATTTAATTTTAATTATACAACGTTGGTGAAAGAAAAATAGTGCAGTGTGAAACTTGGGTTTTGTGCAACTGTTTCTCGTTCGAAACGTGTCAGCGATCATAAACAATTTTAATTTGTCCACACCCGTGAAGCCATTAACTATTTTAAAACATTCGATCAGTCTGCCTCAGGCGACGCTTCTAAAGAGAGGACATAATGAGACGAGAGCCTTTCATCGAAGGTAATTTAGTATCAACAAACGAGTAACATGAATAATTTCCAAGTTTAAGAAATATCTGCCGAGCACAATAGAGCCACATGCATGGCTTTCATAGATAATGAAAACATTTGACTCACTTTAAATTTTATCGTTCATGCAGGCAGTCATTAGGTAGGGCGCTGGTGAACCATACATAAATTTGTTAGAATGTATAGATAGAAAGTAGCACGGCAGCCATTAAACCCCATGAAAAAAGCGTGACAACTCAATTGTGAAATGCAACAGGCAAGGTGATAAATTATCTCCAAAATTGTTCACGGCTTACACAGAAGTACAAAAGAATGTAGAGTGACGTAACATTGGAATGAAGATAAATGATGATTAATTTTACGACCTTAAATTCTTATGGTATATAAGGCTACTAATTCAGTCTGAGGAAAATATCCTTGTGTAGAAGGATAGGAACCACAGATAAAATTATTGAAAGTAGGCCTTGAGATGAATATGAAGAACATTAATGTAGTGCTTGATAAACCAGTGGCAGGAAAACAAGTAATGATCGACAGTGAAACATTTGACGAGTAGATGATTACACACCGAGGACAAGCAACTAGTGCAAGTCAGTCTAAAAAAATATTGAAATGAATGGGAACGCTTTATGTAAACATAGTAATCTCAGTAAAGCAGCTTGCCACTCTTCGTGAGGAGAAAGTGTACAATCAATGTATCCTGCCAACCTAAATATACGGTTCAGAAACTTGGAGCTCACAAAATATTGAGAGGAGAGAGAGATTAAAAGCCTTCAAAAGAAGAATTAAGAGAAAACTGCTGGTTATAACATGGAAAGACGGCAAGCGATCATTACAGATTACAGATCAGTCAAAAGGTTGAAACTATACTAATAATTATATGAAAAATAAATGGACTTCAACAATCGAAATATTAGTGGGAACACAAAAAAATGTACAATTTGGGGCAGACATGAGACCAGGTGGAAAAATTAAATTAAAACATTTTCTGGAGCGGGAGGGAAGACACTGACATCATAGAGAGAGAGCGAGCTTGTTATTACTGCTACTGTTGCTCCTTTGCTGCTGTAGTTGATGCTCTTCCTGTTGTGTTGTTATTGTTGTCGTCGTCGTCGTCGTTGTTGTTGTTGTTGAAGTTCCGGTTTCTTATTGTTACTGGTGTTGATGTTTAAAGCAGGCGATGATGCTTGTGCTTATGATATTTCTGGAGCTGGTGGTGATGGTCGTGGTCCTGGTGATGATGGTGAGTTATGGTGCTTGGGGTGTTAGTAGTAATGCTCGTTGTGGTGGTAATGATGGTGGTTCGTGTTTTTTGTCGTGTTAGTGATGTTGGTAGTAAAGGTGGTGGCGATGGTGGGGGTAGTGGTGATCGTGATGGTAGTGGAAAAGTTGGAAAGTTCCGTTTAGTCGACGCAACATCTGTGGTCATATGCCGGAGAGAGACAGAAGGAGAAGGAATTATACGAAGGAAACAGATCCCAGGAGACGGGACACAACCCCGATTAATACCTGGTAACCATTCACTGCTGGGTGGACAGGGGCGTAGGGTATCGGAAAAGCCCCCCAAATTTTTCCACTCCGCCCGGGAATCGAACCCTGGCTCTCTCAGTTGTGAGCCGAGTGTGCTAACAACTGCACCACGTAGCCCCCTGATGGTAGTGGAAGCAGAGTCAAGAGAAGCATCACCAAAGCACGCACGAGTGACTTTTACAAAATGTCAAACACTACGATCAGGTGTAAATATTTGAAGCAGGGCCCCACGCCGCCAGACTCCCTCCGCTGCCTCTGCCGGGGAAAGGGCATGAGAAGGGGACGGGACGGGCGGTGACGGCAGGGAAGGAGGGGAGGATATGAGGAAGCAAGATGCATATTGTTGTTGTTTTTGTTATTATTATTATTATTATTATTATTATTATTATTATTATTATCATTATTTTTATTATTATATGTTATTGTTATAATTGTCAGTGACGAAATTCATTGCAAAATTTATACAGCTGCAATAACAATACTTACAGCCACAATAATAACCACTACATCTACGGTAAAACAATACCTACTAAAAGGATTTCAGAGGCTGTGCGGCCTCGTTTTTGAATAATATCGTAACGAACAATCGTATCGGTTTGAGATTTTGCGACAGTGTATTTCACACACTGCCTTAATTTTTAGGGTATCGCCAACCGCCACAAGTGAGAATAAAGGCACTTGTCCCTATACCAGAGGGTAAAGTCATCAGTGTCAGGCAAAGATACGAACACAACTACCAGGCTCCGCCCACCTTGTTCCTCTTCCCTCCATCTCCCGCCTCCTCCTTCTCCCTCAATCTCTCTCTCTCTCTCTCTCTCTGGAAGATACATACATACTCGAGAATTAAAATTTTTTTCAATTAAGGCAAGCATGATGTGATACTGTGACTTTAAATTTGAGCATAGTTATACACATCAGGGCAGTGGACGTAATGACATGTGAGGTAGGGTGAGGTGGTAATGACTACCATGATTGATGGTAGAACGATTGCTCGCTTGTATTTGTTTCTCTCTCGTTTGTTTTTTGTTGTTATACCTTCGCAATTCTTCCCGTTACCATACTTTCAGCTCTTCCCTGACAATAAAATTAATAGCACCACTATAATTTGGCGATAAGAGCACCATTACTTTTATCAGTAGGTACATGCTATACAATAGCACTACGAAAACGTACACCACTACGCTACCAATAGTTACGGAGGTAATTAGGCTATATAAGTAACACGTTACCTACTCTCAACTTTATTTAAGGATGCCTATCAGTATTAGAAAGAGTATATAACGCCACTACAATTAATGCATGCCTTTCATTCATTATAGTTACGAAGCTACATGAGAGAGAGAGAGAGAGAGAGAGAGAGAGATAGAGGGAGAAGGGAGGAGGCGGGAGATGGAGGGAAGAGGAACAAGGTGGGCGGAGCCTCTGGTAGTTGTGTTCGTATCTTTGCCTGACACTGATGACTTTACCCTCTTGGTATAGGGACAAGTGCCTTTATTCTCTACTTGTGGCGGTTGGCGATACCCTTAAAGTAAGGCAGTGTGTGAAATACACTGTCGCAAAATCATACCGATTGTTCGTTACGATATTATTCCCAAAAACGAGGCCGCACAGCCTCTGAAATCATAATAGTACCTCTCTCTCTCTCTCTCTCTCTCTCTCTCTCTCTCTCTCTCTCTCTCTCTCTCTCTCTCGTCCTTCACCTCTAAAATGAGTCCTGTCGTCTGTGACCCCTCCTCCTCCTCCTCCTCCTAGTCCTCCTCACATTCCTTTATATTCTTCTTTCCTCTTAGTATCTCTCCCTCCTTTCCCTCCCCCCTCCGCTTCTTCCTCGTTTGTCCCCTCCTCCTTGTCGTCCTCCTTAACGTTATTTCCATTTTCGCATTCTCCGTTTTTATTCTCCCTCTTCACTTCAGTTCTTTCTCCCACACCGCCGTGGCTGTGTGCATACTCTCTAATCCTTCTCCTCCTCACCTTCGCTCCCATGCCACCATTCTCCCCGTCCCTGACTTTCCTCTTATCCCTCTTAGCTTCCTCCCCCATAATGCCTTTCCCTTATCCCTTGCTTTCCTCTCGTGCCCTTCCTTCATTCCTCTCTTCTTAATCTATTGTAAAACAGCTTTAACGTTGATTTCCATCCCTTGTCTCTCTAATCTCTCTTTTTATTTTTCTCCTGATTCTTTTCATTTTTCCTTTCCTTTTCCTCCATTTCTTCTTTTCCTGTCCTCTCCCTTCTCGTTCTTTCCCCTCCCCTCCCTTCTCTCTTCTTATCCTCCACATCTAACAGGAAGGGTGACAGGTGGTTCATGGCGTATGATGATACCCCTAACCTTGGGTATTTCCTGCGGATGCTTGGAACCCCTGCCTCCTCCCCCTGCACCTCCTCCTTCTTCGTCTTTCCTTTCTCCTCCTCCTCTGCCTCCTGCTTCTTCTCCTCCTTCCTCCCGACCTCCTCCACATCCTCTTCTTCCGCCTCCTCTGCCTTCCTCCTCCTCCACCACTTCCGCCTCGTCCTCCTTCTCCTAGGCCCTCCTCCTCCTCCTCCTCTTCCTCCTTCTCCCTGCCTCCCCCTCCTCCTCCTCCTCCTCTTCCTCCTTCTCCTATGCCTCCTCCTCCACCTCCATCTCCTTCCCTCCTTCTCCTTCCAACTATTTACCTTCCATCCTCTGTTCTTCTTTTCATTTATTTTCCCCGTTCCTCCTCTTCGTGTCCTTCACCTTACTTTTGTCCCCTCCTCCTGCTCCTCCTCCTCCTCCTTCGATGCTCGCTGGCTCTATCCTTAAAGTTACTGTGCTTGTTAGAAATCCCACCTCCGTCTTTCCTCCTTTCCTTTTCTTCCCTTCCCTTTTCTCTACACTTCCCCTCTCTTTAACCTCCCTCTCCATCCCTCTTACATCTCCTCCTTTCTCCCCCCACCTTCATATTCTCTTAAGTTCTCCTCTTTATTTTCTTCCTTACTCATGTGCTTTTCCCTCTTTCCATTTATTTTCCTTCACTTTTCTTCTTTCACACCCCTGTCCATTCCTTTTCAGGCTCACCTTTACCATGCCTAATCTTCCGTTTCTATTTTTTTATATAATAGCGTTTGATTCCCTGCACTTTCTCGGTCTCTCTTTACCCTGCATGCCCAGTCCTCACATATGTCCTTATCTATTCTTATCCATGTGGTCTTCTCATTCCTGGCCCTCCCTTCTCATTCTTTTTCGGTTCCCTTGCTTCTTTTCGATGCCACTGTTTGTTTCCCAAAACATTTGATTACATTAGATCATCAGAAAATAAGAACATAAAGAGTCTGCAAGAGGTCGGCAGGCATGTCCAAGGCAGCTGCTGTAAACCTAATCCCTTAACCTCATTATCCATGAACTTATCTAACCTTTTCGTGGGTGTTTCTATCGTATTAAGTCTTACAACATGCCTGCAAGACTGTTTCACTCATCCACCACCATTGGTAAACCAGTTCTGGCCTAGAACTTATTTTAATTTTTAATTTATATAACTTAAACACATTACTACGTTTCCTTACCAGCCCACACAAGCCTTATTACTAGAACCTTAGCCCCTAGCCCCTCTTTTGTTTTGGGTGGCCGGGGGTGGTGCAGAAGGCTGCGCCCGCCAGCAGAACCAGGCCCGCGTTAACCTTCGAAGGGCTCTGCGTGTGGGCTCCTGGAACGTCCGGGGCCTCTCGGACAATGAAAATTAAGGTAACTGCATAGGATTGGGTCAGTACATAAAAGGAATGGTTCAATTTTCATGACCCTATAATATAAAGTTGAGGCTATCATAAAAAGGCTTCAGACAAAAATCAAGCCATTATATATATTTTTTTTATTTTAATAAAAAATGATAAAGATTTAATTACTCCTCGAATTTTACTTGTATTTTATATTTCAAAGCTCATTTAAAAAAGACCTCCATATCTACCAAACAGTCTGGGTAAAGTTTAACGTTTAAGATAAAACAATAATAAAAAACATTTTAATTTCAGGTAAACTTTTTTAAATTATAATTAATTTGACAGAACTAAATCTTCTGCATATCATACTCTGCAAAATAAACTTAACATATTTCTAATTGGTTAAAAATAGAAATGTTATTACTCAAAGCATCAAAACCAGTCAAAAAAGTAATTTCGAAAACAGCGCTCACATTTTGGCTAAGATTTACTCCTATAACAATCCACTTCACAGAAGGTTTACATAAGAATGTTTTAGCTCTTTTATTGTAGTGTCCAAAACAATGAACGGATCAAACATTGGTTAATAATAAACGATGCAGCATTTTAAATTCAAGTATCATATAATAAACTGTATGCAAATTAGATAGAGCTTCATACTTTGTCCTAGGAGGTTCACACTCTTCTACACGAACCAAAGGGTGGTTTGATACGTGCGTTTTATTTATTTATTTATTTATTTATTTATTATTATTATTATTATTATTATTTTTTTTTTTTTTTTTTTTTTTTTTTTTGACTGGACCGACTGGACTGATGCCGTGACGCGCTCTTCCTGGTTATGACCCTTTCTGCCACACACACGCCCAACATATCGTATATTAACCAGAATGAGTCTGCTTTTGGATAGAGCAAGAAAAATTATGAAAAAAATTAAACCAAAATCTGCACTACATATGGCAACAGTCCCATTCAGCTGATCTATATTTAAATCCCTCGCGGGGCATTTAAATACGCGCCATGTAAAGGCTGATGCTTGCAGGTACCTCTACATGCCAGACTCTAGAAATCGACTTCGTGAACCATTTTCGGTATCTCGGTGCTATGCAGTCACTTTAACTGTTGTGATAGACATTCAAGCTTATTTTTCAATAATATATTTTAATGTTTATGTATTAAAAACAACAACTCATTCATTTGCATCGATATAATCTAACATACAAGCACACGAAAAGACAAGCTTGTATCAAATAACATAGTCACATCATGCTCGAACGATCTAGGCCTGTTTTTTTTTTCAAATTCATTGATTAATAGCTCATTTCAGGTATATCAAAAGACATCTTGACTCTGCAAGTGCATATAAAGGCTATCTTAATAATTTACTGTATGTAAATAATGATTGATAATCGAAATAACATGAAATAGTAAAAATAGGCTAACTTGAATGCGATGCTAGGCTATTTCGAATATTAGGCTACCCATGCTGCTTAAAGAGCAACACATCAAAATTCCTTATGCATTTACACTTGCAGAGTCGGATATCATTTTTTGTACCTGAATGAGATGAAAAATGGGTATCTGAAATGCTGTGAATCGTTCGAGTATGATCAGACTATACTGTTTGATATACCAATTGTTTTCTTGTGCTTATATGGTAGATTATCGATGCAAATTGGCATGTTTGCGGTTCATATAAAAAGACTTGAAGGTTTTTTGTATACACAAACATTCAAATATATCACTGAAAATATAAAGTTGATCTTCACGCAATCACGAACTAACAATGCGCAGGTGCCACATCTACGTTCGCAAGTGGACAAACGGAATGAAACGGACTATACTGGCATTGACAAGGTTGGCCACGAGCTATGTGTTGGTCCCCATGGTTCTGGTGCCAGGAACATCAACAGCTCTCTCCTCCTGAATTTTGAAAAATCCAGAAGGTTGAGAATTGCGGGTTCCTGGTACCAGAGACCACGGCTTGCACCGCTGGACTTGGTATAGCGATGCCGGAGGGGTAGCTAAGGAGACTGACCACATACTCGTAAGTACTCGTTGGAGGATCCTTCAGAACTGCAGGGTTTACCGGAGTGCTGAGTTCTTTGCAACTGACCATAGGCTTGTTGTTGAAATACTCAAGCTTCATGTTAGGTCAAGAAGAATCTCGAGATGCAACAATACTGTTTCCATCACGAGAGGCTGAAGGACCTGGCATGTCTCAGGGTATGAAGTGACAGTCTCAAATCGGATCGATGTGCTCGGCACCCTGGAGGACCCTGTAGAACTGTGGGATACCTTCAAACATAAGACTTTGCAAGCAGCCAAGGTGCATTGGAGCACCCGAGATCTAGGGTGGCTTTGCCTCGGTGGAGACGCTGGAGAATATTGAAGAGAGTCGCACTGCTAGACTTGCTGGGAACCAGGACCAATACAGGGCTCTGTCACGTAGGACTAGAGCTCTCCTGAGGAGAGACAAGAAGAGGTATGTCAGGGGTCTCGCTGAGGAAGTCGAGGGCCATTTACATGCGAATGACTTCCGACCTGTTTACCGAGCCCTTAAGAAACTCCGCTCCAGGTCTCCCTCTCTGGTGAGCGCTATCCGAATAGCTGATGACTACCTCGTATCGGACATGTATGGGCAGAGGGTTCGCTGGACTGAGCACTTTTAGCAGCTGTACATGGCGGACCCTCCACGTGGGCAGCTTCCAGTTGCTGGGTTGCAAGTGGCGGATGCTGATCCACCCATCGACGAAAGCCAACCCTCTCTGGCTGAGGCCAGAGAGGCTGTGGCAAAGTTGAGGGGTGGAAAGGCACCTGGCACCTGTAATTTCAGTGCGGAGCTGCTCAGAGCTGGAGGTGAGGCCATTATCCGTGGGTTGCATGCGGTCATGACTGGCGTATGGCAGTCCGATACCATTCCTCCTGACTGGAAGAGGGGGTTGGTCGTCCCTATCTGGAAAGGGAAAGGGGACCGACAAGATTGCCACAACTACCGTGGTATGAAACTGCTCAGTGTGCCAGGCAAGGTGCTTGCCCATCTATTGCTGATGCGAATTCGCAGCCAGCTGCTGAAGATGCAAAGACCTGAACAGTCTGGGTTCACGCCTGGTAAATCAACAACTGACCGTATCCTAGCGCTTCGCGTACAGGTGGAGCGTCGACGTGAGTTTCGACAGGGGATGCTTGTAGCCTATGTCGATCTCAAGACCCCGTCGAAGGGGAGTCACCTTGTCGTGGTGACGGGGCTTGAAGAGAGGTCGGCTGCACCACCTACCGTGGTAGCTTGACTACCTCGATAGGGATCGATGCCTGATGACCTCGTGGACCAAGTGCTCCCCAATCATCACTAGTAGAGGAGGCCTACTGGTGATGTTGCCTGCACCCGCCCTTTTACCACCTAGGGCAGGGCTATTGTCTCACCACGTGTTTGCCGTGCGTGGCGTCCCGTATACTCCCCGTACCCTTTCATCTGGGAGCTGAGTCCACCGCGGGGCGGGGTTCAGTTCCCCTCGGTGGTCAACACGCTCCTATGGTGGGAGGGTTGGAGTAAGACAGGTGGTTCAGTGAGGCCCCGCTTAATCATTCGGCGGGTCATATGTTGGTTAGGGTCCAGCGGTCACTGTCGGGTGGGCGGTGCAGCAGTCCACGACCGCCGTTAAACACCTGGCAGTGGCTGCGTATACTTCCCCATTACCCCTGGGGCCGTTGGGTGCAGTCTGGCCCCGACATGCAGCCTCCCCTTGTTGGGCTCCGTATTAGGTGGGGGTGTAGGGAAATGAAAGGTAAATATACCTGCCTCTTTTCCTGACGTCCGCCCGTACCCGGATACTTCCGCACGGTCCTCTCTCATCGCCACCTTGGAGCCTTTCACGGTTCCTGGTGGTGTCTCTGGCAAGTCCCTACCCCCTAGAGGGTCTGCCCAAGACAAGTCCGTGCGACTAAAATGTCCACGGAATAGTTCACGTAAACCAGCTCCGCCTCTGGTTGCTGGAAGAATTCCGGGTGCCGGCTGTGACCGCTATCCTGGTGGCTGAGCAGATAGCAAGACGGCCCCGCGTTCAGGAGGACGAGTTCAATCCCCGACCGATGCCGCAAGCCGCCGCCGAGTGGCAAAACTACCACATGCTGTCCAGAAGACCACCTAACAACCCGGACTCTAGATTCTAGGATTAAAGATGAGCTCGGGAGGGCAGCATGAGCCAATGCAAGATGGCGCCACTATAAACACTCGCCTGCGCCAGAACGGGCTGGGCCGACCATCAGGACCCACCGGGAAGAAGCCTTGGACCGACCATCAGGATCCACCGGGAAGAAGCCTACCGGCGCAATAAGCCACACGTAATAAAAAAAAAAAACAAAAACGAAAAAAAAACAGTGGTTCCGGCTGCCCTCAGCCACTGGCCGCTGCTGCCCTGTATCACGGTGCAGCTCTGCCGGCGCCGTGTCCTCAACCTCCGCACAGTCTGTGCCGGAGGCTCCACCTGTCTCCTTCCCTTGCCGCCTCGTAGGGGTGGCGGAAGGTTGGGGACAGGGTGAAAGCCACCAGCAGGAGTAGTAAGCCGGGAAGCTGGACCTTCCCGGCAAGACGCACCGAAAAAAAACATTAGTGCTGGGGTCAACCCTCCAGCGAGAGACCATCCTTAAAACAGGGACGTCCCTCTCCGGAGGATCCCTGCAACAACAACAACAAAATCAAGATCATTTAGTGGAACTGCCGTGGGTTGCGAGGAAGCTGGGAAGAACTCAGCTCCTAATAAAGACTCCCAGCCACAGTGTCTCTGTCTCCAAGAAACACTGTTAGGAGCATATCCCCCTCCCCACCAATTACAGTGTCATATACTCACCAGCAGACCCCACAAGCCCCTTCAAGAGGTACTTGTCTCCTTATTTCCAATAACGTGGCACATACTCCGCTCTTCCCTAACACTCCATTGCAGGCCTTTGCTGCTCAAATTCATATAACTCGCACCTACACTCTGAGTTTTGTATCTCCCACAGTACACCAATCAATCAGCAAGACCTTCTGGCACTGGTACGCCAGTTGCCTCACATTTCCTAATAGTTAGGAATTTTAACAGCCGACATACACTATGGGAGGATAACATCAACAATCCAAGAGGAGCCATTATCGCATCTGTAATTGAAGACCTTGATCTGTGCATATTGAACACCGGTCATCAATCACACTACCACATACAAACTGACACTCAGTTAATTATTGACCTCTCCTCAGTTCCCCAATGTATCTGGACTTCAAGTGGGAAATATCAGAGGATCTACATGGCAGCGACCACTACCCATCTACATCTCCCATTCCACCTTTCAACCGTCACCTCGACTACCGCGTTGGAAATTAGATCGGGCAGACTGGGAGCTTTTGGAACCATAGTCACACGGAGATGATAATCGCTGACTTTGAGACAACCGAGGCGGAGTTAACTTTTTACGGCACATATTTACCGAGCAGGGTATTTACAATCCCACAGACAACAGGAAATACACCACGTCGTACTGTGCCATGGTGGTCTGACGTGTGCAAGCAGGTGGTGGCGTGCTGTCGCCGGGCCTTCAACCGTTACAAGAGGCATAGGGCAGAGTTCAACCGTATCGCCAACAAGAAAGCACGAGCACAAGAACGCCGGACACTGAAAAAAGCACGACGATCCTCAGTTGCCAGTTATGTATCCTCACTTAATTCACAGACACAAATAACAGATGTGGAAGAGGGTACACAAAGTAACAGGAAAATTTTCATCAAGCCCACCACCTGCACTTAAAATTAGCAATAACATTATATCAGGGGCGCTGAAGTCGCCAACGTCGCCAGCCAGAGCATTTGCTGTTGTGTCTGAACGGGACTCAAGACCTCCCAGTACGCCGGCACTTCAGGAGAGACGCCAGCTACACTTCTCATCCCTCAACTCAGAAATATACTGTACAACGCTCCTTTCTCCATGCGCGAACTACAATCAGCTCTTTCCCGCTGTAACGACACCTCGCCGGGTCCCGATAATATCTCATATGCCATGCTCCGACACCTCAGCCCTAACACTATGGCCCTTCTGCTCCAAATATACAACAGTTTCTGGGAGACTGACATCATACCGAGTGGGTAGCACAAAACCATTGTACTTCCCATTCGTAAACCTGGGAAGGATGGTTCACAGCCCTTACACTACCGACCCATTACTTTAACATCCTGCCTATGCAAACTCCCGGAGAAGATGGTAAACTTTCGCCTAGTACACCATCTAGAGAGCAATGGCCACCTGTCTCCTTACCAGTCAGGGTTTCGGAAGATGAAATCAACAGTAGATGCAATGCAGCAAGCATTTACCAGGCACTCACTGGGTCGAGACTGTCCTACGGCTGCAAGTATACACATCGGCAACAACCGCCCGTCTCCGCACGCGATGCAGTCCACCACGCTGCAGTTCAAGTGTCAGTAGGTGTCTTTAGATCATTCCCCATATCAAGCTTTCTAGTTGACGCGAGATTGCCACCTTTGAACTTACAAAGAGATAGACTTCTAATTAAGTACTGGTACAGACTACAACGCCAACCTAACAACCCTGCCTACACCTGCATAGACACCAATGTAGATATAATGTACGAAACAAACCTCTCCTACCTCACCCCTTTGGTTTCCGTGTACGGAATGTAATTTGGGACCTCTCACTAGCATACTTCCCTATAGCAGTTTATCAGATACCTTCCATCACACCGTGGGAGTTCCCAAATACACATATCTGCCGGTACTTCAACTTAAACAAAGCAAGCATCTCGGCGGGAACTGCTCGACAGCTCCTCCTGTCTCACAGCTATAGTCTGTTTCATTTCATCTGTCCGCCAACAAAGCGGGAATTTTGATAGATGTGGCACCTGCGCATTTCTAGTTCGTGAATGCCTGAAATTCAACTATTGTGATAGACATTCAAGCTTATTTTTCAATAATATATTTGAATGTTTATGTACTCAAAAAACAACTCGGTCGTTTGCATCGATAATCTACCACACAAGCACATGAAAAGACAAGCTTATATCAAATAACCTAGTCACATCATGCTCGAACGATCTATGTTTTTTTTTTAAATTCATGGATTGATAGCTCATTTCCTGTATATTAAGGGGGGTTGTAAAATCTCAAATCCCATGTTAAATTCCTTATGTTCTAAGTGTTTCTCCTCCCTTATTTACAGGCCGATTCTTTTCTTTCGAAAAGCATTTTAATCAGGAAGGCTGGGAGATTAATGTTTGCTATCGTTTATACAATATTTAACAATATATACAATATATCGTTTATACAATAGCTAACAATATTTTTTAGGTTCGATGAAATAACAAAAAAAATATTGACAAATATTTTACACAATTCAAAATCAAATTCAAGAAATGATTTCGAGAGCAAACCCTATTACATACACATAATTTCATAAGCTGCAGTAGGAAATTTGTGTATAAAAAGAAATACAAAGAAGGAGATATTTTTCAAAGTTCAAAATAATTGTTTTGAGATATCAAGCGATGAAGATGAAATATTTTTTTGTATTTTACGTATTCCACCTAGGGACTTGAAATCAACAGGATAAATACATCAGGATATGAAGAAAAAAAGCACACATGGTTTCCTTAACACTTTCATTGGATGTGTACACACAGGCTGCAGGGGTCACAAATCCATGTACTCGAGGTGACCATATTTCAAAGTAAAAACCAGTCTTCTACTGTGTAAAATCAATGAAATATAATCCAAAGACATCTGAGGCGGATACATACAATGTTTTGTTGGATTTATGAAAAAAACATTATTTAAATCGATTTTTCACGGATAAATACAAAAATATATTACTGAGTGTTAAACTTCCCATTTTCTTGACTAGTGGTGTAAGAGAACCTAAGAGTATCATGACAGACCATGAAAAAAAATCCTAAAATTAAAAATGGGTGAAAACATGGATTGCAACCCAGTGGCGCCGCGCGGAAGGTCATTGCAGGACATTGCATTGCATTGCAATGCATGTTGCATACCACTGTATTATTTTTTCATCATATTCATTCATATACCAAAAGAAAGGAAAAATTGCTGAATTTTATAAAACAAAAATATATTTTTATAAAAAGTTTTTTTTCAGCCGACCATTTACAACCCCCCCTTAAAAGACATCTGGCTCTGCAAGTGCAAATAAGGGTATCTTCATAATTTACTGCTCGTACATACCTATTATTAATCGAAATAACATGAAATAGCAAATAATAACTGTTGAATGCGATTCTAGGCTTTTAGTTGTTATTTACATGCAACAAATCAAAATTCCTTATGTATACACACTTGTAGGGTCTGATGTCATTTTATGTACCTAAGTGAGATGAACTATGGGTATCTGAAAGGCTAGGTATGAATCGATCGAGTATGATCAGACTATAGCTACTATTTGATATACAAGTTGTTCTTTCGTGTGCTTGTATGGTGGATTATCGATGCAAATCGGCCTGTTTGCGGTTCATATAAGAGGGCTTGAGGTTTTTTGTAAACATAAACACTCAAATATATAACTGAAAATATGAAGTTCATCTTCCCGCAATCACGAACTAACAATGCGCTGGTGTCATCCACGTTCACGTGTGGACAGATGGAATGAAACGGACTATAGTCACGCCATATCTGTACTTTACTTGGACTTTTCCGGTTCCGGAACTCTGCCTGCTTTAGCCTCAATTTTTACCGCAGAACTATCTGCCATTCTTTTATCAATCCGCACTATCTTCACTTTGTCTGTTGGTATTTTACTGTCTACTCTGACTCACAGGCATCCTTGTCCGCAATAGAAGATTTTAGAGCATCGACGCTAAAGTTTAAGTTTTAAGCTGGCTGGTTCTGGCCAAAGGTGTGGCCATCAAATAAATATATGTTGGGTACCTGCACGTCTCTGTGCGTGTTAACGAGGAAGCCGATGGTGGCGCCGGCCGCAGCTTCTCGTCCTCCCTCACAATGCGCTCTTCCATTTAGGCACTTATATCCCACCGTGCGGTCTGCACTCCTGAGGGTGTGGCAATGCAGTTGGCAGGCTGTTCTTGCCACGACAAGATGGTGAAGGTCACGACCAGGGCTGTGCGTCCCTGGTCGTATTCCTATTAGGAGTCGTAAGAGAGAGACTGTCTGGCCCGCCTTAGGTGGGTCATACTCGGCTGTACACATGGCTCCTCATGTCCTGGGACATGTCCTCATCCATGCTGTGATGACTGCTTGGTCCCCTGACTGCTCGACACTTGCTGGTTGAGTGCCCCAGTCTGGGGACATGCTAAACAGCCACCTCACCCAGTGTCAGGGTGGATATGGAGTTTCTCTCTCTCTCTCTGGTGCTGGGGAAAGCACTCTCCCAGGACATGACGTTTATGGCTTCCTACAGAAGGCTGGCATCTTCAACCTCCTGTAGGTTTTATTGACCTTTTATTGACTTCGTTTGTATTATGCTTTTAAATAATTACCGTTTTCTTTTATAGTTTTTAGTATAGGTTATTCAGTTTTATATTCGGCGCCACATATCCTGCAGTTGCGGCGCCAAGAAATGAACGCTCAATTATCATCATCGATCTCAAAAGGCATTTGACTCAGTGCATCGCGAGGCACTCTGGGATCTTCTGCGACTTTGGTGGGATTCCTGCGAGAACTATTGGTTTACTGACTGGCCTGTATTCTGGGACAGAGAGTGCTGTGAAATGAGTGTGTGTGTGTGGGGGGGGCGGTTGTCAGCTTCTATTCTGTGAATGCAGGGGGTGAGGCAGGGCTGTGTCCTAGTCTCATCGCTTTTCAGCACTTGTATAGACTGGGTACTAGGCAGAGATGTGAACCAGAGTCATTGCGGGTACCAGGGTCACTGACCTTGCTTTTGCAGCTGATGCAGTAATCCTTGCAGAGTCGCTGGATGTTTTGATGATGGCTCTCAGGCACTGCACATGGAGGCAAAGCCTTTGGGACTTCCAGGTCTCCTGGGTCCAACACCTAGGTACAGGCGTTTTGAGGCTTGCTAGATAAAACAGTACAGTCTCATGCGTGTGATGAGGACGTTGAGATCTCAGAAAGTTTCACGTATCTTGGTAGCCTGGTTTATAACAACGGTGAGTCTCGCCAGGAAGTCTTGGCGGATTGACCCGGCCCACTGTGTTATGGTCTCGCTCAGCACGAGTATATGGCATTGTCGATACCTGTGCAGAAGGACAAACATCCGGATCTTCACCCCGTCGAAGTCACCTTGTCGTGGTGACGGGCTTGAAGCGAGGACGGCGGCACCACCTTACCGAGGTGGCTTGCCTACCTCGATAGGGCTCGATGTCCGCTGCCGTCGTGGACCAAGTGATCCCCCCTCATCACTAGTAGAGGAGGCCTATTTGTGATGTTGCCTGCGCCCGCCCTTTTACCGCCTAGGGTAGGGCTATTGTCTCACCACGTGTTTGCCGTGCGTGGCGTCCCGTATACTCCCCGTACCCTTTCATCTGGGAGTTGAGTCCACCGCGGGGCGGGTTTAGTTCCCCTCGGTGGTCAACACGCTCCTATGGTGGGAGGGTTGGGGTGAACGGGCAGTTCAAGTGGTCCCACTGAATCAATCGGCTGGTCATGCGCTGGCTAGGACCATGCGAAGGCTAGGGTCCAGCGGTCACTGTCGGGTGGGCGATCGCAATGGTCCAGTTAAACACTTGGCAGTGACTGCGTATACTTCCCCACTACCCCTGGGGCTGTTGGGTGCAGTCAAACCCCAACATCCAGCCTCCTCTTGTTGGGCTCCGTGGTGGGTAGGGGTGTAGGGAAGTAGAAGAAACTCCCTGTGTATGGATATAGATACACTGCCCCAGCCTGCCTCTCTTCCTGATGTCCGCCCGGCCCCGGAAACTCCCACACGGTCCTCTCTCATCACCACCTTGAAGCCTTTCATGGCTCCTAGTGGTGCTTCTGGAAAAGTCCCTACCTCCTGAAGGTCTGCCCAAAGACTCGATAAATGACCTGGATATTTTGAAGTGCACCGTTGTCTGGTCAAGACTTGGCCGTGAGCCCAAGATTATGCCACAAGGGACAGTAGCTTGTTGGTTGATTTCGTCACCTGAAGAGAGTTCAGCTCCGCTCCCTTACCTCCGTTCTTGATGCATCAGTGTCCTGCTCTCCCCATGCCACCATGAACTAATCTCGGGGAGTTGTCTTTTCACGGGACCTTCTTCGTTACTCAGAAGAAAGGTTGGTGAACGAACTAATAAACTACGATGTGACCTCAGTGCGACGAGTTCAACGAAAAGTACACCTACACCAACCCTATTTATTACTTTCAACAGATTAGTACTGCCGAAGACTGTCAAGCTGGCCTGGTTGAATTTGAATGTGAAGCCCTTATGTCCCCAACCCCAGAAGGTGCTTTCATTGCCAAGCGTATGGTCATGTCATCCAGACCTGTCGGTATGGATAACCACGGTGACGACTGACCTGTACATTGTTACCACTGTGGTGAACCTCGTCCTGCCTCATCAAAGGATTGTGAGCGCTTCCTCTTTGAGAGGAAATTACTCAAAATACGCAATCAGGAAAGGGTACCCTTCGCTGAGGCCAAACAACACCTAACAAAGATGGCCACCCCGGAATGACATATGCCGCTGCCCTCAATGTCCATGCCATCGCCGTTCTACCACTGCCAAGTATGTTCTTTTCAAAACCTCAATTTTGCCTCAAAAGGCCGTATCATCGCCCCAGACGCCTGATGATTGTGGTACTGAGCCCCATCAGAAGAATTGCACTCGCAGTGAGGACTCCCTTGGGGACAGACCTCCTGCTAAAGTGCCTTCTTCAGCGCCCGCTTCTGGATCGCTGGAAGAATCCCGGGTGCCGGCAGCAGCCTCCACCTCTGCACCAGTGGCCCCGGCTTACCCTCAGCCGGTGACCGCTGCTGCCAAGGTCACAGTGCGGCCCTGCCAGCGCCCGTATCCTCAACCTCCGAACAGTCTGTGCCAGGGCTCCACCGCGTCCCCTCAAAGCTACAAATCATTATCACATCATCAGGTCACAGAATCTTGGATGAATGCTTCAAATAGAGATTTCATTGCGGAATATAGATTACCGGGTTATACCATCTTTAGTCATGAAAGAGAGAACAGACAGGGTGGAGGCGTTATCTTTTATATCCACAACTCTCTCCATCCAGTATCCGTGAAAACAGATATTATAACCAATGTGAGACACGGTCTTCATTGAAATTAAAATAAATCTCGTAAAATAGTAATTGGACTTATCTACAGACCGCCAGGCAGACTCTTGATATCGACCACGCATTAAGTGAATTATTATTAGAAACAGTAGCAGTTGCGAGGCAGTAATTGTTGGGACTTTAACTTGCAAGTGAAAAGATGGGTGAACCGTTGAACTGTCATACAGGGCTCGACCTGTACACATATTTACTAAGTGATTTGCATCAACACGTTCAAAGACAAACTCAGGAAAATAATATACTTGACCTTATCTTAACAGCTGATCAGTTAACGAAGTAAATGTTGGTCAATTTTTAGTTCTAGCGATCACCGAACAATCACATTCAGCATCAATATGAAAGAAAGTAAGTAACTCCTAGTAAAGAAAAGGTGCTTGATTATCAGAGAGCGAATTTCGTAAGACTCCGATTAATTCTAAATAATTCTGACTGGACTGAAATCACAGCGGAAACAGATATTGATAAATCTTGGGGGGCCTTCACCACAATATTGAACAATGCCATAAGCATATGCGTACCTTATCGTAACAGACGTTCAGCTTCTAAGAAGAAGCCCAAATGGTGGAATAACAGAAATTCAAAATAGCCTATCTCTTAAAAACGCGTATACAGTAGATACATATCAACTCAGAGCGAGGCTGACAAACTAGAGTTGAACAGAATTCGCCGCGAGACCAGAAATTAATAAAACAAGCAAGAAAAATCTTGAAGGATATATAGCGGAAACAAGAAAATCTAATCCTAAAGAATTTTTTAGCTATGTAAATAATAAAAAGTCACTCACTTGTGGTAACGCACCGCTTGCTAATGAAAATGGTAACCACACGAACGATGAAAATGAAATAGCTACAATCCTAAATAACTTTTTCGCATCCGTATTTACCGACGAAGATTGTTTATCACCTCAACCGCCGGAGGTTAGAAGGGCCGAAAAAGATGATAAGTGGCGTGCTCATCGTAAGTGACATTTACGCACTATTGAAAAGATTAAAGTAAGCAAAGCTCCTGGTCCCAGATAAATTTACCCCAAGGGTCTTAAAAGAAATCAAACATCAAATTTGTAAACCGCTCTCCATCATATTCAATAAATCTTTAACAGCTGGAAAAAGTTCCGTCGGATTGGAAACTTGCAAATGTCACACCAATTTTCAAAGGGGACAAGTCTCATCAGAAACTATCGACCAATTAGCCTGACATCGATTGTTTGTAAGTTAATGGAGACTATCATTTGCGACAATATGGTGAAATTCTTCGAAGAAAATAATATAATAAATAATTCGCAACATGGCTTCCGTAGTAAACGTTCGTGTTTGACTAACTTGCTTGATTTTTTCACTATATTTTTGAGGTGTTCGATGAAAGCAGATCAGTAAATATCATTTGTCTGGATTTTCAAAGGCATTTGATAAGGTCCCCACCAACGATTGTAGCAAACTACTGGCGCACGGTATCTCAGGTAACATTCACAATTGGCTTGCGGACTGGCCTACGACACGACATGGAGGTATGGGATCTTAAAGCAGCTTCATAACTTTGGTCTTCGTGGACGGATGCCAAAGCTTATTGAAGGATTTCTTGGAGAACGAGAACGGACCTTCCGCGTAAGAGTTGGTACCTTCTACTCACCACTCTATGAACAACAGGAAGGAGTTTCCCAAGGAAGCGTCCTCAGTGTCACCCTCTTTGCCGTGGCTATAAATGGAGCTGCAACATCGCTCCCAGAGGGGGTGTCGTCCTTCCTCTATGTCGACGACCTGGCAATCTGGTACTCAGCGTCGCGGATGACCACCGCGGAGCAAAGACTGCAACATGCCATCGACAGAACATCCAGATGGGCAAATAATCATCGCTTCCGATTATCACTATCCAAGTCGGTTGCCATGCACTTTTGCCGCCTGAGAGGCCACCATCCAGACCTTGATCTCATCATGTGCGGTTCACGTCTACCTATTGTGGAAGAACACAAGTTCGCAGGACTCGTCTTCGACAGGCGCCTCATGGCTTCCACACCTAAAAGCCTTAAAAAACAAAGTGCATGAGATTCCTCGATCTCTTTCGTGTTCTGCCATACACTTCATGGGGCGCTGACCGCACAATACACCTACGCCTTTACCAGGCACTCATTGGGTCGAGACTGTCCTACGGCTGCGAAGTATACACATCGGCAATATCCGCCCGCCTCCGCACACTTGATGCAGTCCACCACGCTGCAGTCCGACTGTCAACAGGTGCTTTTAGATCATCGCCTATATCAAGCCTTCTAGTTGACGCAGGATTGCCACCCTTGGACTTACACAGAGACGAACTCCTAATTGAATACTGGTACAGACTACACGCCAACCTAACAACTCTGCCTACACCGTTGCCTTAGACAACAATTTAGATACAATATACAGAAACAAGCCTCTCCTACCTCGCTCCTTTGGTTTCCGTGTCCGGAATGTCATTGGGTACCTCTCACTACGATACTTCCCTATAGCAGTCTATTAGGTACCCCCCATCACACCTTAGGAGTTCCAAAAAACAAATTTCTTACGGTACTTCAACAAGGCAAGAATCTCGACAGATTCTGCTCGACAGCTTTTCTTGTCACACACGGCTAGTCTAGCCAATTCTGTACCAGTATACACGGACTGCAAATCCGATGCTGGTGTCGGATTTGGATCAGTCTTTCCAAACTTTTCCCGTTCTGGAACTTTACCTGCCCTAGCCTCAATTTTTACCGCAGAACTGTCTGCCATTCTTTTAGCAATTCGCACAATCTTCACTTTGCCTGTCAATTATTTTATACTGTCTACTCTGACTCTACAGGTGACCCCCTGTACGGAATGGAAGATTTTGAAGCACCCACCATATAGTTTTAGAAATTTTTAGCTGGCGCGCTCTGGCCAAAAGGCGTGGCCACTAAATATATTTTTCCTGGGTACCTGCCCACGCCTCTGTGCTTGGTAATGAGCTACAGTAGGAGGCTGATGAGGTGGCGCTGGCCGCTGCTTCTCGCCCTCCCTCACAGTGCGCTCTTGATTGGGACTTGTATCCCACCGTGCGATCTGCACTTCAGAGGGTGTGGCAGCGCAGGTGGGCTGTGATTGCCACAACAAAGAGATGGGAAAGTCACAACCAGGGCTGTGCGTCCCTGGTCTTATTCCTTTAAGCCGTAGGATTGGTCCTCCAAGATACACATGGCTTCCCCATGTCCCGGAGTAGTTCAGCCCTACTGTGACGACTGTTTTGGTCCCCCCTGACTGTTCGGCACTCGCTGGTCGAATGCCCCAGTCTGGGGGACCTGCGAGAGCGGTATCTTCCCCGGTGTCGGGGAGGAGATGGGAGTTTCTCTTTCTCCCTGGTGCTGGGGGAGAAGGCGCTCTTTCCGGGACATGATGTTTATGGCTTCCTACAGGAGGATGGCGTCCTCAATCTCCTGTAGGTTTTATTGTCCTGTTATTGAATTATTTTTTTAACCTTGTTTCTAATTAAATACTGATTGATATGGTTTTTAAAATAGTTTTATTTAATCTTTTATTCGGCGCCACATGACGCTTGCTGTTGCGGCGCCAAGATAAACGCCCCAATAATCAATCAGTCAATCCGGATCTTAAAGACCCTGTGCTCCCTATCTTACTCTATGGTTGTGAGACATGGACACTAATGGGGACTTGGAGAAGCGAGATTGATGCCCAATTAATAAGTGTCTACGTAGAATCATGGGATATCGCTGGAATGACTTTGTGTCAAACCGGCGACTACTCCGTGAGACTGATTCGACATATATTACCTGCATAGTCCCGTCAACTCAACTCCGGCTATATGAGCACGTGTCACGTTACCCTGAAGCTGATCCTACTCATCAGGATGTCTCTGTAATAGACAATCCTGAGTGGAGGAGGCGGGGACCCATGGAGTTCGTGGCTTGAGGCAGGGAGTTGGGAAGGAGAGGCCTGCATGAGGACTCGCCGGAGGGACCCCAGGCTTGGCGTCGTAAAGGTGGGCGTATGCGATGGGCCCCCGGTGTATGCACTCCGCTGATTGATTGATTATTATTTAAACACTTCATCCTTTATAAACTTCGATTAAGTCTCCTCGCACCCTTCACCCTTTTAGAAATGCAAATCCATATATTTAAGCATATCTTCATACGGCAAATGTCTTAACCCGTGAATCATTTTGACATCCTCCTCTGCACATATTCTAACATCATGATATCCATTCTGATTTATGTAAAAGTGGCCAAGCTGAACCACATAATCTGAGATGATTTCTAACCACTGCTAAATATAGCTGGAGGAGAGCCTCGGCGCAGCTATTGCTTCCTTTCCTTAAAAATAAAACCCATTTCTCTGTTTGTACGATTCTTAACCTGAATGCATTGAACTTTTAAACGGAGATCAGAGCACCGAAGACTTACTAAGCTCACTCCATCAAGACCTGCTTAGGGAAGTGTAATTTAATAAAAAATACGAAGGATTATTTCTGCCTACATTTAGAAATAATAAACTTGCCAGCGTTGAATTCCATCTGCAACTTCCGCGCCAAATCGCAAAATTTGTCTAGTTCACCCTGGAGACCACTAGCATCACTGAATCTCATTAGAGATTTCTCTGCCGATCTTTTTGTATCATACGCAACCTTACTATTACCACTACTCCTTCCTGTATCAAAACATTAATGCAAACGCGATAAGCAACAATGGACCGAATGCTGAAGCCTGTGGAACCCAATTTGTATCACAGCTCCAGTCCGATTTCTTACCCTAATAGCTTGCAACCTAGAGACATTCTGTTGATTGTTCCTCCGCGTTTCTATGTTTCCTTCATACTCAGTCCCTCCCCTCCGGAAAGTCTCAAAGGTTCATATTCCTACTGTCTTTTCGCTTTTTCCATCTCATTGCCGTCTCCTCTCTCTCTCTCTCTCTCTCTCTCTCTCTCTCTCTCTCTCTCTCTCTCTCTCTCTCTCTCTCTGATAATCTCATAGTGTCTTTCTTCTCTTCCTTCTCTTTCTCTCCTTCTCCTCCTCTTCCTCCTCCTCCTTCTTCTCCTCCTCCTCCTGTTCCTGTTTCCCATTCTCCCCTTCCTCCTCTCCTAGATAGTCACAAACTGTCCTCTTCTTTTTTTTTTTTCCTCGTCTTTGTCCTCTTTCAACTCCTCCTCCTCTCTATCTTTCTGTTCCTCCTCCTCCTCCTCCTCCTCCTCCTCCTCCTCCTCCTCTTCTTCCATATTGCCACCTTCCTCCCATTCTCACCCTCCCTCCCTCCCTCCCTATATTCGTCTCAACGCACAGCCAAGTTTTGTCTTGCGTGAATTCGAGAAAAAACAGGATGCCTTTTTTTATTCCAAGTCTAGTTTTTGCAAGACCTCTAACCCTAAAGGCCTCTTCCATACTCTTCCTCTTCCTCTTCCTCCTCCTTTTCTTACGTCTTTACCTTCCATATATTTGAGGGGGCTCTTCCTTCCTCTTTGTTCCTTTTTCTCCTCCCGCTTGTTATCATCCTGTTCCTCTTCCTCTTTCCCTTTGCACTTTAATCCCACTTCCTTCTTCCTCCCTCCTAGACGTTTCTTTTAATGATGTCACCTTTTATTTGCCTTTTCTTGTTTTTGTTGTTGTTTGTTGTGGTGCTCCTCTTCTTCTTCTTTTTCTGCTTCTTCTTCTTCATCTTCTTCTTCTTTCACATGGCATGATTTCTCTTTTTGGCCACTCCTCTCTATTCAGGAGCAGTAAGTAGCGGGCTTTTTTTTTCATTATTATTATTTTTTTTCCCTTGAACTGTTTCCTCTGCCGTAAAAAAAATGTATTACATATTAAGCTTGAAAGCAGTGAAATGGCTCTATAGTAATGATGGACACAAATGCAAACTGTACAGCAGAGAACAAATCAATACATTCTGGAGAAAAAAAATGTAAGTGTAAAAATGTTACACAATGATATATAAGAATCATATATGTAATAATTAAAACAAATAATGCGATATCAGCAAATATAACTCATTTTGCAGAAATGTATTTCTAAATTAAATATTTTTCGACAATTATCAATAATTGCTTCCATGTTTTTTACCTAACACATTTAATCCTTTAAGTGAGGTTTTGGTGAGAGCGTCCGTGTCCTCATCCAGCACCTGAATACCATACTGATCTAAAATGACCCGGCCAATAACATATTGCATTAAAAAGCTCATTTGGCTTGAGCCATGGCTACATGATGACCCGACATTAGTTGATAGCATCGGAGCAACAGTGATGTGACTACTGATGAAGTCTGGTGCTTCATACACCTGTTTAATGGACTTGTTGAACGCGCTGTTTTGGAAGTGAAGCCTTTCAGAAAAATATCGAGTTCATGAATTTTTTTTTTTTTTTTTTTTAACATTTTGCTTGTAGACAGATGAGTGGATTAAAGGAGGAGGACAGTTGTGGGTTGGTTAGAGCGAATACCGATTCACTCATAGGTTAAAATTCCTCTTTTCTTAAACCCCCTGCGCTTTTTACGCGTCACCTGCATTATTAACTGATCAATCAACCTCGGTTTACAGGTGTGCTTGGATTTACAAGTGTTTTTAGGATTTACGAGCAAAAGCAATCCCCACAAAATCCCTTGGTTTTACGAGCGGTGACTTGGTATACGCAGGCATCTTGTTTCCATTTTTATTTTATTTTTTTGTTTGTCGTCACCCCGGGTGGGAACACAGCAGACTCTCATGGAGGCCATTGGGTCAAACGACGGCCCGTTCCTTCGAGGAAGGGACCACAAACCCTTGCCAGTGACGGCTTATGAAGGGAGGGAGGATGCTGATAGACCGACTCTATCATATAGGTCAGCCCTAGCCTACCAAGTCTGTCTTCCGACGAGGACTGGCGTGTCTTTTGGCCACAAATCGAGGGCAGCCAGGCGTGGGTTCCATTTGGTTCGCTGCAAGACGAGTGCTCAACGCAGAAAACAATGGGAATAGAGTGTCGATTAGAGCTGTCACCTTGATCTAAAAATGAGGAACAACAGTTCCATTCTGCAGCCACAGAACGAATCCATATATTACGGAACGGATGGCAACCATAAAATTTCTCTGTGAGGCTGCCATGACTGACAAGCCCCTACCGCTGCTGGTGAAGGCAAGAGGAGAGGAAGGGGAGGAGGATGACATGTTGCATGCTGTTTACATCGAAAAATGCGCTCACTACAATTGCCCCACGTACTGAGTTTTATCCAGCTTAACCATTTCAGACAGAGCAAATACGAGAGACAAATAGCATTCCATATTTTTTGAGGGAAAAGGGTGGCAGGATTTGCAATCCTAAAAAGCCCACGTTCACACTGTGCCGACTCTGGACCAAGACAACCCGGCGACCACTGCATTTTGACAAGAGTCGGCTCCCACGCTCCAAGAATTTTTTGGCGTCTTGGTGTCGGCTACCATGATTGCCGACTGCCTGGTACATTCGGCCAACTGAGTTCAGCAGAATGTCTGCGGCCATGCTGTCAACCTAGTCTCAAGACGAAGTCCTAAACGGTCAATTTTTGAAATGGCGCCATGTCTATGACAACCACGAAATCTGCCGACCGATTGGCCGACAGTCTTGACGGTCTTGACGACAGTCTTCCAGATTGTCTGTCAGCTTCAGTTTGCCGACTAAGCTAGCCGAGCTGTTGCCAAGAGTTGGCCGACGGTCTTTCCTGACCGTCTTCGTACCCTGTCTTGGCGACTGTCTGTCACTTTCTTATTTCTAACGATGACGATGATGTTTTCATACGCGGTAAGTTCTTACTTATCCTAAAGTGTTGCTTTAAAATGGTCTGTGGGTACAACTGGTACAACAGTAACTTTCTCGTGAACTCTATATGCACCCCATCTGGCAGAGGTTACCCTTAGGAAGCTCAGGAAATGGTCATCGCCATGTAGGCCTATGGAGGTAAATGGCCAGCAAGACAGTGGTCGTACCCAGCCCGCCCGCCTGGCGCAGGACCCCGATTCTTGCCGAGAATCAGGGGAATTCTTCTAATTAAGCTCTGACGCGCCAGAACAAAGCGCCAAAAATTTGGTAAGACTTAGTGTTAATTCTTGCTCCGGGTCTAGTGTAATCCTTGACCACGAGACCGTCGGCTCTAGTCTCCAGTCCGCGTTGTAAACTCGTAGTAATAGCATCCGATGCGCTCGTGTCATGTTTTCAGCAATGCAGTGTGGTTCTTTTGCTTGTAACAATGTCCCCTGAAAGATGGTTAAAAGGGATGGTGCTGCCTGAAGAAAAGCAGAAACGGTGGATGCACTACGCTCTCCAAAGAAGGAACAGGGAGCGAGCCTCGGCAGCAACATGCCTTCCTTGAAAGTAACCTGAATCCCGTTCACCCTCCATCTCCGGACGATACGTCCAGGTTTGCTTCACGTTGGTTGTCGAACGTAGTTCCGGTGCCTCGAATAGAAACTGCGGCTGCTAAACCCCAGGGGCCAACCTACACATCGAGTGTGTAGTTAGCGGTTGCAGGAGTCTCCGCTAACAACCGTAACACATTAATTCCTGTTACATATTGCGCCATCATTGCTGTTTTATTTACTAAAAATAACAATCTTTTCAAATTCTGTAAAAATAACCTATAAAATTATAAAATTATATTTATATATATATATATATCTATATATATATATATATATATATATATATATATATATATTGAGATATAGGACACATGAATGGGATATACATTAATTTCAATAAGGAAATTCGTTTCGGTTTACGGAAGTGTTTGGTGTGGGAGCAAAATTCGGAACAAATTAAATATATATATATATATATATATATATATATATATATATATATATATATATATATATATATATATATATATATATATATATATATATATATATATATATATATATATATATATATATATATATATATATATATATATATATATATATATATATATAAATATATATATATATATATATATATATATATATATATATATATATATATATATATATATATATATATATATATATATATATATATATTTATATATATATATATATATATATATATATATATATATATATATATATATATATATTTTATATATATATATATATATATATATATATATATATATATATATATATATATATATATATATATATATATATATATATATATATATATTTATATATATATATATATATATATATATGTTATATATATATATATATATATATATATATATATAT
>NC_066521.1:7062697-7182697 GCF_024679095.1 Eriocheir sinensis
AACAGACAGCATTTCTTCGGGCTGAGCTTAAGGTGTGCAGCTCTAAACCTCTGATAGCCTTTCCATCTCCTGCTCGAAGGTCTGGCCAAAGACAATCACGTCGTCGAGGTAGATGAGTGCCGTCTTCCAGTGAAGTCCCTCCAGCACCCTCTATCAGCAGCTCGAACGTGGCCGGCGCGTTACACAGGCCAAAGGGCATGACCTTAAACTGCCACAGGCCTTGACCGTAGGAGAAGGCTGTTTTCTCTTTGTCCTGCTCCGCCATTTTGACTTGATGATACCCAGACTTCATATCCAGTGTTGAAACCACTTGAGCCCACCAAGGCGTCGAGCGTGTCGTCGATCCGTGGGAGTGGGTGTGTATCCTTGATTGTGAGATCTTTGAGGGCTCGGTAGTCCACGCAGCACCTGAGGGAACCGTCCTTTTTTCTGACGAGCACTACAGCAGACGCCCACGGGCTGCTGGACCGCTCGATTAACCCCTGTTGATGGAGATCATCCATTACCTCATCCATCTCCTTGCGACGGGCTGGTGCCATCCTTCGAGGGGCTTGCTTCACTGGGCGGTGGCTACCTGTGTCGATGTGGTGCTCTACCAGGTCCGTACACCCCAAGTCCAGGTCTCCTGTGGAAAACACATCTGCATTCCTTACGAGAAGCTCCCTGAGCTGTTCCACTTGGGGCTCCTCTAGACACTTGGAGCTCCTGTCAAACAGGTCGCGCAGGTAGTCAGGCAGCTCCTCCTTGGGCTTCGTCAGGGTTCTCCTGCAGACACAGGTTCTCGGTTCCTGGTCGATCTCTTGGCACAACCCCACCATGGTCCCTTGTTCTATTTTCTTTGGGCTGAAGGAGACATTGGCCACGACGACAGGCACTTCCGCTGCAGCAGGGTCTACCAAAGTACTGCCTACAATCACCCCGTTTTCTACCGGACATCGACTTCCACTTTCATCACTACACAGGCTGAAGCCGGGTACCTGTAATCTATATAGATTTTACAGAAAATCAGACCACACAGACCCCATGGTCCAGACTTGGTGGTCTGTCCTTAAACCTAAGTGATTTTACATTAATCAGAAGACTCCAAAACGTTGCATTTCTACTCTAGTTGATATTAAGTTGAAGGAAGTGACGGTCGAGCTTATTTTTGAAGGAGTCAATCGTGTTACACTGGACCACTGACGGTGGAAGCTTATTCCATTCTCGCACTACAACCTTGGTGAAGAAAAATTGGTGCAGTCTGAATTTACTTGTTCACATCTGAGTTTTACGCCATTGTTCCTCGTGCGCAAAGTGTCATCGATCATAAACAATGTTGATCTGTCTACATTCGTGAAACCATTAAGTATTTTAAAACATTCGATCAGTTTTCCTCGGAGGCGACGTTTCAAGAGAGAACATGTTATGGGTAGAAAGCCTTTCTTCGTAGGATTTGTTGCGCAAGGAAGGATCATTTTCGCTGCCCGACGCTGAACACCTTCTAATTTAGCTATATCCTTTGCATGGTGGGGAGACCAAACTGTACCGCATATTCCAAGTGGGGTCTGACTAAACTGTTGTAGAGCGGGAGTATTACATCTTTATTCTTGAATACAAAGTTTCTTTTAATGAAGCCCAACATTCTGTTCGCTTTATTTGCTGCATCGATGCATTGCTGTGAGAATTTGAGGTTTGACGCGATTTTGACCCCAAGTCTTTGACGCATTGAACGCTTTTGAGTTTAACGCCGCGCATTTCGTATTCGAACTTTATTCCTCGTTCCAACTTGAAGGACCTGGCACTTGTCTACGTTAAAGGGCATCTCCCATCTATCCGACCAAGTTGAAATTTTGTGCAAATCCTCTTGGAGGCTTTGCCTGTCTTCGTCAGTGAGAACCGAGTTGCCAATCTTGTGTCGTCTGCAAATTTACTAATGCGGTTATTGAGTCCAACATCCACGTCGTTGATGTAAATAATGAAGAGCACTGGGCCAAGGACCGAGCCCTGAGGGACGCCACTAGTGACAGGCGCCCACTCTGAGTTAAATCCGTCAATCACTACTCTTTGTTGTCTGTTGCTCAACCAATTCGCGATCCATTGGTTTACTTGACCGTCAATACCTATTTGCTTTAATTTGTAAAGTAATTTATGATGCGGGACTTTATCAAACGCTTTCTGGAAATCAAGATAGACTACGTCCAGTGATTTGGTTACGTCATAAACAGTGAAGAGGTCGTTATAAAAGGTTAATAGGTTTGATAGGCAGGATCTTTTGTTTCGGAAGCCATGTTGTGAGTCCCCAATCAATGAGTGGCTTTCAAGGTAATTCACAATTTTGTCTCTAATTATGCCCTCAAGTAGCTTACCTACAACCGAAGTTAGACTAATGGGCCTGTAATTACCTGGTACTTTTTTGTCTCCTTTCTTGAAAATCGGTGTCACGTTAGCCTTTTTCCAATCTGAAGGGACGATGCCTTGTCGCAAGGACATATTGAATACGGAGAATAGGGAGGAGAGTATTTCGCTCTTTGTTTCTTTCAGCAGAGTTGGATATACTTTGTCAGGTCCTGGACTTTTATTTGTTTTAAGTGAATGGAGAGCTTTAAGGACTTCATCGGTTGTTATTTCAAAATTAGGCAATTCATGCTCGAGATTTACAATAGTACTGGTGTTGGTGGTAGCGAGAGGAAGACTGTTTGTATTAAACACCGAGGAAAAGTAATTGTTTAAGAGGTTTGCAATGTGTTGGCTGTCAGTCACCAGTGCACCGTCGCTGTTTGTTAAAGGTCCAATACCACTTTTGATCGCCTTTCTGTTGTTTATGTAACTGAAGAAAGATTTCGGATTATTTTTACATGTGGCTGCAATATTTTCTTCGTATCTACGCTTTGCCTGACCTACTAGTCTTTTACTCGTCGCCTGGCATCATTATAAAGTCTAATGTTTTCGGGCGTGCTCTGTTCTTTTCTTTAACCTGTAAAACAATTTTCTCATTGACTGATTGTTTAATTTCGCTATTAAACCACGGTGGGCTTTTATTAGTGTTAATTCGCTTCTCGCACAAGGGGACGAATGTGTTCTGCTGAGTGAGTAAGTGATTTTTAAGGCTTAGCCAGGCTTCCTCTACGTTGCCGTCATCTGATAGTTGTATTTCTGTTAGTGTTGTCGGATTTCTACGAAGTTAGCTCTTTGAAATTGGGCACCTTTACTTTATTTTCAGTCACTGATGATTGAGCTTTAATGTCGACGCGCACTAATTTATGATCGCAAGAACTGAGGTGTTCTCCTACCGTGACACTACTGATTAGGTTATCTTGGGTCGTTATAACAAGGTCGAGTATATTTGTCGAGTTGGCTCAGAAAACATTTGGCTTAGATAATTTTCTTCAGAAATTGATCATTCTATGTGACTCGCCTTCTGTACCTGACAGTGTCGCCCCGTCGATATGGGGAGGTTAAAGTCTCCTAATATCAGTGAGTCGCTGTTATTAAGTGACTGCCTTAAGACGCTGTACATTTCAAGGTCGTCATCGAGTGATTGCCCGGGAGGTCTGTAGGTGACAGATATATTTAAGTTGACTTTTGCAATGTTTACTCGCACGCACAAATGTTCAACGTTACTGTTTCCCGGTGTTTTGTCAGTGGGTTGCAAATAGCTTTTGACATTAAGGGCGACGCCACCGCCTCTACGGTTTACACGATCTTTGTTGAAGAGTCTGTAGCCATCTATGTTGTATTCGGAACTTAAATCAATATTTGTGGTGTCGATAAATGTTTCGGTTATAGCAATTATGTCAAAATTTTCTGTTAAAGCAAGACATCTCAGTTCATCAAATTTGTTTCTTAGGCTACGCGCATTGAAACTAAGGATTTTTAAGTTATCTAGAGGCTTAGTAATAGAGGTGGTGGTACTTGCGGGATCACGGTTACGGGTTTGTCGCGATGCACGGCGTCTATTTACACGGGTGGGGTGGAGGGACGTGGCCGTGACTCGTTTTTTGTTCGGATGACACCCACTGCTTCGTTGAGGAGCCTTCCGAGTCTGGCTGCCCCGATGGGAGAAAGGTGCAATCCGTCCCTGTCAGGGTAACAGTGTTGCCACGCGTAGGGGAAATCTCCTACAGTAGGGGATTTTCGGTCTTTGTAGGGAGTAGGGGATACCTACGGGGAAAATCGCCTCATCGTAGGGGAATGTAGGGGAAAATTAAAAAATTTCAGTTGTCAATCAATTTCATACACGAAATCAAAATGAGAGAGAGAGAGAGAGAGAGAGAGAGAGAGAGAGAGAGAGAGAGAGAGAGAGAGAGAGAGAGAGAGAGAGAGAGAGAGAGAGAGAGAAAATGACGAGTCTGATACGTGTCTCTCCTTGGTAGACACGTCGGGAGTTTTTTTTTCATTTTTGTTTTCTCAGTAATAACACTAATAATAGTGTATTTATCTTTCCTTTTATTTGTCAGAAGGAATAGGCATTGCATTGGTATTGTCTAAATATAGGCTTGGGAAATATTAAGCCAGCTTAATGAAAAGACAGAAAATAATCTAATGATACTTGGTAATTGGTATGAAGAAGTCCCGATGTGCTACTCTCAGTCTCTCACTCTCAGTTTTGAAGTTAGCACGGCAGTAGTTGGTGTACTTCCGCTTCGTAAACTGACCTTTACAACTGCAGATCCTTTCATTACGTGGAATATTCGCTAATCATGCCGAAAGCTGAAAAGAGTTATCGTTCCCAAAAGTACCGGAAGGAATGGGAAAAAGAAAGTTGGGCCATGGGTTGGCTAACGGTTGGAAAAGGGGAAAAAGCTCATTGTAAAGTGTGTGACAAAGAATTAGTGGCTGGAAAATCTGAGCTCATCGGACATACTAAAACATCTTCCCACATAAGACTAGCAAAACAAGTGCAATCAAATCATTTGATGCCCTCTTATGTAGAAGTAAAGGATGAGAACAGAATTAAAGCAGAGTTGAATGTTGTTGCAATGATTGCTAGAAAGAATCTTTCCTTTAACTGTCTTGATGATATGATGAGTACGTTTCACTTTGTAGCAGATGATTCGAAGACGATCAGTGGCATGACTTGTAACAGAACCAAGGGGACATACCTTTTGACTGAATGTCTGTCACCCTATGCACATGAAAAACTAATGGAAGAGGTTAGTAAGTCTGGTGGAATTTCAGTGCTTTGTGATAAGGCAACAGACATAACAATGAAAAAAACGTTTTGTGTTAACTTCAGATTTTTTTACCGTCTCATCCCTGTTAGAGATGGTACTGCAGAAGGGCTATTTGAACTGCTGAAAAATACATTTGAAGAAGATGGCATTGAATGGAGCAAGATAGTGGGGTATGCCTCTGATGGTGAAAATTTAATGCAGGGAGAGAATAACTCGTTATTAACGAAGTTAAAGGAAGTTATGCCAGATTTATTTGTCATGAAATGTTTTTGCCACACATTCCACTTAGTTGCAGGACATGCATGTGAAGAGCTCTCAAAAACTGCAGAGCAGCTAATCCAAGACATTTATAATTATTTCAAATTATCACCAAACCGGAAAGAGAGTTATGAAGAATTCCAACACTTCGTGGAGTGTGAACCTCATAAGCTATTGAAGCCATGTCAAACAAGGTGGTTGTCAATCTCTCAGTGTGTTAACCGGGTACTTGAACAGTGGTCAGCACTTGACTTGTATTTTACAGGAGAGGCTATTGGAGTGAAAAATATGCAAGCTGACAGAATACTTCAGGCTATAAAATCTCCATATATCCAAGCCACTCTTGAATTTACCAGCTTTGTTCTCGGGGATCTGGTTGGCTTAAATAAGCTTTTTCAGTCTAATAGCTTCAAACTGCACATGCTACTGCCAGAAACTGAAAGAGTCCTTAAAATGTTTGGCTCAAGTTACATGAAAAGGGAGAGCATTAGTTTCAAGATTTCGAGTTTTAAGGATGAATCAAATTGGTTGCAGTTGGATAAAGTCTATCCTGGGATACTTGCAAGCGAAACCCTGCCAAAATTGAAGCCACACGAAAGAGAGAGCTTTCTTTCACGGTGTAGAAATTGGTACAAAACTGCATGCTGTCAAATTCTTAAAAGGATTGATCTAGTGGATCCAGTTTTTGCGGCACTCAAAGACGTTAACCATGAATACATTTTGAAGGATAAAGCTGAAGTGAACTCAGCAGCAGTCTTGTTTCGGAGGCTACCACGTCTTCTTCCTGATGCTAATGTACAAATCATTGATCGACAATGGAGGGCAATCTTAGTTGATGAAGAGGTTAAGAAAGGCGGATGGGAAAGTAAGAGCATTGAGGAGTTTTGGAAAGAAATCAGAAAAGTATTTCATGAACAACTATCAACCTTCATGCTGAGAGTAACAGCATTACCCCAAAGTACAGCAGAAGTTGAAAGAACATTCTCGAAACTTAACAACAACAAATCAAAACTTAGAAATAAGTTATCGACTAAGACACTGGAATCAATAATTAAAACATGCGAGAGATTTCCATCAAATTTTGCCCTGACCCCTTCTCTGTGTAAGCTGTATTCAAGTGCAAGAACAAGATACTTCTCAAAATACTCAGATAAAGATGAAAATGCTATGTTCGTTGAAGCACAAGAATCTTCATAATCATCATCAACCTGCTAAGCATGTAAGTAAACATTTTTTTTTTCCATGTGTAGTCTTTATTTCACTATATTATTACGATTTGTGAGCGTAGGGGAATATAGGGGAAAATAACCTTGGCTGTAGGGAAAATTAGTCGTGGTAGCGTGGCAACACTGCAGGGTAACAGCATCTCCGACCTCGCAGGGATAATGGTGGTGCGCTTGACTGTCACTGGCAGGTCTTCCTTGTTCACAGTCGTCAGTGGCACCCTCCTTCCTCCTACTGTCAGCTGCTTAGCGCGAAAGTCCAGCTCGCACCTGTGGGAGACAAGATAATCCATACCTAGGATGCAGGGGTCGTCCATGTCGGCCACGTACACAGAGAGGGACTCTTCCTTTCCTCCGAGCTCAAACTTCACGTCCACTGGACCTCTGAGCTCTGCATAGTGTCCAGTGACTCCGCACAGTCGATGCGACGTCTTAGGAAGCCGACGATAACCCACAACGTCAGGCAGCACCAGTGTGCGTTCCGAGCCTGTGTCGACGACCACAGGACACAACACTCCGTCAACCTTGCCCTCCACTTAGCAGCTCGTCATGGTGTTTTTTCTTTACATTGATATCTTCGGGGCATGTACAGGACTGACTGGTCGTTGCCCCCGTGAACCAGTCCTCCTTTTTCCCTCGCCCGAGTGGTGGTCCCTCGCCGGGGGCACTTTTTTTCGAAAATCGTTCTTCCAATGCTCCTTTTCTCCACAGGTCCAGCACTTGGGTCCTTCCCTGGGCTTCTTCGTAGCGCCACCTTCATATTCCTTCTTCCTCTTATAGCATTCGTTCTCCTTGTGCCCAACCTTCTCGCAGTACCAGCACGTTCCTTGGAACCTGTCTGTGTCGCTGACAGCGCCCTTTCGTGCCCTAAAGCCAGAAGTCGAGTCGTCCCTGAAGCTTGACAAGCTAGACCTAACAAAGGACTCAAACTCCATGGCATGTGCCAGAGCTTCCTGCATTGATGTTGGCTTAGCTTGGTTCACTTGTATCTTCAGCTGAAGGCTGTCCAGGGCATCGATGAATTGATCACGCAGCAAAACCGTCAGCAGGTCAGGGGTGGCACCTGGGTATGCCTTGTGCGCCATGCTCTCAAGGTCCTGAGCGAGTTCCTGAAGAGACTCGCCGCGCCTCCTGTTGCGGGTTCTGAACCTAACCCTGAAGAGATCGTTCTGGTGCTTGGTCCCATATCGTTGTTCCAGCGCCTGTGCCAGCCCGCTGTAGCTGCCCTTTGTCGCATTGTCGAGCTGAGCAAGGACCTCCAGCGCCGCCCCTTTCAGGCTAGTGGCCAGCTGTACCGCGTACTCTTGGTCATCCCATCCGTTCCGAGCTGCCAACAGCTCAAACTGAGCGCGGTAAGCCTCCCAGGAGACCTTGCCATCAAACTCCTGAGACTTCTTTCTAACAGGCGAACCCAGCAGACTCATGGGCCTGGCGGAACTTCTTGCGGGGATAAACTCAGGCGAAACAGGGCTCAAACTACCCCGGACTTGCGTAGGAGAAGCATCTTGGGTACAACTAGCCCCTGCAGGCACTGGCTGTCCGTTTCCAGCCAAGCAGTCTTCAAGGGCCTTCACTCTGTCACTTACATCACAAACTGCCTGTTCAGTACGGTTCACCTTTCCCTGCACTTCTAATATTTCTTTGTGTGTCGTCTTTCGTACCACCTCCATCTCTTGTTGAAGATTTGTGTGTTCTTTCTCCACTTCTATCAGGCGTTGTCCCAAGTTCGTGGTCACATCAGTCATTTCTCTTCGCACTGATTCACTTCCATCTTGTACTGCTTTTAGCTGTAGCTGTAATCCTGTGAAGCGATCTTCTAGCTGTTCTTTGAGGTCTTGGAGTGTTCCTTCTTGTTGTTGCTGTGCTCTTTCTTGTTGTTCTTTGAGTTCTTGGAGTGTTCCTTCTTGTTGTTGCTGTGCTCTTTCTTGTTGTTGCTGTGCTCTTTCTTGTTTCTCCCCCTGTAGTCTCACGGCTTCCAAAAGTTCAGTCAACATGTCGTCCCTCTGGGCAGCTTGGGAACGAGTCTCCATGGCGAAAAAACAAATGGCTACACTCCTGACACCAGTGTTATGCCGGACGTGTTACTTGGGTTCCGTGTCGCCGTCACAAGACTCCGTGGGAGGGAGATATGTAAACACTTTGCACAGCTTCTGTAGTTTAATATTCTTCCTTAGTAGTACACTTCACTCTGACTCTTCACTGACCACTAGCTTACTATGACTGGGACTGGGACTCTCTCGCCCTCTTCTCCAAATATATCCAGAACAGTACAGTCTAGAATGTTACAGTATATTTTAGATCACACAAGAACATGTAGCAAAAATATATGCGAGTTGGCAACACTTCCCGCCTGGCGCCTGGCCGCGCCCATGGGCGCGGACGGCCTGCCTTGCTCCCCGCCCCTTGCTCGTTTCTCCGGGAGCCTCTAGAGGCCTATGGTCGCCGGGGAAGCTTCCAGCACAACAATATATATATATATATATATATATATATATATATATATATATATATATATATATATATATATATATATATATATATATATATATATATATATATATATATATATATATTTGCAATGAATCCAAACTCTTTGGTCCAGTCAGAGTTAAACGACGTCTTTCTTTTCGTTATTTTAAGAATCCTCAAATCGTAAATTAATTGCCCATCCACACTGCACCATGCGCCGCGCCGTCGCTGTGAGAGATGTAACTCACACAGTCACAATGTTGGTTGGACCTGTACAGTTTCTGTCTACTGTCCGAGTGTCAGACTGTGGCTGCCGACCTTGGCCTCGGTACTCCCAGATATTCTAATTGTACGGCATTATTGTATGTCTAAGGTAATTTATTTGTTTATTTATTTATCTATTACTTATTCATTTCATTCATTTTTTTTTATTCTTATTTATTTTTTAGGCCACTCTACACCCGTACCTTGGTCTTGGCTCAGGAGACCTGAAGTCCCAATTAAAGGCTTCGCCTCCTCGTGCAGTGCCTCTAGAGCCATCACCAAAACTGAAGCCCCAATTAAAGGCTCGCCTCCTCGTGCAGTGCCACGAGAGCCATCACCAAAACCTCCACCAACTCCACCAGGATTACTGCATCTTCGGCAAGAACAAGGTCTGAGACTCTGGTATAGTCAATGGATGCTCCACAATGACTCTGGTCCACAACTTTGCCTAGTACCCAGTCCAAGCAAGTGTTGAGAAGTGATGAGGCAAGGAGACAGCCCTGCCACACTCTTGCATTCACGGGAAAGAAAGTGGACACCCCCCCGCCCCCACATACACACACACCACACACTTCACAGCACTCTGTCCTAGGATACTAGGCCAGTTAGCAAACCAATAGACCTCGCAGGAATCCAACAGAGTCTCAGAAGATCCCAAAGTGCCTCACGATGGATGCGCTGAGTCAAACGCCTTCTTGAGATCGACATAGGCTGCAAGCATCCCCTG
Source organism: Eriocheir sinensis (assembly GCF_024679095.1). Taxonomy (NCBI): domain Eukaryota; kingdom Metazoa; phylum Arthropoda; class Malacostraca; order Decapoda; family Varunidae; genus Eriocheir; species Eriocheir sinensis. Next base: position 7,072,792 of record NC_066521.1, read on the forward strand.
TCAGAATGAGTGCTTCGAGGTCGTGATCGGATGCATGTTGCGTCTTGCTCCACGCGGGAAGTGCTGTATCGACGTGGCTGTCAGGGCCAAGGGCGTGAGGGATTTGTTACGTTTGTGAGGATTTCACTGGTGAGAAGTGGATTGGATGTCGATTGTGTCCTAAATTGTGTCATGTGAAGTGTGCTCAATTGTCTTAAATTAAGCAGGATAATATACCTAAAATTAATTGGATTTGCACCCCATGCCTCCATAAAGCATCTCTGGCTACCAAAATTGTGGAGAAATTGGATGAATTCAAGCAAGAATAATCTCAAGAAATATCTGTGGTTAAAGATGAGGTTGAATCAAGCGCTGAGAAGGTGCAGGAGCTGGGATCAGTTGCTGACGCACTTCGTGCAGACAAGGGGCCATATTACAAGTCAAACCCAAGAAGTTTCGGGTCCTTACAAAGGTCGGTTTAGGGGCCGTACTACAAGTCCAATCCCTGTATTGCCCGAAATGCACTTAACTATATCCCCACACCACCTCGACCAGTGTGTCAGGAAACACATGAGAAATTAATCTAGACCAGGAAAGGTTTTGCTGGTGCTGGGGATCGAACCTGCGACCGGTGTGATGGGAAAGCCTCTCCTTAACCAGTCGGCCAAAGAGGGCCAGAATTCATATTGCTGATCAGAGATACTCACAGAGTGAGTTGAGAGGCCCTCCCGTCAGGCAGATAGATATTGACAGTCAGTTTGACCAGGCAGGGTGTCAACACGAAAGCAGTTTTTAGGATAATAAGAGGCAGTCCATCGGGGCCAGAAAGCCTTCTGAGCATGCAGAACAGAGGACATAGAAAGCCTCGTTCTCAAGAATTTTAATAACAAGCATAGTAGAATCAGAGGGGGTATGAGTAGGAGGAATATGCTCCATATCATTCAGTGGAAATTTTATAGTTAGTGAAGAGTTTAGCTTTAAAGAGACAGATGTGATAGCTGGCAGCCACCAGGACTAAGGCGAGATGGGAAAGCTGAAATTAAATTGTTGGATAGTTTCAGCTAGATGCCAGAGGTCCCTGGAAGAATTGGAGAAAGCAAGGTTCTGGCATTTCCTATTAAAGAAAGTTTTGGGGAAGTCAAAGAATAGACTTGGCACAATTCCAGACAGAAATGTAAAGAGCATGATTAGCCTTTTTTTTACCCTGAATTGCTGCTTTACTGTAAAAACAAAACTGCCAAGGTCTTCACCACCACCATTACCCATCTCTCTCCCCCACAGGTGTGATGGCAGTGAAGGGGACAGGCAGAACTGTCTTCTTCACTCTCCAGTGTCCTGGTCTGGTCCACTCTGCAGCTTCATGGACCCTCCACCTGGTCCTGGCTCTGGATGGACAGACAGCCTTGTAACAGCCATTTTTCACTCGTCAGCTTCTTTTCTTTCTTCTCATAAGAAGTAACTTTGTCATTTCATTCATTGTTTACCAAGTAACAATTGAGGCACGAGCCACAGTAAGGGCACCCAAGCACCACTGCCACCAAACCACAGTCCCCAGCATCACTTGTTTCAGTAGTTTCCTCTGCTACAGAATTCATTTGTTCCATTTTGCAAATGTATCAGGTCTAATAAGCATAGCTGGGCACAATAACAGAAAACCTTATTCCCGATAACTGATAACTGATAATGGAAAACCTTAACGGTGATAACCGATATTCGTTAACTGGAGACACAAATATAGGCGATAACCGATACCCGATATAAATCCACAAATCCGATACTAGCTATCGTCCGATAGGCAACAACGATACTATATTGATATTTTAAATAAAAAAACATAGATGAATTCAAATTTTCATTATCTGTATTTTAGAAAACTTACAAAACCTGAAAACCACATGTTGACATGTACATAAGGACGGTAATACTAGCTAGAAACGCTTGAACCGGTGTTGTGTTATTTGGCGTCCCCACCATCAAAAGCTGGCGCTTTTGTTTACAAACACTGGTCTCATGAACTCCGCATGCTCAGACCAGGAAGCGTAGAACTGTACAGTCTCACAAAGCTTTTTAACCCTAATTAAGAGTTGCTGAAAAGATGAATTAGACATACAGTACCACTACCACCATCCCCGCTGTTTCTAGAATGACACTCTGTACAAGTTGTATTTATATGTACAGAGTGTCGTTCAAGTAAACAGCAAGGATGGTGGTACTGTATGTCTGATTCAGCCTTCCAGCAACTTTTAATGTGTAAAAAAGCTTTGTTGAGACTGTAGAAGGCTACGCTTACTAGTCTGAACATGCGTAGTTCACGAGACCAGTGTTTGCAAACAAAAGCGCCAGCTTTTGATGATGGGACACAAAATAACACGCTCACAAACGAATATGGAACCTAGTGTTTTAATGTTGATAATCTAAGGATGAAATCTCTTCGCTGAAGATATTTCATACCCCTAAGTTTTTTTCATACAACACCAGGCGCCCGGGCCACGCATGCACAGCAGGGAGGAGACAACGTTTTTTTTTCTGAAAGGCGGGAAAAAGTAGCGATTATCGCTAGTCTGGTTACAAAAGTAACGAAGATACCGATATATATTCACATAAGTAGCGGGTGGCCGATAACCCGATTTTGTTATCAGCGATAAAGTATCGCGATAGCTTATCACGATAACGCCCAGCTATGCTAATAAGCAGCAGTTATTTGGTTAGCTCTCAATACTTAAGGGGGAATGTTCACCACTTAGTTTGTTTCTCATTTGATAGCACCTCTGGAGTAGTGGTCAGCATCCCTATAAAAAGACTATGAGTCTGCAGGTCTGGGTTCGAACCCAGCCCGTGTCAGTCTCTGCCCAGCTTACCCAGCTGTTAATTCTCCCTCTTGGGCTGATTGATAATTGGGTACCCAGAGAAAAGTAAGGTGTGGTAACCCAGATGTCACACTTGCCTTGTGTTGCTGGGTGATGGGATCTTACCCACCACAAGCTCAATGGCCAATGAGACTAAGATGAGCAGAGACCAGGTGCACCTTAGCACAAGCCTCCAACATCACATTTTCTTACTTCTACACTATGTCACGTGCCTCAATAGTGTAATCCATTTTTCTTGGGGTTATCTGAAATGGACTCCATTTATTTGTGTAGGTAAAATGGCCTGGCTTTGTTTATATTTTTACTGTTTTTGTGGTGTGGATTTGCTTCTTCCTCATGTATCTTTATTCTCCTTCATCTACATGGCAATTATCATTTCTTCAGTGCTGAAGGTCTTGCTGCTTTTATCCTCTGGATTCGAGTCATTTAGAATCAAGTGTGAAACTGTGGCAAACCAAACTATGACTACTGCTGTCTCGAGGAGGCCTAAAGTAATTTTTCCACAAAAAAAAAGCACTTGCTGCTAAGGGGCTCAAATGAGGTTGAGCTTTTCTTTCCATTAATTTTCCATCACTTTTACTGAGTCTGATTATGCTTTTTCCCAAAATTTTCACCCATCTCTGATATACCTCACCCCAATCATCCTTGCTGGTCTGCCCTGCACTTGCCTGTCCCATTCAATTTTCACTCAGATGTCTCCTCCTACCAGAGCTGGGACTACCGATTGACATTTGGGATCGGTACTACCGGCGGTAGATTACTGCTACCGATACCGATCATTCGGTATTTTGAAGAAACTACCGAATACCGCTACCGATCGCATGATTGGCAGTCAATCGGTATCGGTAGATTGAAAAAGCGAGCGCGGGACTTTTTTGTTAAGACTTAAGAGAAGACGACCCCGGCAAAATGAAACGGACAAGTTTCAACACGTTCGAGCGCATCTATGGGAAGCAGTTAGCAGGAAATTCCAGGTATTACTTTGACGTCATCACGCTTAGCCAATCACCGGCCGTTCTGGGCGTTCTCAGCCAATCAGAGGCAGCCACGACCTAGCAGATTCTCGCTCCCGCCAAAAGTTTTGGCGGGAGCCCCACTCTTGTTTGGCCTGCCGACGCGAGTAGCCTACACCTACGCTCTAGCTCCTACGCTCTCGACAACGTGCTCAGCCTCATCGCCTAGTGTTTTAAGTGGCAGTGTTTTTAAGTCCACCCGCCGCGGCAGCAGCACTTAATCGTTTTGTGCTTTTAACTTTTCAAGTGATTTTCCTTTTTTAAACTTTATTTTACATTAAAAAAGTTTTGATCAAGTCAGTGAACTATTTAATCATATTGTTACGAACCAGAGGTTAGGATATGCTGTGTGTTGAGTGAGTGTTTTGTATGTGGCGCGGCGGGGCCCGTGTGTAGGAGTGTGTGAACCCTGTAAGAGGGACGCGGCACTTAAAAAAGGTATTAAAAGACTCTAATTTACTTCTATTCTTAAGTTAACCGAAATAAGAGAGAAATAACTTAAAAAGTGTGTTATGGGCCTTTAAAAGCATTTTTTTATTATATAATTATAGAGTTTTTTAATCTACCGATACCGAATCTATACCGATCGGTAGATTTCTGAAAAATCTACCGATCTACCGATACCGATTGGACGCGGCTCGCTACCGACTACCGATACCGGTGGTAGATTTTTTCTACAGAATCCCAGCTCTGCCTCCTACACAACATTCTTGACCTATCCCTATCTTAAAATCTCTACAGGAAGCTTCATATCTCATCTCTTGCTAAGTCACCTTCAAGGTTTAGCCTCCACTAGTTCTTTTCCCCCTCAAAAATGCTGACCATATACAAGAGCCTTGTCTGCCCCAGTATGGTGTATGCATCTTAATGTGTGGAGGGTTCCACACACACAGCTCTTAGGACAGTAATCAAACATTTTTCGTCTCCTCAGCTCCCCTCCCCTTCCTGACAGTCATCTTAACTCTTGAATTCAGCCACAGTGTTGCTTCTCTTTCTGTTACTATATTCATGTTAAATGTTCTGAACTTGCCAACTGTGTCCCTCCACATCTCATTCAACCCCACTGCACACGACTCTCTACTGACTCATCCCTATGCTGTCCAAATCCCTTATGCAAGGGTTTGCCAGCACCAATATTCTTAGTTTCCACTGATATACTCTGGAACAGCTTCCGTTTTCTGTATTTCCTCCTTCCTATGGCTTGAAGGTTTTTAATAGGGGAGTATCAAGACACTGGAGGATTTATCCTCTCAGGGGTCTTGTGTCCCTGCCCAAGGGTTAGGATTCCGACAAAACCTTGATTTAGGATGGTTTGGGGGAAGGGTTTGCATTCCTTCACCCACAAGAAAACCCTCACTTCACCAAAAACAAATCAAAAGGTAAAGGTCAGGGTTGCAGTGCAAGCCTTGACCCCAATCAAACAAATCCCATATCATGGCAGCCACTATAAGTAAAATTCACCTGTGTCATTAATGGGCTGGGGGTTGTCGAAGAGACCCCTCAAGAGCCTAACAGTACTACAGGCAGTACCCCCCGAAAAAAATTTGCCAAGGAGCCTAACTGTGCCACAGGCTTCCTCAATGCATCCGCATTGGGCGAGTCTGCTATCAGCGACAGGTGCAATTGCAAAGCCTATGAGATCCCTGCATCTCAAAGGAGGAAGAGAGGGCTCTACGTGTTGGCTCCTGAAACTTCCTGAGCCTCTCATCAGATCGCCAACTACCCTACCCATCAAATGATATAAAAACTGAGGGTGGCTATAGTAGGACTCTCTGCGATGAGAAGGCCTGGCAGTGACAAGATTATAGTGGGGGGTACACCTACTATTATTGGTCTGGCATGAGCAATGGTGCCCATGAGTACGGCTTGTCCAGATCACAGTTGTCGCTCTGGCAGGTTGCCTGGATGCCCCAGGTGGTACAGCCCACAGTTCTCGCAACCAACAAAGTTATAGCTGATGCCATAGTTGTGCAGTGATAAAGCCGTGGGTGAGCACCTCAAACAGCTCAGAAGGGGTCTACTCCCCTTGCTGTGTAAAATGGTCCTGCAAAAGCTTTAGTCTTGGTGCAGAGATCTGCTAGAAAGCCAGCCTGTCTTGACCTGTTGCGTGCCTCGGCATAATACTTGCTTGTTCAGGTAAGTGCAATCTCCTGCTAGAAAGGCATGACAACTACCCGGAAGACTCTGGATTAGGACCAAGCTCTGTCAGTGCAAATGGTCAGCCATTGGGAATGTAAGCTGTTGCCTGGGAAAGGAGCTAGGCACTCCTGTAAAATGTTGTCTTGGTGCGAAGGTCTGCAATAAAGCCAGTCACTTCTCTCAGAACGTACATGTCACATAAACGTACCGACCTCTGCTACAGAACATATCAAAACGATGAGATTCAAGGCAGTATGGCAAATGGCAAGGTGATGCAGGGCTGCCCCGAGGTGTACAGTGCAAACCCAAGCAAGTCCTGATAACTTCCTGGGCCCAAACTGGAATGGTGAGAGGATAATGTGACCCAGTGAAGTTAGGAGATATAACTGGCTGCCAGCACATCCACTGAATGGAAAGGGCTTAAAGCTTGACAGGTATCCTCGGTCCAACTTGGGCCTAAGGGTTTGGGGATGTGGCCTGAGGCTGTCGCAAAAAATTGTCCAGTTCTTAGTACCAGCCCCTCCATGGTGCAGCAGGACTGCGATAATCCAGGGAGAGATACTGCGAATGCTATTCATTGAAATGCATTTGGCAAACCCTTTCCACGCAACTGGGGTGTGCTAATCACCAACATAGACTCAAGTCTTTTATCACTCCATGGTGCAGCCTGACTGCGACACAGCCATGGGGCACTTCATCTAAACGTATGGACAGAAACACTAATTAGTACCATGCTGTTGCCAGCTTGGCAGATCATAACTGAAAACATATAATAGATCCTGCTTGGTGCGGCACCTGGTAACCGTACGGTGCCACCAGCCCTGCCTGCCCCTGCGGGTGATGGGTTTATGTGACGGTCACGGATTAGCCATTACCCAGCATTCGGTGCAATAAAGCCAGGTGGCTTGACATCTGCGCATTTGGACGCAGAATGTCAGCCACCCAGTGCGTTGTACGGCAAGAAAGCTTTGTGGGATACCCTCTATGCTAGGATGAACACTTCCCTATGATAGGCGGGGTCCAGACCCACCCTGCTGTCATGGTTGCTTGTTGATTGGGATAGTGGGTGGTTGTAAGTGGCTCGATTATTTAGAGGAGGTGGAGACTGATCTTTTGGTAGCTATAGCCATCTCCAGCTGACTGCAGCCACTTGTGGTTGAAGTTATTCTGGTTGATGCCGTATAGTGCGAGTGAGGCTGAAGCACATACTTATGTCTCTTGTTGCAGTGTATGCTCATACTGAGATATGTGAAAGTGAAGAGAAGATGTTTTACATGAAACTGCTCTATTAGACCTGCCCTGCCCCCCCTTTGGACAAACTCATTGCTTGCCACTGACAGGGTTGGCAGTGACTTGTGTGTTTGTCTCATGGTTCTGGTGGCAGGAACACTGTCAGCTCTCTCCTCGTGAACTTTGCAAGATCAGGGAGGTTAAGAATTGCGGGTTCTTGGTACCAGAGACTGGAGCTGCACTACTGGACTTATAGCAATGCTGTAGGATTAAGACCAAGGTGCAGGTGTCTGGAGGCTTGCCAGATGAAACCGTACAGTTTGTTCATGTTTGTAGTGGCCTAAGACTACTCATCTGTCAACCCGGACTCTTGATTCTCTCGAAAAGAGGATTAAAGATGTGCTCAAGGGGCAGCATGAGCCAAGCAAGATGGTGCTACCACAAACACTTGCCTGCACCACAACAGGCTGGTGCCAACTACCAGGCTCCAACAAGAAAGCCTACCAGCGCCATAGGCCAAATGTGAAAAAATAATAAATAAAATCTTGCCTGGAGACCCCCCTCCCCTGGGGTTTAGCAGCACAGGGTGGGCCCCTCAGAATATAACCCCATTGATTGATTAATCATGATTCAACTGAATCTGACCCTTGTTTCTGGCTATTCCTACTATCTTTTTTTGTGGGAGCAGCACTAAAGGGGGTTCTTTTTTTCATGAGCTGCCTTCCTTATTGTGAAAAAAAAAATTGCCTCTGCATACAGTAGTTGCCAAAAATATATTCAGCAAACTTAACTTGGTAGCCCCAGGACTGCAGCAGGTCACTCTCCTCCCTTGTAAATTCACTATACATGCTCCTCCATATTCTTCTCTGTCCCCATGTGACTTGTCTTACAAAGAGGTGCCATAAGGTCTGAATGAGTGAAGATTAAATGGATCAATATTCTTGTTGCCAGATGTGCTCTGCTATTTCTTCATCTAAACTACCATGATCTACTTTATTTGATGCATCCACACTATAAGGGCATTATTGACATCATCAGGCAGCCATTAGGCCACACTCGAATGACTTTGTGCGAACCCGACACAACATTCATCCTTGCTCTTCAGTACAACTTAACGAGAGTTGTAACTACCACTACTACTGCTATACCACTCAATGGACTTCTCTGGAGAAGGAAAAAAATATGCTCTATTCTCTGGGAAATTCAGAAACTGATTTGCTATTAAACAAGGAATGCTAAAATAATAATTAAAGTTATACTTTAGGTATTTTCTGTAAAAAGAGAAAAATAAATTAAAATTAGTTGTTTTGCTGGGAGGGCAGTAGTAAATTTTTTCTGGCATAAATCATAATTTATTGGGGCAGTTTACAGATGTTATGAGGACATGGACCAAAAATTTGTCAAGAGGTTGTCACAATATATACTATGGCAAAACAATCTTTGGCTTGTTTTGGCTTGCACACCACACACACACAAAGGAGCCTTCAACTGACGAAGCTTCTCTTGCAGGCACAAAGAAGACGGATGACAACAAGCTTCATCTGCAACGAAAGAAGAATCCCAGAAAACTACCCTCAAGACATCATAATTACACGGGGGACAGGACATCAGTGCATGTGCCTCTCTCACACTGCCAGTCTCAAGCTGCTGCCAATGTAGAGGAAAGCAGACGAGTTGAGGGAGGGGCACATTGAGCAGGACACACACAATGAAGTAAACGAAGACAACAGAATTACTAGAGGTTATCAGTGCATGTGGGGGCCCCTTTCCCAAACTGGAAGTCTCCAGCTTTTGCCAGCATGGAAGGAAGCAGGAGAGTTGGGGGAAGGGCACACTGTGGCAGGACAAGCTGATGGCTAGTCTTTTAAAGATGCATAAGAGCAGAGAGACTCCCCACTTTAAGTTAAAGTGCCTCATCATTCATCTACATATTTGTTACGATGGCAACAGATTGCCATGCCATAATAAAAAATATACATTAGTTGACGACCTATGAGTGTTATTCATCATCACACCAGCTACTTCTGTTACAATATGCAATCATGCTTTTAGGGAGACTTATATGGTGCTGCCCATGACAACGTAAAGAGGATTGCAGTGGGCCGGCTACTTTTCTGCCTTTTCCCATAGGTTACTTTTATCTAATGTTTAACAGTTATCATTGACAAATAGACCCCTGTTTTTGCCCTGTTCTGCCTGGGCATAGTCATATCTGTTTGTTGCTGGCTGTGGTCAGCAGGTCACATGAGCAACATTGCAGTAACTGGGCTCTACCAATGCTACCAGAAGAAGGACTATGTTCATCCTATGAGCAAGACTTGCATCATGTATTCCTGCCACTACACCTTCCACAGATCTGATTCTTGCTGTCCGAGTCCTGTAGGTGGAGGATGTTGTCAGGAGGATACTATTCACTTGCCTTGCTCCAAGGACAAACTCTCAGCAGAGCCCAGTTACTGCACTGATGCTCTTGTGTTCTGCTGACTACAGCCACAAACAAACATGTGATTATTACATCTAGGCAGAACAGGGTAAGGCCAGGGGTCCTGTTGTCAGTGATCAGTGGTGAAAAATCTAAAGGGAAAAGGCATAAAAGCAGCAGCAGCTGATCCTAAACAGATAAGGCAGTAGCTGCAACACTTCCCTACATCATCATCCTGCCTCATGCCAATAAGTTAAGCTTGCAAAATACTTGATGCAAACTAATGACTATGGCACTGACGCGGATCACATACGAATGGATGTCTGGCATAAGAGAAGTGCAAGCCTATCTATAAGATAAATTTCAGGTGGTGCAATAACTTTGATCCTTAACTAACTCGTGGGGGAGCATACGCCCGGTGGCGCATCGCTTCACTCACTCGCTGTCCATGCTCTCGGCAGTCTTTCAGAGCAAGCTCCCATGCAACTGACATGTCTATCCCAAGTCCCTCCCGGCCAGATTGGCTGACTTGCCCCCCCCGCCATGAGTAATGTGGGCATCCCCTTGGTCTCCTCCACTCAGGGTTGTTTTGTACAGAGACAACCCTGTGAGCAGGATTGACGTCCAGGAGGTGCGCCATGTGCCCATGTAGCCAGACTTGACTTTCACAGACTAAGCTGGTAACAGGCCTTGATTCAGTTTCACAAAGTAGTCGCTGGTCTGACACAAAGTCATCCCAGCGATGCCGCATGATCCTGCAAAGGCACTTGGTACCAAAGGCATCAACACGCCTCTCCAAGTCACTATTCAGTGTCCATACAGAAAGACAGGGAGCATAAGCAATTTAAAAGACACGATCTTTGTCCATCTGCATAGATATTAACGACACCATATACTCCTACTGAGCGATTCCGTAACACCAAGGGCCAGCCCAATCCATCGAGTGACTTCCTAGTGAGACCCACCATTGTTATGCACTACACTACCAAGGTAAGTGAAGCTTTTGGTGACTTCAACATCTTCACCACATGCATGGACAGACTGAGCCGTGTCATCCAGCAAGCCTCCAAACGACTGGACCTTGGTTGTGGCCCAGGAAACCTTCAGTTCCAGAGGCTTCTCCTCATGCAGCACTTCAAAAGCCATCACCAGGACCTCCAGCATATCTGCAAGTACGGCATTGTCAGCAAAAACAAGATCAGTGACCAACAGATGCTCCACAACCACTTTGATCAGCAACTTTGCTCAATACCCAGTCGCTCAAGTGTTGAAAAGTGAAGGAGCAAGGATGCACCCCTACCTCACTCCTGGATTAACACCTCCCCTACACTTCACAGCACTAAGTCCCAAAGTAAAGGCCAGTCATCAGGTCAGTAATCCTTGCAGGAATCCCACGGATCCATGGAATATTCCAGAGTGCCTCACGATGCACTGAGTCGAAAGCCTTCTTGAGATCGACATAGGCTGCGAGCAACCCGTCAAAACTCACGTCGGCTTTGCACGAGGATGCAAAGTTCCAGGATCCAGTCAATTGTTGACTTGCCGGGTGTGAACCCAGATTGCTCAGGTCTCTGAAAACTTTAGGAGATGAGATCGAATTTACATCAGCAGCAGATGAGAGAGCACCTTCCCCTCTTTTCCTTTCCAGGTAGGCACAACCAACCCCCTTTTCCAGTCAAGAGGAATGGCACTGGACTGCCACACGTCAGACAGCACCGCATACAACTCACCGCATACAACTCACATATCATGACTTCACCCCCAGCTTTCAACATCTCTGCACTGATATTACAGATCCCAGCTGCCTATCCACCCTTCAACTTCCTCACAGCCTCTCTCACTTCCATAAGAGAGGGTGGTTTTGTCTGTTGGTGGATCAGCAGCTGCCATCTGTAACCCAGCCAGAGGGAACTGCTATGCCGTGTACAACTGCCCAAAGTACCTGGCCCAACAGGACTGGTACCCATCCACATTTGATACTATCTGTCCATCAGCCATTTGGATAGCATTTATCTGAGATGTGAATTTGGAGCGGAGCTTCTTCAGAGCTCGAAAGGCAGGTCTAAGTTTGTTAGCATTTAAACAACCCTCGACATCCTCAGCGAGATCTCCGACATACTTCTCCTTATCCCTCCTCAAAAGGGTTCTAGCCCTTCATGACAGTCCTGTATCACTCTGGGTTCCCAACCAGCCTGGCAGCACTAAGTCTACTCTATATTTTCCAGGATCTCCCTCGAGGCAACACTACTCCTAGACCTGGGGCGCTCTCTAATACACTACTTGGCAGCTTTGAGAGCTTCACGTTTAACCCTTTCCTTGTGCACAGTCTGGATGCGACTATCCCCTCAGGTGCAGTCAGGGAGCCCAATGGGGGGGTTCTTTTAACCTCTGTATCTCGGAAACTATTCATCACAGCTAAAAACCAAAAACACCACTGGAAAGAGGAGGTCCAGATCTATAGGAGTTGGTTATGTATGCCTCTCTTGCGAACATAAATGCACGTTCAGGGAGTGTTGAATGTTAATATTTATGTCGGTGCATGCGGGATGATCAGCCATATTGAGGTAACTGCGGACATCTCTTTTTCAGACTCTGGCAAGGGAGTATTGCCAACTGCAATATTTACAACTATTTGGTCAAAGAATCAGTCAGGTGATAGGTGAAGCTATGCAAAAATGCCGCTATATTGGGCAAGAACATCCACCAGTTACTCGTCCGTAGATTAGCCGCGCTGGGCTGATATGATTTTCCACCAAATTTAATGAAGAACCCACTCAATTGGCAATCCTGTGTTGTGAGAGTTAGTGTTGGAAAACTCTCATACGCGGGAGATTTGAGTGCGGCTGGAGCTCACAGCGAGCGTTTAGCGCCACCAGCAAATACACCTTACGCCCGCTGCAAGCATTTAGCAATGAAAGGGTTAAAGGTATCCCACAACTCTCCAGGATCCTCCAAAGTACCAAGCACTTCAAACCAAATTGAGACTACTCCTGAGATCACACCTGGTCCCTTAGTTTCTCAAGATGGAACCCTGGGGGATTGCATCTTCAGAATTTTTTGGACTAGCTGCGTATCCTCGGTTTTGCAACAAGTCTGTGGTCGGTAGCAAAGAATTCAGCATTCCAGAAAACTCTGCAGTTCTGGAGGATCCTCCAACGAGCATTAACAAGGATGGGGGAGCATCAAAGTGTCAAAAACTGGTCCTATCATTTCATCAAATCAGCAAAAAACTATCAATTCATCAAATTTTCCACATGTTTTCATTTTATCAAAAACAGCTTTTTGCCCTTATCCCATCAGGGTGTCAACAGTTCCATATCATTTCAGTGCATCAAAAGTGAGAAGTCATCAATACATCAATAAATCCAGATGTTATCAAAGCATTAAATTGCAAAAAGTCATCAAAGCATAAAAAAATTCAGAAGTTATCAAAGCATCAAAAGTGTAGTCCATGATGATACTATGAGGTTTTACGACTTTGACGATGGTACACCATCACAACTACCATTAATGCAAATGCTACTACATCAACGAGTGAAACGGTGTGACACATTAACCCTCTCGCGCACGATGACGCGTTTCGCGTCATCAAAGGGTAAAAGGTCCTGGCGCACGATGACGCGAAACGCATCATAAAAGATAAAAAAATTGATTAAAAATTAAGTTTTCAGTGAAAGTGCGTCAAATTTGGGAGCGTCATTTGTTGGGATAAGTTTCTTAATGGTAACATATGGCAACCTTTCTAAGGAGCGTAGATGAGGAGCTTTAAGCAATTTTTATTTGTTAGCCTACTCTGACGGGAGGAAAAAAATACAGTTTTCTCGGTGTGACTCGGGAACTAATAGGTGTATGAGAAATTTGAGGATACCACAAGAATCCTTACTAAATTCCGTCTCGAAACATATATTCGGCTAAAAAAGTTGGTCCACAAAATTTCAAGCTAGCGAGTGGGGAAGAGTTGGTACTTCGGATTTAATGTCTACAATACTCTATAGGGAGACTTTAAACAAGTTGGTATTGTTTATATATATATTTTACTCTATTTTTATTTGCGCATGTTCTAGTACAAGTCTTTATGAAGCCATTGATACCAAATTTATTGGGGTACAATATATCTGTGAGGGTAAAATACGTCTGGGAATGTAGAGTATCGCGGTGGCAAAAAAAGGCCGGTCGGGCCTGAGAAATGTATGATGAGCAGAACAGAAACTTATTGGAAACTTACGGTGCACGAGAGGGTTAAGCTCGAGACTTGCTTGGGAACCAAATTCTCGAACTAACAACTCTGTTCGGGGTCACGAGGCAATATCGATGAAAGCCTCTGTCATAGTCTTGGCAAATCAAAACGGGGTCTGTACCTTGTAGCACCAGGAACACTTCAGTCCGAGGAATTAATAGCAACGTAAAGTGCCATCTAACAATAATAAGATGCCGGCCAACTACTCCATTATCCGCGGTAACATCCACCATGGAAACGGGCAGTATATTCACATGCAGTTTATCTCCGCTGTGGGCCACACGATGGACACGCACCTTTTGTTCCTAGAGACGGCCCACACCCGGGATGGGTACGATTCAGATGATGCTGCTGGTGACAGAAAATCAACCTTCTCAGCAACAGAATCATTGTTCCTGCTCTGTGTGTCTGGCACCCTGAGAGAGAACGATCTGATTCAGGCCTTGCAATCATGCACAGGTCTGTGTAGGCTGCAACAGCATCATGGAAGCCATGAGATATCCATGTCCTATCTGCAGGTGCCAGGTGAAGGAGTGATTCGAACTATTAATTCAGTAAGATATGAAATACTGCAGCTTCATTTCTAGTTTTGAATGCTGCCGATTAATTACAACCTCCTGTTTTCAGAGGGAGGAATGACACTTTTCTTTCAATTTTATGGTTCTTAGGTTATTTATTGTTCAAGTAAGTCACTTGAAATAAAGACTGATATTGATATGTATCTTGTGTTCTTATTGTGCCGCCACATGGTTCATCTGCTGTACCTGTACATAATGTGTTTAGATGTTTTGCTAAGATTTGAAGATGTTTTTGACATTTTGCAAATATATGAAGTTTTGGATGCATTGATTGGATTTCATCCAATTTTGATGCTTTGAAGCCATCAAGTGTTTTTGATGATTTGATAACATCCAGGCAGTTTCAGCTTTTTTATAACTTGATAAGATCCAGATTTTTGGATGCTTTGAAAAGATAGACTTTTTGACATTTTGATAGGACTGACACCCTTGGAATAGTTTTGATGCTTTGAAGGCGCCCCACAAGAATGTGATCAATCTCCTTTACCCCACTGCCAGCGAGGGTCACATCTCAAGAACCAGGAACCAGCAAACCTCAGCCCTCTGGACTGCAAAGTTCAGAAGGAGAGAGCTGTTCATGTTTCTGGTGCCAGAGGCATAGGGACCAACATAACTCGTAGCCATCTATGTAGGCAGAAAGATTTGAATCTTTAAGTTACTTGTGCTCCCTGTCTTACTATATGGCTGTGAGACATGGACACTGAATAGTGACTTGGAGAGGCGTGTTGATGCCTTTGGTACCAAGTGCCTTCGCAGGATCATGGGGTATTGTTGGAATGACTTCATGTCTAACCAGCGACTACTTGAAACTGAATCGAGGCCTGTTACCAACTTAGTCCGTGAATGCCAACTCCGGCTATTCGGGCACATGGCGCGCCTCCTGGATGTCGATCCTGCTCACAGGGTTGTTTCTGTTCAGCCGATCCTGCCAGGAGGGAAGAGGGATGGACAGGGTAGCTGCGTGTTAGCTTGCTGAGGAGGACTGCCGGGGGTATGGACGGTGAGTGAGTGAAGTGACGCATCCCTGGGCTTATGTTCCCCATTAGTTAGTTAGTTATTAAAATCAATAAAAAATGTTATACCAGTTTTACAGTGTTATAGCAAATGTTGCAGTTGTAAAGAAGTTATAATGTGTGTTGAGAAAATAAAGCTTGACCAAAGGACTGCTGGGCTGTATGCAGCAAGGGGTTTATATGCTGGGTGCTGGGGGTTTTTTTTTTTTTTTTTTTTTTTTTAATCTCTGCCTGTAGTGCCGGTAGACTTTTTTCAGGGGCCTGGTGGTCAGCCCAAGCCCGTCATGGTGCAGGCAATTTTTTATAGTGATGCCAGTTATGCTTGGCTCATGCTGCCCTCTGGAACTCATTCTTGATTCACTGGACGGTTTCATCTAGGGTCTGGGTTGATGGGTGGTCTTCCGGACAGCATGTGGGTAGTCTAAGGCCACTCGGCTGTGACTGAAAAATCCCAGGTGGTTGCATGGGGATTCAAACCGACGTTGTCCATGGCGTGGTGAATGCGTTGCCTGCACGCTAACCACTCAGCCACCGCCTACCCCCTAGTAGGGGGTAGAGGGGAACTGAGTCCAGGAAAAGTTGAGAATGCTACTGGAGGGGAAGGCCTGAGTCACCTACCTGGAGGGAAATTTGCAGAGGGCTGGGGTGGCACTTGCATCTCTCTGGTTCACCACTTGTGAAACGCCTTAAGACAATATCCTTCGTGACACTGGGGACTTGACAGAAAATCAGAAAATACCTGTGTCTTCCCCACACTGGTCTGCTTGAGAGTATAGAAAGGATGCAGAGTAGAAATTCATCAATCTCCATCACCAGGTCCATCCACCATCAACAGCTGCACACCTGGAAACACACAAACCATTAGCACACAACAAAAAGGTCTCGTGTACAATGTGGAGAAAAAGAGAATTATAGTGAACCTATTTATTACAAAACAAACCTCTCTTCAACAAATGTCTAACCTATGAAATATAAACTTCCCATAAGTACAGGAATATGAACATGCCTGGTTTATATTTATTACCATTTTTGCTATTATTCAAAGAAAATATTTCTTCATACAACTAATACAAGGAACACAATTTCAATTATAGTACCCTCCCACATTTCACACTATCCAAGTTTCATAATCCTTGAGTTTCGTGCTTAGTCCTATATTCTTACCATTCTGACTTTCGCGCATTATCGCCTTGAGTTTCACGCTGCTTTGGCATGTACGGGCCACGTCTACCTACCGTTGGCATCATGCGTGTTTCCTAAAGGCGGTGTCGCACTGGCCGTTTTCCTCTAACTGTTGTGGCTACTGGCAACCGTGATTGCCCTTACACACAACTGGGAGTGAGTTGTCAGTTCTCAGTATGGATGGATAATGGTTGGGGATACAAGCAACTGCGCGACTGTATGTAAACACAGATGACAGGAGTTGCCATGGAGTGAGGAGCAGTGGAAGATGGCCTGCCAAGAAACTTGTAAAGTGGACTGGCAGAGCAGTTTTGCTTACTCTTTAACAAGATATGAGAATACCCTGTGTTGTGGGACCACAGTTCAAAAAACTCTTCTCCATTCTATGAAAATTGTAGAAGGACTCTGTCTTCACAGCACAGTTCTCTGACGAGGTTTGGGTAAACACTCCTGTCCTCCCGTCTTTGAAGCCATGATCGTGCCCACAACCACTCGGATCCTTCCTTTCATTTAACTGCAGCAACAAGCCCATAACTTGAGTAACGGCAGCACAAGCCACATTTTAGCAGACGGCGCCATGTTGACACAGGGCGAATGCTTTGTTTACGTTGTGAATACAGGAGACTGGGGTGGGTTTCATCATAGTGCTCTCCCAAGCGTGGTGACGTCACGCACAGTTGGGAGAATTTCTTGGGCGTGTTTCATCACCGCGCCACAAGCACTTCCAAGTAGGATTGGGGGCGGTCTTGGGAGTAACCAGCGTTGCCAATCTTCCGCGTCACTTTGACGTCTAATATGTCTTCAATTAACTTAAATTACACTTCTTATATATAATTATGGAATTATAAATATAAACAATTGATATTTAGTTGAAATACAGCGATAGTATCTTCATTGTAAGGAATATGTGCACATATTTTTTTTCCACGGTGTAAACAAACATTTAGTGAGTCGTGAGTAGACCCTGGCCACCTCGCCACCATGGCCCGCAGCTTGTACTGTGCATCAAATAACACTAGCACATTGATGCTGTGGTAGTTCTTGCGGTTGACGTACACTTCTTCGTGCTCATGTGGGGCCACTATTCTTACGTGGGTGCCATCAACAGCACCCACCACACCGGGAAAACCAGCAATTTCGGCAAACTCCGCCTTCATTCTCTGCTGCTCCCCCCGGTTTAAAAGAAACCCCATGAACCGCCTCATATTCTCTTGTGTCACGAGAGCATCCACGGTCTGGGTGATGATTCTGCTGACTGTGTAGGAAATAAAGGCCAGTGTGACACCAGCAGCTTAAAGGCACGGTCACACAAGCTAGTTTCTCGGAAATTTTCCATCAAAATCATCTCCCGACAATTTTCTGCCTTGAATTCATCCTCAAGTTCGATCACACGGAGGACTGTTGCATTCTGGGATATGTCAGCTGAAAAGTAAAACAAACAATGGATCCAGACATTGCAGCAATTGCTTTGTGGTGTTTGCTGAAGAAAAAGAAAAAATATGAAAAGAAAGCATTTGTTGGCTCGGCTCAGAGACAAAGGGAGTGTTATAGGTTACTACAGTTAAATACTACGAAAACTTAGCAATGAGAACCCAGACACGAAGAGGCAGTCCAAGACCTGCTCAACCTGGCTACTCCAAGCTTATATCTAGCTTCGTAGAACTCATTGTGGCACTGGAATGAACGCGCGAATAGCTACTGGACCGATCAGCTGACATGGTCTTCTTCTTGTGACCACTAGCTATATCTGGCTATACCTTTGAACAAAGCAAGCAAGAAACTCGGGAGGGTACTGTATATGATGCAATGTTTCCTAATGTAAAAATTATCCTTTCTTTTTATTTGACACAGTTCCTTATGCTGTAATGTCTTTCAACATAACAAACTTTGAGACACGATGACTTTGTTTCCTTAACCCGTGTGGGTTGGGTGACGGGAATTTCCGCTTGGGCGGAAAGCGTCAGGTGGCGAGAGTTCCCACCATCCGACGCGCTCGACTTGGCCAAAAATAGCACCTCTTCCCAACATCATATCTCTGCCGCGCTGTAACCTAAACACTTCAAATTTATTTCATCGTGGAGAGGAAGGATTGGCGATGAAAAAACTGTATAAATTATTATGTTTTCTTTTGAAATTGCCACACGGGGCATTGATGAAAGATACCTATTTTTCAAAATCTATCAACACCGCCTGCACGCTGCGAGGACGACAATAGTCCTCTAGCCCGAAGCTTATGGGTTAATTAAACCCTAAAGGACAGATGACGCACTGGAACATCATGAGAGTGGTGGGGTTGGTGTCTGGGCGACGTACTGGTACATCCAGACTCCAGTGGCGTACCGAGGGGGGGGGGGGCCATGGGGCCATGCCCCCCCCCTTTTTGCAAAGAAAAATAATAATGAATAAATAAATGTTACAGAAAAATAATAGGAATATGTATATTAGTATTACGACTACGAATATGTGTGTGTGTGTGTGTGTGTGTGTGTGTGTGTGTGTGTGTGTGTGTGTAGTTGAGAGCTCAGTGGCACCGAGTGACCAAGTTATTTCCCCTTTGGTTTTGTTTTGCGTTAATGGTAGGATATAAGGTGTGCTCTGAGTGAATAAAAGTAAGGTGTTAAATGATGGGTTCATAAAATTGTGTGTAGAGTGCGATGTCAAGCTGTCAAGTGAAAACGGCGGAGGGGTGTTTGTAGTGGGAGCGGGGAGACAGGAAGAAGAGGGACACAAGATTGGGATGGCTCAGGCAGAGAGAGAGAGCACGAGAGTCGTAAGTGTGCCTTCTCTCCTTCTTGCCTCTCAGATTTACTTGATTTTATGTGTAAGGTGCTGTCAAAGTGATTGGAAGATTATCAGAGCTGGGCACTTCCGTACCTCTGTCCGCACCTCCGCTCCTCCGGACCTGCGGACCTTTAAACGAGGTGCGGAGGTCCGAAGTGCGGAAAGTTTTTCAAAAGTGCGGAAGTAACAGGTGCGGAACGGCAGTATTTTAAGTCCGTACCTCCGCACCTGAGGTTTTCAAGGATAAAAAAAATGAAAACGACAAACAGTCCGCGCTCTGCAGTAATACTTCCGGTCGTTTACGCGGTCTGTGCTGCAGGGCATGTTTTCCCGCCACTTGAGTGACGTCACTCATTCAGATTTACGGCCCGGTGTTGCATGTGTACTGAGGTATGATAATTATGATGAGTGTAAAAGTAGTTACTTTACTTCAGGTGGTGGAGATTCTATGCGTTAAAATGACAATAATGATAACAAAAATAATGGTAATAATAATAATAATGATAATAATAATGCTGCTGCAGTATTGCCTTGTATTTCTTTTTTTTAAGGTACGGACTAGATTTTTCAGGCGCGCTTTACAGCATCTTCCATTTGACACAAAACCCGGAACCAGGTTCGGGGATAAACCCAGACCAATGTCCGGGTTTTCGCGCCGTAAATGGAACGCATTTAGGCGGCTATGTAAACAAATATTCCTCTTCTTCTTTTGACCTGTCCTCCTCCTCTCGGGCGTCTCTCCTGTTTATTCACACACTTTTCCTTTCAATTGTGCTGTGTAGCTTAATTTTTCTTCACTGCAATATACTATCACACTTTACTTTTCAGTTTGTTGCTGGAATAACTTACTGACATTGCTTATCCGTGCACTTAACCATTTGTGCCCTTTTTTCCCAGCACTGCATCTCCATCCAACACGTACCGTGCGATGGCCCCGTTGTCCTCCTCCAGCCCACTCCTCCCTGGTGCTACTAATAACTCCCCTCTCTGCCTCTCATAGTTGCTACATTCTACTATTAGGTGTTCCACCGATTCTTTCTCCCCTGTCCTACAGCTACAGTTCTGGTTTCACCCTTCCCTATTCCTGCCATTTAGCTGCGGGGTTCTCGTTCTTGCTTTAAACATCAGCTTGCTCCCCCAGTCTCCTACATGCCAGTCTACTCCCTCTAGCTTCTGTGTCTTGCTGTACCATCTTAATGTCGACTCTTTTACTCTAAAATTCATAGGCCCAGCCTAAGCAGATGGCACACCACCTGTTCATCTTCCCTTTTTTACAACAAAGAAGGCAGCTCAAGGGCACCAAAAAAGAAAACAATAATAAAAAAAGCCCACTACTCGCTGCTCCCAAAAAATAATTAAGAGGTGGCCGAAAGAAAGATCAATTTCGGGAGAGGTGTCCTGATACCCTATCAGGCTGATGGATAAATGGGTTTTCTGGGAAAGCAAACACTTTTAACTTAGACATTAGATACTTGCCTGTGTCCCAGGGTAATAGGTTCTCACTTGACACAGGCTTAAGGGCCAGAGACAAAAAAGCGCTGATGAACAACACACTTGTGAGACCAACACTAGCATGTTGTTCCACGGTGTGGGATCCTTACACACACACACATTTATAAGTTAGCACTAATCAACACCAAGGTGGCTCGGTTCATTATAAACAATGAACTTGAACACCAGGCCTCATAACACAGATCAAACAACAGATTAATATGTAACCTCTACACATGTGCAGACAAGCACCCACTTAAAATTCTGTACAAGATCACATACACTTACATTGACATTGACCCACACACATACTTACAGGACGCAAACAGTCAGCGTACTCGTAACACACTCAGCCAAAAATACCAAACATATCACACAAACACTGACACATGTACGGACTCATACTTTCCACGCACCACACGTGACTGGAACAGCCTCCCCCTACAGACTTTAGACTGTGGTACAATAGACTCATTCAGAAAACAAATACACACTCACTTGTCACAACACACCAAGACTAACTAGTAGTACACCTATTCATTTCCCTTCCCTACACACTCGGCACCCCAGTTCCCCCACCAGCCAACACAAATATCCGTGTTATGCACCTGTACTGGTGCCCTGTGCATTACTTGTCAAGATCAAGACAACACACAGCTTATCAAATGCCTCCAACCTTACCTAATGATAACACTGCTGAACTATAACTCTCTCATTCACTCAGCACAAATAGGATCATGAAAATCAAGATCAATTCTATCCTCCGGCATAAGAAAATAAAGCAAAACAACTGTACAAATGCATTTATTTAACTAATAAAAACGTTGAGCACAATTATCAACAGGTACAAAAATTGGTTTTTTCTTCTTATTACACAGATTAATCAAGAAAGAAACTGAATTTCAAGACATTGCTGGGTTCCCAGGTGTGATTGGGGACATTGATGGAACACGTTGACACGAAATTAAAAAATACACGAAACTATTAATAATGATTATCATAACTGGGTACATGTTAACTTTACAGTTTTGACTCACTCTAAGATCAGAAGAAACTAATAATGACACCTACAGAGTTTGTGACTTGAGCAAGTTGATAAATCCTGCCAGGAGGTACTCAGAATGAAAGGGGGCCCTGCATGGAGACTTGTCCAGAGGGACCCTCGGACTTGGCGTTGTAGGGTGGGTGAGGCGACACACACCCCAGCATATGCCACCTTTGATAGATGACTGTATATTGATAATCCAAATTGGATACTTTCTACGACAATTGAAATACTATTCATGCCTTCAAATTATACCTCGGCAACAAAAATATGATGGGATATAATTTTAAACAAAACTTGTCATTTAGGAAACTTAACCTATTTGGACCTATAGCTGCATTATTAGCTATCTTGTACTTATCTTGAACCCGCGACCAGCGTGACGGGAGAACCACGGTAAATCTCAAGAATTACCACTCCACCCCCTCCACCACCCCAGCCCCCCCTACCCCCCAAGACAAACCTGGGGACCTGTGGGGAACTGGGGTATTAGAGAACCATATCACTGAAAAATGGCCTTCCAAAATTTCCCTGGAAAAATCCCTAAATCAGGAAAAATTCCCAAGTCTCGAAAGTAAGGAAAGTCCCTAACGCATACTCTTGTAGTCTATTCCAATATGACCTAGCATTCAATCTGTTGAAAAGTGTCAGGCATCTCATCAGATGGTGGGCATACTGCCCCCCTCCCCCCTCCCCCCACCGCCGCCCTCCCAATCCGTCCCGCGGCGCGTAAGTTTTGATGGGCCACGCCACATGTCAAATATATTTAAACTACTCCAACCGAACTTTACGACCTGCGCGCACTGCAAGGCAGGTATGAGGCTCAGTCTGTGTATAGAGGCGGTTGTGAAACAATAACAATGGACTTAGAAAATCCGAGCCACCTAACTCTATAATTAAAGAGGCTTGCCCCCCTGGCCCCTCCCCAAGGTAAAACGTATACGAAAATGCATTATAATAATAATTCTTTCACGTGCTAAATTAATACGAATATTGGTTTGGAGTGGTTATAAGTTTTGCCCGATTGATTACCATTTAAATATAATATTGAATTGTTACTGCTTCACTCATTGATAATCTAACCTAACTGGTATTTTTTGTGATATCAGTGACCCAAATAACACAAAGTCACTGAAACAAACGATTCATCTTTACATTATGCATAAATGGGGGTTACCAATGATGATGAAAATTAACTGGGTAGGTAATGATAAATAATAAGTCAACATGTATCGGCAATAAACCCGTCAGTCACTGTAAGGTAAAAGTAAAGTTGGGGGCATATGCTATAGCAGCGCGTGGCCTCGGTGCTCATCTCCGTCGCATTGGCCCTTGAGCCTGTGGTGGGAGGGAGCCCATTACCCCTGGACACAGCGCCAATTTGACACCCGGGTGGGTGCTATTCTATATAAAACACAGCCGTCGCGTTTCGCTCCCCTCCCTCGCCCGGCCACAAAACCCTTGCCCCGCCATACATATATGGCTCTCCACACATCTATTCATCCAACTGTTTTCGTTTAAAGCCACTACAGGCCTCTTGCTGGGCCCGAAATGAAAATTTCGGCACATATCTATGGGTAAATATGTAACTGGCATAGAGTACCTACAATTTCGGATCACCAGGCACCACCTGGATGCAGTGGTTGTAGCAAAAAATACCCAAATATGCGAAATAAGGCATGCAAATGGCGGCGGCGGCGATAGTCTTGGTCCTGGCCTGGGTCTTGGGTCGAAAGTGATCTGGCTAACCCTGCTCGGCAGTAGGGTCCCTCCGGGTCACCCAGATCCTCTAAAATGGGTGCAGGCTGCGGCGTCAGCTGATCGGTTCCGCTAAATGGAACACGCCAGATCACGACCCAGAAACGGATTATGCTAAATGGAAGATGCTATTAATAGTTTTGGGTACGGTACCGGAGGTGCGGTACCGGAACGAGTGAAAAAATTTTAGGCGCGGAAGTACAGGTACGGACTATATGTGTTTCGAGGTGCGGAGGAGCGGTACCGGACTACCCGATATCCAGTAACGCGCCCAGCTCTGAAGATTATATAATTATACTGTAAAGGCACCAAGTGAATTTGTCTGGTGACAGTGGTGAGTATGTAATGTGCTTCTGTATTATGACATGGAGAGTGGCAGGAGACGCAAGACGCTTATGGGACCTGTAAGGTCGACCTTTGCCGCTATATTACCACCTTTAATGACCTTTTTGTGCTTGATAGTGGACAGTGTAGAGTGGCTGAGTGACTATTGTATGTTCAGCACTTGAACTATGGAGCTGCTGAGTTGAATAAGAGCAGGTTATCTATTTTGAGAAACATTCATTGACGACATAGGCTCACGTGACCGTAACCTATTCATGTTATCCGTATAATATTTTCTGACCAAAAATTCCAAATTTTTGGAAATTATGATTGATAGACCTCACTTTCTGTTTATGAAGTATTCTTTTACTATAGTGTGTGTCATTTCTTGAATTCACGCAGGCTTGGGATTTGTGCCTTTCCATTCTTTACATATTTCCTCCTTGGTCACAACATGCCAGAAAACGCTTCACGTACGTACTCTGTCTGGTGTAAGAAAGTCACCACTGACTCGGCTGATGCCCCGGATAATTCAGTTAATCAAGTAGGTAAATAATTAAATAATGATTAAGAATAATTACTGCAAAACACGTTAGGTGAAGAATCAGCAGCCAAGCCTAATCTAAAGCAATAAGTGACCCAGGTTTTCTCATGAGTTTGGAAGTGCTCACCTCATTTCTAAGTGTCACTAAGCCCTTGCCAGAAAAGCTGCAGGGGTCACAACAAGAACTGATGGGTGCTCTTGGAAGTGTAGCTACACAGAGCTGCATAGATGCATTTCAGTCCTATCGTGATGGAAATAAGTTCAACCAACTTTTTGCCCAAGCTGAGGAAAGGTATGGAGATATCATCCAGAAGCCTTGAACAATCAGTGGTCATCAGAAACATAATTAAGGCTAACACTCCAACAGCAACTCCATAGGAGTACTATTGTAGAGCTATTTTTCTCCCATTTTCGGACACTGCTATAGCACAACTCGGAAAGGTTTGCATCTAAACACATTAGGAGCTTGTTATTGGGAAATCTTGTTCCCTCTCTTTCATTTGATACTGATTTTAGTGAACTGAAGGAGGCAGTTGAATTTTATGGGAAATTTCTTGATGGAGATGCAGATCTTGTTGAAGATGAATATTTACGGGGGCAGAGCTATTGGAAGCGTCGTGAATCTCATGAGAGGTCAAAGCAAGTTGTTGAGACATTGGCATGTGCCAAAAAATTGGGCACATATTCAAAATTTTCCACCTTATTGCAATTTTTTCAACCCTACCTGTTAACACTTCCACCAATGAGCAATCCTTTAGTGCCCTTAAATTGCTTAAAACATACCTTAGGAAAGCAATGAGTGAAAGTCGTTTAAATGGACTGACCTTACTTTGTCTATTGTGACATAAATCTTGATCATGAAGTCCTTGATGAATTTGCACGTAATAACAGACGCATAAATTTAAGGTAAACCAGTTTCAATGTATTGTTGTTAACAGTAACTAATCTAATTCATCTAGTTAATTTTTATTTTATATTCATAAAATACCTGACCCAGTTTCCATGTATCTTGTAAAAATATGTATTACAGCAGCAGCCTGTATAAATGAAGATTATACATGTTATGAATATAACATTTTTTTTCCTTGCTAGCATATTACTTTTTTATCAGAACATAAAGTTCTAAAGTAAGCAGTGTTGTTTCGAGGGTAAATTTTGCCGTCCAAATTATAGAAATGAACAAGATTTTAAAAGTAATGTTCGCTCAAGTAACATAAAATTAGTACTTTTAAGATTATTTAAATCTCCCAGCTTTATATTGTACTTATATGCTACCACCAAACTTCTAAAATGTACAATGTATGTATAAGTATTGTATCAATGCATGTATGTATAAAAAATAATAAATTTACCCTAGCGATCTAACCTGAATCCTCAAGCTGTATGGGATCCCTGCGCTTGCAATAATACTGGACGCAGAAAAATTATATATATATATATATATATATATATATATATATATATATATATATATATATATATATATATATATATATATATATATATATATATTGGACCCCCCCTTTTCAATTTTCTGGGTATGTCACTGGGTACATCATGGAGATTTCGGCTTGATTTTGAGCTCTTGGGTAATCTGTGGTTGTCTAGGTCTATAATACACCAAATGGGAGTATATTCCACCTTACATGTGGTGTCTAAACGGAAATATTGAGTCCGCATCGTTTGGATGTTTGCATCATAGAGCTATATATATATAGCTCTGCCAACAAAAATACAAGTGAGATAAGGCTTTTCTTTTTTTTCTTTAGCAACATATTATTACTGTCTGCATAATCAGTAGTAGTACGGTAATCGTAATTATCAGCATAAAATAATCTACGACAATCAGCATACAGACACTACCCTACTTACAAACATATGACTTGCAAACATTCGGACATACAAACAGACTGCGGTGTAAGTTAAAATCATGTTCGCGATACTTCCGCAAGTCCAAATTTTGAGTTGTGCGCCTTCTGCATAGTACAACGTTTTGCCACAGCACCACACGCCGCCCGAGAGCGGCAGTTTGGTAACACACATTTGCTTGTGCTCTAGATGTTCGTTACATTTCTTGGGGTTTTGTGTTTTTTGTGAGAAAATTAACCCCTCCATCATGATAATAACAAAAATAATATTAAAGATAATAATAATAATAATAATAATAATGATAATAATAATAATAATAATAATAATAATGATCGTAACAATAGAAAAATGGCAAAATAACGACTTACAAACAATGCAATATATGAACGGCCTTCCGGAACGTAACTTGTTGGTAAGTTGGCGTGATTGATTATTGGGGCGTTCTGTCTCGGCGCCGCAACTGCGGGGTCATATGGCGCCGAATCTACTACAGAATTAAATACATTATAAAACTATATAAAACCGGTTAAAAATTAAAAACATGACAAAAAAAGCAATAAAAGGTCAATAAAACCTACAGGAGGTTGAGGACGCCAGCCTCCTGTAGGAAGCCATAATTAAAGGTCATGTCCCGGAAAGAGCGCCTTCTCCCCCATCATTGTAAGTTGGGGAATGTCTGTACTGCATATGGAGTATGCGGAGCCAAAGACAAGACTGTGCATAGGCAATGGAACACGGGTCGCCTAGGTCTACCGTGCAGAGCGCGAAA
Source organism: Eriocheir sinensis (assembly GCF_024679095.1). Lineage (NCBI taxonomy): Eukaryota > Metazoa > Arthropoda > Malacostraca > Decapoda > Varunidae > Eriocheir > Eriocheir sinensis. Next base: position 7,100,033 of record NC_066521.1, read on the forward strand.
AATACTTTATTTCATTACATCACTGTAACGAAAGAAAGATGCCTAGGAAACTAGTTGTTCCTGCACAATGCAGGATAAGGGTTAATTGGCTTTTCAAACAGGAGCATTGCTGTACCCATCATAATTTTTTCTTTATTTTTTTCTTTAAGCCTACAGCGCCGGTAGGCTTAAATTTTCTTCAGGGCCTGGTGGTCGGCCCAAGCCCGTCATGGCGCAGACAATTTTTATAGTGGCGCCATCTATAGGTAAGAGTAAATGATTAAGAATAATAAAAGTTGCCATAACTGCACCACCACTACACACACAACCACTGATGGCAAGTAGAGGGTTCAGTCTGGAGAGAGGTCATCACAAGTCTCGTTGGCTGGCAGAGAGAAGTGTTGCTACATTCCAGGCATGTTGTTACATCTTTAGGGGATGAAGGCAATCCTCATGAAATGCAGAGATTTTTCTCTCTTTTCTACTACTCCTGGTCCCACATGTCCTCTGCGTGTATCGAAACACACGAGAAATTAATCAAGACAACTAGAGGATTTTTCCAACTGCTCGGGATTGAACCTGCGACCAGCGTGATGAGAGAGCCACTACTATACCAGTCGGCCAAAGAGGTACCCCACTCGCTAAGTGGGTCATGGGAGGCTCGCTCATCAGGCCTAATCGCTGCACTACACGGCTTTCCCCCCTATGTAGATTAATTTTTGTGTGTTGAGACCTTTAGACAGTGACACCTTTCGGTTCACTACTCCACAACGACCCCGTAGAGACATACCTCCAATATTCCCATTTTCTATTAACCTCGGAGAGCATGGGCCATCACTCTTACCTGTTACCCATTCGGGGAGACTCAACAGAATCGCAGGAGAGGATGCCCACCGCTATACCACCAGTGAAATGCCGAGATTTTTCTCTTTTCTACTACTCCCGGTCCCACATGTCCTCTGCATGTATCGAAACACACGAGAAATTAATCAACACAACTAGAGGGTTTTTCCGGCTGCCCAGGATTGAACCCACGACCAGTGTGACGGGAGAGCCCCTACCTTTCAGTCAGCCAAAGAGGTACCCCACTCGCTAAGTGGGTCATGGGAGGCTCACTCATCAGGCCTAGTCGCCGCACTACACCCACACACACCTGCAACAAAGTACATCATTTATTACCACTCCCAGGGCTGAATTTAAAGGGGGGGGGCTACCATGGCTATGAACCTGGGCCCCCATACAAGACAGAATTGGTTCAGTTATCCTATCTATCTTTAGTAACCTTTCATTTCAGGGGAAGTTCCCCTTGGGGCAAGTGCTTTTAGTAGAGCTCATTACCCCAAAGGAGTTTCCAGATTGATTCATGGGGCATCCAAAAATCCATTTCAAAGAATAAATGATAACATATGCACTACCGTATTTTGCGGCATATAACGCGCTCCGGCATGTACCGCGCACCCTAAACTTTAAGGCAACAATTTTGGAAAAAATTTCCATGCTTAAAATGCTCAGAAATATATACAGTTCAGCAAGACTGATGATGTACAATTTCCCGAAATTCCTGTTAACCCCTAAAGGGCGGCGATGTACCGTGAAAACAGTTCTCCCCATACGGCAATGTTCTGATGTTCTCCCGAAAATTGATCACCTTCCATTATCAATTTCACAGCTCCTCCTAAGCCAGTAGCTTTAAATTTATGAACATTTGCTTTATCCATCTATCCTCTTCGTCTGCCTCAAACCCAAGGTCTCTAGATCATGTGGTGTTTCTGTGGTGATGTGATGAAGTGCAGTAACTTTTAGGTCAGAGCAAGCTTGTGTTCTCAGTGCTACATAGATTCTGATTGGCAGCCGCCCTCCCCCTCCACGCACTCGACCCCGTTACAAACCCCCTTCATTACCCTCACGTTCTTAACTTGATAACCCTGAAGGGTGGCGGGATGCAACCTCTGGGGCCTGATTATCACTTCCATCATCACTGTATTGAGATTGATCTACAGGATGGCCACCAAACTGAGGTTGCACAATAATGACGACAATAAAGACGAGGGGTTGGAGTTCAAGGCTGTTGATGTCACTGTCTTCACCAATAAAACCACTTTGGAAGTTTGAAAAAGTCAATTTCAGCTCTCTCCCAATTGCACTCACACTGAGAGCTCTTTTGGGAGCAAGAGGAGGCTTATGATGAGTCAAGGTCACTGGCTGTGGACACTCGGGTGCTGAATCAGATGCGGAAGATACAAAATACTTTTCTGCCATTGTTACAGTTATGGAAACACTGAGAGTGGCACGGAGAAGTTGTGTGGCAGCCTAGGCGTCACGTTGACCCATAAAACCCAACGCAAACTTCAAAATTACGTCAGAAAAAGGCAGACAAAAAAAAATTTAATTTGTACCTTCGGCATATGCCACGTAGGGCTAACTTTCTGGCATTTTTTAACTGAAAAAGGTGTGCGTTATATGCCGCAAAATAGGTAATTGACAAGTAAAAGTTTGTAGAAGATAAGTTTTTGCCTGAAGCCACCCTCTTTCTTCTTTCATAAGTGACACTGAATATAAGAATTTATAAGAGGAATGCTAACTCTGAAGAGAGGGTATCCAAGAACCACGCCTCTTAGGGGTGGCCATGGCAGAAGCACCTCTAATGGCCAGTTCACACTGGGAGTGATGCTATGGTATGCATTGGTGAGACACACCCATGATTTTTGCTGTGTGATTGTTCACACTGGAAGCAATGTCAGCTAAGCTACGTTGCAGTTATTCCACCCAACAGCTGTCCTTTCTGTTCCCATCCCTGTAGCCTTCTGTAGACATATCATACAAGCACTGATACTTCTGTACTTCCTCTATTAACTGCTCCATTGCTTCCAGGTACCCTGAGCTTGAAAATTCAAGTCACCTCCTTTGAACAGTACCTCACAGGCTTAGATCAGAGCATGACAGACTGCTGACAACATTTCACTTTCTCATTTGCCAAGCTGTGAGTAGTGCAAATTTTCAATCAGACTTTCAGTAAAAACTCCACCCTGGATAATTCTGGGCATATTTCTCCTACTCATCCCCCCTCTGACTCCACCATGCCTGTTATTAAGATTCTTAAGAATGATGTTTTCTATGCTCTCTCTGGCCTCAATCCTCAGAAGGCTTATGGGCCTGATGAAGTGCCTCCTGTTGTCCTTAAAAACTATGCTTCCGTGCTGACACCCTGCCTGGTCAAACTCTTTTGTCTCTGCTTCTCAACATCTACCTTTCCTTCCTGCTGGAAGTACACCTACATACTGCCTGAGCCTAAGAAGGGTGACTGTTCCAATCCCTCAAACTACCGTCCAATAGCTTTATTTTCCTGTATTTCTAAAGCTTTTGAATCAATCCTTAACCAGAAGATTCATAACCATCTATCCACTTCTGACCTATCTGATAGCCAGTACGGGTTCTGCAAGGGGCGTTCTACTGGTGGTTTTCTTGCTTTCTTAACTGACTCCTGGTCATCCTCTCTTAGCCGTTTTGGTGAAACTTTTGCTGTTGTCATTGACATATCAAAAGCCTTTGATAGAGTATTGTAGTGCAGCGACTATGCCTGATGAACGAGCCTCCCATAACCCACTTAGCCAGTGGGGTACCTCTTTGGCCGACTCGGTAAGGAGTGGCTCTCCCGTCACGCTGGTCGCAGGTTCAATCCCAGGCAGCCGGCGCATGCCCTCACCTTGTCTTGATTAATTTCTCGTGTGTTTCGATACATGCAGAGGACGTGTTGGGAAATAGAAGAAAAAGAGAAAATGAACTCCCGGGGCATGACAGTGGTGGCATAGCGGTGGGGATCCTCTCCTGCAGTTCTGTTGAGTTTCCCCAAAGGGGTAACGGGTAGGATGGCCCATGTTCCGAGGGTAATAGAAAATGGGAAGTGTTGGTCTCTATAGGGACATTGTGAAATAGTGCACCAAAATGGGTCACAGTCTAAAGGTTTCAACACACAGAAATTAATCTACATAGAGGGAAAAGTCGTGCAGTGCAACGACTATGCCTGATGAACGAGCCTCCCATAACCCACTTAGCCAGTGGGGTACCTCTTTGGCCGACTCGATAAGGAGTGGCTCTCCCGTCACGCTGGTCGCGGGTTCAATCCCAGGCAGCCGGTGAATACCCTCACCTTGTCTTGATTAATTTCTCATGTGTTTTGATACACGCAGAGGACGTGTTGGAAAATAGAGGAAATAGAAAAATAAGCTCCCGGGGCATGACAGTATGGCATAAATCTTTGCTCTCCAAACTACCCTCCTACGGATTCTATCCCTCTCTCTGCAATTTTATCTCTGGTTTCCTGTCCGATGATTCTATCTCTGCTGTGGTAGGCGGTCACTGTTCTTCCCCTAAAACTATCAACAGTGGTGTCCCACAGGTCTCAGTCCTATCTCCCACTCTCTTTCTGTTATTCATCAATGGTCTTTCCACAACAAACTGTCCTATCCACTTGTATGTTGATGACTCTACTCTTAATTATTCAACTACTTTCAACAGAAGACCCTTCCAACAGGAATTACAAGACTCCAGACTGGAGGCTGCAGAAAACTTAACTTTAGACCTTGCTATCATTTCTGATTGGGGTAGAAAGAACCTGGTGTCCTTCAACGCCTCAAAAACTCAATTTCTTCACCTATCAACTCGACACAATCTTCCAAACACCTATCCCCTATTCTTTGACAACACTCAGCTGTCACCTTCTACAGTCTACACTAAACATACTTGGTCTATCCTTAACTCAAAATCTTAACTGGAAACATCACATTTCCTCTTACTAAATCAGCTTTCACAAGGTTAGGTGTTCTGTATCGTCTCCGCCATTTTTTTTCTCCCACACCTATGATGTCCATATACAAAGACCTTGTCCACCCTCTTATGGAGTATGCGTCTCATGTGTGGGGGGATCCACACACACAGCGCTACAAGACAGAGTAGAGTCTAAAGCCCTGTTCACACTGTGCCAACTCTGGGCCACGACAACCCAGCAACTTTTAGGCCCCCTCCACACGGTCCTGACTCAGCATCTGGCGATCATTTCTAGACCTCTTTCCGACCATGTGTGACCCTTTCACATCAACATTTCACACCCAAGACCTCGTGCACCCTGAGTCACTGGGTTGCCGTAGCTCAGAGTCGGCACTTAGTGAACGGAGCTTTCGGCTCTTCATCTGATCAACTCTCCTCCTCTTACTGACAGTCTCCTACCTCTTAAATTCTGCCACAGCGTTGCATCTTTTTCTATCTTCTACCGATATTTTCATGCTGACTGCACTTCTGAACTTGCTAACTGAATGCCTCCCCGCCTCCCGCAGTCCGGCTTTACCTGACTTTCTACTCTGGCTCACCGCTAAACTGTCCAAATCTCTTATGAAAATGTTAACCAGCATCTTCATTCTATTATCCCTTCTGCTTGTAAACTCTGGAACAGCCTTCCTTTGTTTGCATTTCATCCTGCCTATGACTTGACCTCTTTCAAGAGAGTGTCAAGACACTCTTCACACGAAATTGACCTCTCTTTTGGCCTCTTATTCTTATTTTCTTTTGTTAGAGCAGTGCTTGGCAGGCTTTTTGTTGCTTCTTTGTTTTAGTTGTTGTTTTCTGTGCTGCCTGTGGTGCTGGTAGGCTTTCTTAAGGGACCTTATGGACTGTTAGGGCGCAGGCTAATTTTATTTATAGTGGCTGCCGTGGTGAATCACTCTTGCTTGGCCCACGCTGCTCCACTGTGCTCCTCTTGACCAAAGTTGCTGAAGTTAAGGCTGACTGAAGATCTGGACAGCATGTGGGTTGTCTTTTGCCACTCGGAGATGACTTGAAAAATCAGCATATATCGGTGGAAACTCAAACCTAGTCCACGCTAGGTCCTCGGACTCACGCCGCACACTGACCACTTGGCCACTGCCTCAGCCTACCTTGAGCTGTCTCCCTTGCTGTAGGAAAAAAGTAAAATAAAAAAAATAAAAAAACATAGTGCTCTAGTGCATATGCACCTAGTAACTCGAGAATTTTTTATCGTAACATCTATTTGTGAACAAGGCTATTTCATATTTCAGTGCAATATACACCAACATCCAAAAGGACCGATGACTAGTTTTCCAGCTGTCAGGCAAAGGACGGGTGGTGGATTTTTTCGATCTGCCTTTCGCAAGCTTAAAATGAACTTGCTGAAGGGATTTATGTGTCAGGTACCTCCCAGGCTAATTCATAACTCATCCCCTAAGTCTTCAGTCTTCCCTTGGCAGCAGACATGGCTACATGTTTGATTTTTGTTTCTCTTGTAGCTGAATCTTTGTAAGAGGATTAGGAGAATAAGGAATGTGTAAGAAGAGTCAGCAGTTTGCCAACCCATGCCATCCCACTCTGAACACAGTCCCCCTATGTGCAGAAACTTACTCCACATCATCACTTTACCACAGCAATACAACTTGACCTAAAGACTTTGAGACAGATTGAAAAGGAGGGATAGTTAAGTGTAATGCTATAAATATTAAAGCTACGTACAGGTCTATGCAGATCTAGGAAATTAATAATGGAAGGTAGGGGTAGAGTAGTAATGGGCTATACACTATAGCTGTGTGTGGCCTCGGTGCTCATATCCATCACATTGCCCTGTGAACCTATGGTGGGTAAGAACTCATTACCCTGGGACACAGGGCCAGTGTGACAACTGGGTCACCACAGTTTACATTCCCAAGGTTTCCCCAGGTACCCATTTATTAACCAGCTAGAAAGGGGGCATGAACAGCTGAGTGGGTTGCATGCCGACTGCCTGGGCCGGGATTCAGACTTAGGTCCATGGATTCCTGGCTAGGTATGCCAACTACTGCTCCACAGAGGTGTCCGAAAATAATGGAAGATGAGCAATTAACAGGAAAAATGCTAAAACATGCCTGACTATAGAGGAGTGCTTTTGCTCAATATCCCCACCCTATTGGGGGTTAAGTGATGACAAAGAGTTACATAAACTATAATCTCTTGCTTATTTGATAAATGAGGCCCTGCGCGGAGAATTGGTGTGAGCAACATTTTTTAAAAATGACAGAAAACGCATTAAAGTTTGCGCAGCTGTAAACCGAGATAATTTCGGTGTTATTATAGCTTCATTAAAAAAGCAAAATAAAGCTGGTTTCAAGACTGAAAACATAAAACAAGGATGAAAACATAAAACAGAAAAACAAAAACAAAAAACAAAACAAAACATTGAAAGTCAATATGATACACTGTTCATTTCTTTCCAAAAAACACTTTTATTTCTTAATGAAGTGATTTACAGCACTCAAAACCAACAATTATCAGCTAAAATAAATAATTAGGGGTCATGGAATGTTTGAAGTGTTATGGTTGTCAGTATGATTACGATAATAATGATAATTCTCGTAACAATGTACGAAAAAAAAGTTCTAGTGTTGTTTTCAAGAACAAAGCAGCATTTTTCAGTTCTGGAATCGAGTACATCACAAAAAACTCCCACCACACACAGCTGGCCTGGTGGGCTTACCACAATACTCCACACTATCTCACTCAGCCTGACCTGGCAGCCCAGCGAATGCTTCCTCCACTTTGGTTCGTAACTTTTTACCCTATATCCTGTGGCGCTTTGGGGTAAGCAATTTACTCAGACAATAGAAAAAGGGAGAAAATAGTGCTATATGGTTTTAAATCAAAATGGCATGTTTTGTCACTTAACCCATTAAACCGCAAAAGTTTTTTCGGGAGATCCCCCCATAACGCAAAAGTCAGCGTAAAATACATTTTGAAATTGCGAAAAAGTCATAAAAGATGTTTTATAGAAATTTTTTGGGCGCACCCTCCTGAGAAATCCGTTTCTTTCTAGGTTGTCACATTTGGCTGGAATTACAAGATTCCCCCAAAATTCCAACTTTTTACTGGTGCGACGTACAGGAAAATTTATTGAAGAAAAGTTGCTCATTTTATCATGATGAAGTCTGAAAAGTATAGTTTATAATCTTTGACCCAGAAATTTACTGCCTACAGAGCCAAAGTTGTGGGGAAACACAAAAAATAATTTTGGTAATTTTTTTTTTTTTTTTTTTTTTTCCATTTTGTAATGAATCTCATTGAATTAAAGTTGTAGAAAATCATCCATATAACAACTGTGAAATCAGATTATGATTTGGACTGACCGTTTGGCTGGAATTCCATGATTCCCCAAAAATTCCAACTTTTTACTGGTGCAACATACAGGAAAATTTATTGAAGAAAAGTTGCTCATTTTATCATGATGAAGTCTGAAAAGTATAGTTTATAATCTTTGACCCAGAAATTTACTGCCTACAGAGCCAAAGTTGTGGGGAAACTCAAAAAATAATTTTGGTAATTTTTTTTTTTTTTTCCATTTTGTAATGAATCTCATTGAATTAAAGTTGTAGAAAATCATCCATATAACAACTGTGAAATCAGATTATGATTTGGACTGACCGTTTGGCTGGAATTCCATGATTCCCCCAAAATTCCAACTTTTTACTGGTGCAACATACAGGAAAATTTATTGAAGAAAAGTTGCTCATTTTATCACGATGGAGTCTGAAAATTATAGTTTATAATCTTTGACCTGGATATTTACTGCCTACAGAAAGCCAAAGTAATAATGAAACTCGAAAAATAATTTTTGTAAATTTTTGAAGTTTTTTCATTCTGGAATGAATCTCATTGAATAAAAGTTGTAGAAAATCATCCGTATAACTCAACTGTGAAATCAGATTTTGATATGGACTGACTGTTTGGTTGGAATTCCACGATTCCCAAAATATTCCAACTTTTTACTGGTTCGACGAACAGGAAAATTTATTGAGGAAAAGTTGCTCATTTTATCACGATGGAGTCTGAAAAATATAGTTTATAATCTTTGACCAGGAAATTTACTGCCTACAGAGAGCCAAAGTTGCAGTGAAACTCAAAAAACAATTTTTGTAGTTTTTTTCATTCTGAATGAATCTCATTGAATAAAAGTTGTAGAAAAACATTCGTATAACTCAACTGTGAAATAAGATTATTATTTGGACAGACCGTTTGGCTGGAATTCCATGATTCCTAAAAAATCCAACTTCTGCTTCCCACTCCTCTGAACACTCCTGTGAACAAGATATTGGTTCATCTAGATTCTAGAACATCACGTATAGAAGTGGAGGTGTCAAGACTATGCTCAGCACGCACACAATGAGCAGAAACTAAAGGAAGACCGCCGAAACAGATCGGCCGAGGGAACATAATCAGAACTGTAGGCTATTTTTAGCATGGAGTGGTGGTATTACCATGGTAAGGGACAAAAGAGGTGCCAGTTAGTCAGTTAGCATTGACAGAGACATAATTATGCACACCCTTCAAATTCCAGATAACTTCTCTCTCTCCGGCACTGGCGTCGTGCTCACTGCCCACGTCTGAAAGAATTATATGACGCCAGCAGCATCATCGTCATTAAGGGGTTAACCCAATTCTCCACACGGGCCTTGTATACAGAAGAGGAAAGCTACCAAACTGATAGTCAATGAAATCTAAAGGTTGGAAAATACATACAACTAATCCACAAATATCAGAAATCTGTAAATTTTACTCAGGCTTGTGATGAAGCTTGCTCGTGATCAAAACCATATAAGGGCTTACTATTAAGGATTTTTTGTAGGACAAGCTCATGAGTTGGAACACACTATCCAAATGACTAAATTTGTATCTACTAGTTAATGAATAATAAATATGTGGAATTATTTCTTAGAATCCTAAAAATAAGAATAGGCAAGCTTAATCCCAAAACGAATAAGCACCCATCATGCTCACCTGGCAGTGAAGTTTTTCACGTGTTCCTTTCTGATTTTCTTTGAAGATTTTAATTTCCTCCACACAAGAAAGAGCAGCAAGTTCATTCAAGTCCTGCATAATGAACAGGTTCTAATTTGCAATGCAAACCAAATCTCTGTCTCTACACTGGGACATTCACACAACTGTTTTACTTTGGTTCAATAAGATCACATGCAATCCGTGTACTAATACGTACAATACTAGCATGGTTTGTGGAAGAATCTTCATGTGATATGCAAAGTTTGCTTGACTCATTTTCTAACAGATCCTGAACAATCACAACAATTAAATATTAATGAGTTATAATATATGGTGGAAAAAGAACACTGTACATCATTAGTAGTACCATAAACCCTGTCTATTTGAAGTGTGGGGATTACACACACACACACACACACAAAAAAAAAAAAGAATAAATAAATAATAATAAGAAAAAGAAAACAAATAACAAATAATCTTAAAGTACCCACCAAACTCCTCTCCCCCAATAATGTATGGTTACTTGGTTAAGTGGGTGGTGTTCTCGACTAAACATGAGATGAAACGGTGTGAAACCTGTACTTTTCTGCTTTAGAGTAGGGAGACTATAAGCAACTTCATTCCAGTTGCTCAGCTTCTTGTTACATAACTTGGCAATTCTTGTTTTAGCCCGGTAGCAGCAGGGATCATGTTTTTAATGGTCCCTCTAAGCGAGAAAAATGAGAAAAAATCATCACTCACACAAGCCATTTCAAAATATATATCAAAGCATTTGTGATCAGTGTATGGCTCATCTAATTTGGGTGGTTTATATCATGGGCACTGCTACACAGTAAAGCCACAAATTTGGCCCGTCGCTGCTGTATGTCATTGATTTTCATGACAATATTTACCAGTGAATAAATTACCTTATGCATCTAACAACACCACATACATTCTTATCCTTAGCTGCAAAAAAATCCACAAATTTGGTGAAGTAGTAAACAAAGGTGCAAACATACCTATGCTCATCACCAGTAACAGGCAGTGGACCTGAATAACCATATGAAAAGAATTATGTTTGATAACCAGCCACAAAGCATTGATAAAAACAAAGCATTTAAAGATATCTTCCCACAGCCACAAAGTATTAATAAAAAAGGATTTAATTTGACAAACACAAAGCATTTAAGAATACCTCCTATCCCCAAAATACTGGCTAGAAAAGAGGATAAAGCATCCCTTGGGGGCAGACTACCTGGTAAATAGGTATAAATAGAGAAAAAGCATTTCAAATATGTTATCTACGCATACAACCCATACATATCACAGCTCAAAAGTTCCATTATTATCATAAGCTAGCTGAAAGTAGGTACACTGCTGGACAGCAAATCCTAGGATCAGAAGTTCAAGCCTGCAGTGAAAATGCACTTACCTTTACTATTTATAGATTCAGCAATTCTCTGGACTTAAAAGGCCAAAGTTAATGGGAACTAACTGGCATCGTGTCATCTGTTCATGGTGCAAGGGGAGCCTCTAGAGCAGGGCTACTCAATAATTATGAGCAAAGGTCCAGCTAGACAAGTTCAAATGTATGCAGAGGTTCAAATGAATATTATAGCTGGACTCCAGGCTCCAGGAGTACAAAAGTAAAACTAAGTAGGTAGTATGAAAGTCCTGGCGATGAATTCTTGCAAGTGTGGAAATACACTTGCAAGAATCAATTGCCAGGATCTTCATGTTATTTAATTAGATTTTTCTACTCCTGGAGCCTGGGGTCAAGTTACAATGCTCAGAAGGTCTGGATTCGGACTGCAAGCCACAAGTTGAGTAGCCCTGCTCCAGAGGGAGGAAAGGAATGACGAGAAGGTAAAATTATTTGAACAAATTGATGCTGGCGCCTCCATGAGATCAGTACGTGCTGAGTTTGACTTAGCTGAGGGGAGAGTAAGCCGTCGAATATCAAAATAAAAATTGAAAATATACAAAATTGAGTTATATGTTGTTCCAACAATTTGCATCTTTTTTTTTTTTTTTTTTTTTTTTTTTTAAACCATAAATTTAAATGACCCTAGAGAAGGGATATAACCCAGAAGCTGCGGGGGATCACATTTCTTAACACCCAGGGTGCCAGCGCTGTGTATATACGGCGGCGAGTAGGCGCACGCTGTGTACCAGCGCCATGTATTTACGGCGGCAATTTAGAAAAATCGCCTTGGTCTTATTTTGACTTAGAAGCTTTTCATACTTTGTCAGGACACTTTTCATACCTTTACCCCTCCCAGTCACCGATCTTCACCCCCCCCCCACCAGGGGTGGGATTCATCAAAGTTCCCAAGTCCTTGGAAGTGTGCTCAAGGAGTCCCAAGCGTGCGAGAAACCTTGGGCATGTTTCACGAAAGCTCCCAAGCCTTGGAACTCTGCCTATCTCGCTCGCCGCCTTCGGAGGCCCAAGCACTCCCAAGGAAGGTTCCAAGTGTCAGACTGTAAACATGGCAGCCCGTGAACAACCCCGCCAGCACCGACCAAGGAATTTTCGCCCGAGAAGGGACATCTTTAACGAGTACGATGACACCAACTTCAAGAAGAGGTACGGGGTGGATCGTGCTGGCCTGTTGTTCATCACTGACTTGGTGCAACACGTGATTGGCAACAGGACTGAGAGGAGCCGTGAGGTCACAGCGGAGCTGAAAGTGGCGTTGACTCTGCGATACCTCGCCATCGGGAAAATGCAGCAGTGCAGCGCAGATGACTTTGGAGTTTCCCGGGCCACAGTCAGCAGAATCATCACCCAGACCATGGATGCTCTCGACACAAGAGAATATGAGGCGGTTCATGGGCTTCCTTTTAAACCGGGGGGAGCAGCAGAGAATGAAGGCGGAGTTTGCCGAAATTGCTGGTTTTCCCGGTGTGGTGGGTGCTGTTGATGGCACCCACGTAAGAATAGTGGCCCCACATGAGCACGAAAAAGTGTACGTCAACCGCAAGAACTACCACAGCATCAATGTGCAAGTGTTATTTGATGCACAGTATAAGCTGCGGGACATGGTGGCAAGGTGGCCAGGGTCTACTCGCTGCTTCTTCTTCTTCTTCGGTGTTTTATGGGGCTCACTAAATGTTTGTTTACACCGTGGTGCCGTTGAAGATGCAGACGGAACAAAAATACGTGCACATATTCCTTACAATGAAGATACTATCTCTGTATTTCAACTAAATATCAATTGTTTATATTTATAATTCCATAATTATACATAAGAAGTGTAATTTAGGTTAACTGAAGACATATTAGACGTCAAAGCGACGCGGAAGATTGGCAATGCTGGTTTCTCCCAAGACCGCCCCCAATCCTACTTGACATTGGAAGTGCTTGTGGCGCGGTGATGAAACACGCCCAAGAAATTCTACCAACTGCACGTGACGTCACCACACTTGAGAGAGCACTATGATGAAACTCCTATTATTCTGACTTATGGAAGTTTTATTGTATTGATTAATTATAGTTGTCCTTGTGTCTGGCCCTTTGAGTCAAGATTTTAATGCTGGGATATGCCCTTTTATATATAATTATCTCTATGTGCCTATTGTAAAGCAAACTTATAATATTTATGCATTACAATGGGAAAAAACAGTACAGCAATATAATCTCTCTCTCTCTCTCTCTCTCTCTCTCTCTCTCTCTCTCTCTCTCTCTCTTCGTAGGTGTAATTATTGTTATCCTGGAGCTGGAGTTGACGACATCACAGCTGCCCTGGACGAGGTCTCCGCTGAGGCTTCTGATGACTCTTTTCTTTTTGTTCTCCACGGAGGTACCAACGACGTCTGCAAGACCCGGTCAGAAGAACTCCTAGATAAGTACTGTAGGCTTATCCAGCAGTAAAAGTCTAAATCCCCTAATATAGCAATTTCAGGAATCCTTCTTCAGGTGTCGGCGACGAGTGACTCTTTCAGCAAGGCCTTCAGCCTTGACAACCGATTACAGACTCTTTGCAAGGAGCTTGACGTCGAGTTCTCTAACGCCTGGGACAATTACTATGGCCAGGGTGAACTCTCCACCTGTCCCCCGTCAGAGCAGCCAGATTCGGAAGACACAGTATGTGTCACCCAGACAAAACACTGCTCTCAGCCACATCTCTCCACGCCACCCATGTAAATATAGGTGGCATGCAACAAAACCAACGGCAAACCGTGGAACCACATGTATCACCACCTCCATAACTAAACCTCAAGATAATCTAAAAGTCCCAAGTTTCAATGTACGTAGCCTAAGAAACAAGTTTCATGAATTGTAATGTCTTGTTTCAACATAAATTTTTTATGTAATTCCCGTAACCAAAACATTTATTGATACGACAAATACTGACTTAAGTACAGAATACAACAAAGGGCTGTCGCCCTTTTTGTCAAAAGATATTTGCAACCCACTGACAGAACACCAAGAGACAGTAACGTTGAACACTTGTGCATGCAAGTAAATATTGAAAATATTAACCCGTATAGCACCGGCCGATTTAAATATTTCTGGCTTGCCCAGTGCCAGCCAATTATTTGATTTTTTTTTTTTTGGGGGGGGGGGTTAAAAATGTTCCATGTGATGGGAAAAGTGGAAAAAATAAGAAAAAAAGCATATGTCATAGACCTACTTTTCGCAGGAGACGGCGGTATGGCTGGAAACAGCCCCTGTACGTGATCGATGGTTTATGGAGGATTTGACAAGTGATAGAGGCCAGGTAGCCCCTTTTTGTTGCACACAGGTGTAGAATACTCCAGAGAGCATCATTTCATGAGGTATAAGTGGGATTTTCAGAATTTTCAGGACAGTAGAATCTCATGTTACAAAGGCGGCTCAATATAGCCTATATCATCCTCATCTGGCACATAATCCTTGTCCGAACCAGAGTCTGAGAGTGCTCCCACGTCTTCTTCAGATGAGGAAACATCAAACTCACTGTCTATCGCCATATGGCAAAAGGAATTGGCGGCCACGACATTGTTTAGACTTGGTCTTGATCTTGATCTTGATGTTACAGGTGGCTTGTGATTCCTTCCCAGCTTGGGTAGTGCTGCCAATGCTACAAACGCACTCGCGCAGTGTTGCCATTGACTGCAGCAGTCTCTGTAGCAAAAATAAATCCACTACATCGACTGTAACAGAGTTTAGCAACCCCGACGTGTATACGCGTCGCTAGTATTTCCTGCAACCATAGGCGCTGATGCGTATGCGCGTCACTAGTACTGTACGGGTTAATCTAAATATATCCGTTACCTACAGGCCTCCGGGGCAATCACTCGAAGATAATGTTGAAATAACATCAGAAATGTACAGTGTCTTAAGGTAGTCACTTATTGACAGCGATTCACTGATATTAGGAAACTTTAATCTCCTTCATATTGACTGGGCGTCACTGTTGGGTACAGAAGGAGAGTCACATAGAACGATCGAATTTTTAGAAGATAATTACCTAAGTCAAATGGTTACTGAGCCAACTCGACAAAATAAAATACCTGACCTTGTCATAGCGACCGAAGATAATCTAGTCAGTAATGTAATGGTAGAACATCTCAGTTCTTGCGATCATAAATCAGTGCCCTTCAACATTACAGTTCAAACAACAGTGATTGAAAATAAAGTAATGGTGCCCAATTTCAAAAGAGCAAGTTTCGTAGAAATCTGATAAAAAACTAACAGAAATACAACTATCAGATGATTGCAATGTAGAGGAAGCCTGTCTAAACTTTAAAAATCATTTATTCACTCAGCAGAACACATCTATCCCATTTTGAGTGGAGCGAAGTAACACTAGTAAAAGTCCACCTTTGTTTGATAGCAAAATTAAACATTCGGTTAAGGAGAGAAACTTGTCTTACAGGCTAAAGAAAGAGGAAAGCACGACCAAAAAACTTAAGACTATATCATGAAGCCAGGCAGCAAGTAAAAAGACTAGTATGTCAGGCAAAGCGTAGATACGAAAAAAATGTAAAAATAATTGGAAATCCTTTTTCAGTTATATTAACCACAGGAAGGCAATCAGAAGTGGTATTGGACACTTAACTAACAGTGACGGTGAATTAGTGACTGACAGTGAACTCGTTGCGAACTTGCTAAACAATTATTTTTCCTTGGTACGTACAAGATAATTTCCTTAAGCAGGTAGTTACTGGGCCTACCAGAGGAGATAACATATTAGACCTAGTCCTAACCAATAATGGGAACTTGCTTCGTGAGTTGGAGGTGGGCGGAGAGTTAGGAAATAGTGACCACAGAACGGTTCATTTTATCTTAGACTGGGCGGTAACCCGCGAACCAAACCCGGTGTTAGTGCCTGATTTTAGAAGAGCAAATTACGAGGGGCTTCGAAGACATCTTGAAGGGATAAACTGGGATAATTTAGGGATTCATGAGGGCCAGAACTGCAGATTGGAGAGCCAGGAGAACCAGGTAGAAATGTCTTACAATAATTTAATTAGAGTAATAGTAGAGGGGCAAGGACAGCATATACCACAGTGAGCACTTAGAAAAGAAAACAATGACCCTAAGTGGATGACTCGTGGACTAAAACATGAGATAGGGTTAAAGAAGGGAATTTATCAGAAAATAAAGAATGGTGAAACACATTTCAGGGGCCAGTACGTCGAACTATCTAGATTAGTTAAGAAAAACACCAGGATAGCAAAAAGGAACTATGAGATCAAATTAGCAAATGAGGCAAAAAGTAATCTTAAGGGCTTCTTTCAGATGTATAGAACAAAAAACATGGGAGATAATTGGACCGCTGAAAACAAACACAGGGGAGCTAGTAGAAAATTACGAAAATATGAGCACATTGTTGAGCGACTACTTCCTTTCAGTATTCACACAGGAGGATCAAACGACTATACCGGAAAGGGTTCAGGTGTACGAGGGCGGGGATGGCGATAAATTGAGGGATATAATCATTACCAGGCAAGTAGTTCAGGATGAAATAGATAAGCTTAAGAAGAACAAGTCGCCAGGTCCTGACGGGATATTTCCGAGGGTATTAAAGGAATTAGGTGATGTACTCAGTGACCCACTAACCGACATCTTTAAGATGTCGGTAAATACTGGCTATGTGCCGAGCCTATGGAAAGTAGCTAATGTGACACCGATTTTCAAAAAGGGGGACAGGTCAGTTGCTTCAAACTATCGCCCAATTAGCTTAACATCGGTTATAGGCAAGATGCTGGAGTCCATAATAGCCAGGAACATTCAGGAGCATTTAGAGAAACATAGCTTAATTCACGACTCGCAGCATGGGTTCACAAAAGGTAGGTCATGCCCCACCAATCTCTTGTCCTTCTACAATAAAGTATTTGAGGCGGTTGACAGATGAAAATTATGATGTAATCTATCTTGATTTTAGTAAAGCGTTTGACAAAGTTCCTCACCAATGACTGTTGCTTAAATTACAGGCTCACAGAGTAGAGGGTAAAGTTTTGAACTGGGTCAAGGCGTGGCTTAGCAATAGAAAGCAAAGAGTGCAAATCAATGGTAAAAGATTTGACTGGGGATGTGTTACGAGCGGGGTCCCACAAGGTTTGGTATTAGGTCCACTTTTGTTTATTATTTAAATCAATGACTTAGATACAGGAATTAGTAGTGATGTTAGTAAGTTTGCAGATGATACCAAGATCGGTAGAGTAATTGAGTCAGATCAGGACGCTAATATTCTCCAGGGTGAACTAAGCAGATTGCATGACTGGGTGGATAAATGGCAGATGGAGTTCAATGTAGGGAAGTGCAGTATTCTGAGTGTAGGTAGGAACAACCCCTCACATAACTATTGCTTAAATGACACTCATAAGCAGGTCTGGGTGCGAGAGGGATTTAGGGGTCTTAGTGAGCTCTGATCTCCGTCCAAGGGCACAATGCATTCAAGCTAGAAATCGAGCAAATAGGGTACTGGGATTTATTTCAAGGAGCGTAAGCAACAGAAGCCCCGAAGTCTTCCTCAAACTATATTTAGCATTAGTTAGACCTCATCTTGACTATGTGGTTCAGTTCTGGTCACCTTACTATAGAATGGATATCAAAATGTTAGAATCGGTGCAGAGGAGGATGACTAAGATGATTCAGGGGTTGAGAAACTTGCCATACAAAGAAAGACTCAAACAGTTAAACTTGCATTCTCTAAAAAGGCGAAGGGTGCATGGAGACATGATCGAGGTTTATAAATGGATGAAGGGCTTTAATAAGGGAGACATTCATAAGGTTTTGTTGGTAAGAGAACCGGGTAGGACACGAAGTAATGGGTTTAAACTGGATAAATTCAGATTCAACAGGGACATAGGCAAAAATTGGTTTACAACCAGGGTGGTGGATGAGTGGAATAGGCTTAGCAGTCATGTGGTGAGTGCCAATACAATTGTCACATTCAAAAATAGATTAGATAAATTCATGGACAGCAATATTAGGTGGGATTAGATACACGGGAGCTTAGGTTCAGAGGAGCTGCCTAGTACAGGCCTACCGGCCTCTTGCAGACTCCTATGTTCTTATGTTCTTAAATATCTCTCTCTCTCTCCAAAAAATCTTCCCTAATTCCCTCTCTCCTTGCCCTCGTTGCTTCTGTTCTTCCATACTCTTCTCCCTCTTTCCCTATCCTCCTCTCATTCTTCCTCTTTATTCGTCTCTCATACATCTTCCAATTTCCTCCTTCCTCTCATACCTCCCTCCTGACCCTCATTGCTTCTGTACTTTCATATATTCTCCAACTTTCCTTTTTCTAAAGTTCTTCATTACAACATATCATCCCACATCTCTACACGGCGAATAAGAGACATAAGGAGGAAGAGAAACTGAGATACTGGAAGCGAAGAATGGATTGGAAATGAGAAGAGTAAACGGGAATACATTTTGTATAGATAAATGAATAATAACAAAGTCCCCTTACCACGTCTCCACACCGCATCTCTACACCCAGACGAGATAAAAAGATAAATGGATAAACTAATGTCTTTTATGTGGGCAGTTTCAGCCACTCCGTGATGACTTAAAAATTGCCAGCTTATTTGTCGTGGCGATCGGGATGCGAACCTGCGTCTTCTTGAATGCCACACCATCACGCTGACCAATCAGCCACCGCCTCTACACCAGTGCATTGTATCATGCCATAAAAAATGCTACACCTCATCATTAAACATCGTCAAAACAACCCTAACCATCTCCACGAGGAGACATGGCAAGCTTCCACACATATAAGTTGTAAAACCCACCTCCTCATAACATAAATTTTACTGCTGGCTATTTCTTCAGACTTACTTGAGAGAGAGAGAGAGAAAGAGAGAGAGAGAACTATGATCATGTATCATTTACTTTAACCCTAGTGTTAGAAATTATATCATTGGTATTATAAACAAATTCCTACAAATCTCCCCTGCTTATGTGTTTTCTCAATTATGGCAGACACTACTGAGTCCTGCAATCTGCCTGCATTCCCGCTACTTCAACTCAGTTTCTTGTGAAGTGGTGGGGAACTTGATGAATCTTCTGAGTATACTGACAGCTGAAAGTGTGTACACTGTCTCCTTGATGATCCTTGCTGATGGTCTGTTGTGACAGGCCCAAGTCATCACTGCTGCACTGTTTCATTTTTCTGATGCAATTTATTGGACAATATTAACCACTTTAAACTCTGGGGGATGGGATGGATGAATGTTTCTTGACGTTTGGGGTGATACTACAACTTGCACTAAGTCAGTTACAATCACAATTCCTTCCTTATCTTGGCAGTATTATTTTAGTTAATTTTCTTCAGTGTTTGTTATTAAGTAAATTTTGGAACAACCACTATAACAGCCCATAGTACTGGTGCTGTCTCTGTCCTGTTGGCCCTTCAAACCAGTGATGAGAGAACCCATTAACCCAATACAGGGCCAGTGTAACATTTACCTTAACACTGTTTACCTTCCCCATTTTTCCCCAGCATGTACCTGTGTAATAAACATCCTGAAGAGAAGTATACACAGCTGGGTCAGCTGCCTACTAAGTGCCAATGCCGGGATTCAAATCAATGCATGCAGATGATTGGTTGAGCAGGCTACCAAAAGCTTCATTATAACTACAGAAAACAAATATATATTTATTGATAGATGTTGAACATCATTAGCTTTTTTGAGTAAGAAAAATAATCATATTGTACATATATCATCAATATTAATTTACTCCAACATTTAACTATGGGGTGAGGTGCTATTTGCAACGGCTGCTGTCGTGTATAATTTAAGGGGATGACAAAGGTCAGCATTCTAAGTGTAGGGAGGAATAACCCGTTACGTAATTATTGCTTAAAGATCACTTATCTTAACATATTTGGGTGTGGAGGGATCTAGGAGTCTTATTTAGTTCCAGTGTCCGTCCAAGGGCACAATGCATTCAGGCTAGAAATTGTGCAAATAGTATAAAGGGTTTCATTTTGAGAACCGTAATTAATAGAAGCGCTGAAGTCATCCTCAAACTTTATTTGTTTATTTATTAACCCCTTCCTGGCGGCAGGGCAGATGTATGTACTCTGTATAGACGCTGTCAACTTTCATCCATACGTGTATGTAAAGATTCCCCGCAAGTGGGCATTCCAGATTGACGTCTATATATAGACTCTGCCGCAAAACTGAACAAACATTTGAATCTATATATAGATGTTATTTAAGTGTGATTGGTTATATGTGTATTGATATATTTATATGAAGGTTTAGATTCTGTATCAGTGTAATCACTGACAGTAGATGAGTCAGAATCATCAAAAACATCCAAAAAATCAGCATCTATATCCTCAGCTACCAAAGAAGTCATTTCTTCCATCTTAAGAGGTCTCTTTCTCCTTGACATGATAGACTAATAATAAAATAAAATAGGGAAAAAAATGCATAAATTCCCAGTGTTAGCTGATGTGCATAGCACATCCGCCACCGACAAAGCACAAGCGGTGACTGTCCTTGAGAGGCAATGTCGGTAAGTGTCAGGGGGTTTGAGATGCCAAATAATGATTTATTTTGTTAATTTTGTTAGTAGTAAGGAATCGTCTATATATAGACCATGCTACAATCTAGAGTGGGCAAATGAAAGCAAACGTCTATATATAGACGCGCCGACTTAAAGTCCCAATTTCGAAACGTCTATATATAGATCCTCCGCCGGGAAGGGGTTAATTGTTTATTTATTTCAGACCCCACCTTGACTATGCTGTTCAGTTTTGGTCACCTTACTACAAAATGGAAATTCATGGACTAGAATCAGTACAGAGAAGGATGACAAAGATAATTCAAGGATTAATGAACTTGCCATTTGAAGAAAGACTTAAACAATTATATTTCCATTCTCTAAAAAGGCGACGGATGCAGGTGTTGTGACCAGAATTAGGAGACAGGAAGTGCAGTGGGATAATTATGCGAGGACTGACTAGTGATGCATAATTAGAAAGGGAGTGACATAGAGAACCATTAAGGAGCAGTACTGAAGGAAACAAAGACAGAGGACCATTGAGCCAGATAAGCTGATTAATAGATGTCTGGAGAGGGAGAGTAAAAATAAATGTTGGGAGAGACTGAAAAGTGAGAAAGACAGAAAGTGCATGAAATCATTAGAAACATGAAGCTGTAAAATCATTAGTTACAGATGCGAGTAATATCATTAGTTTTTCATTAGAGGTAGTGTCACAAGTGAAAGTAGAAGACCTGTCAACTGATGACAGGTCCTCGCTTAATTACCCATCTGCACTTCCTGTCTCCTACTTTTGGTCACAACACAGTGAAATTTGATTGAAGTGTACAAGTGAATTTCTGCAGGTAAGTGAACCTGGTAGGACACATAGCAATTGATTTACCCTGGAAAAGTTCAGATTCAATAAGGACATGGGCAAGAATTGGTTTACAAACAGAGAGGTGGACAAGTGGAATAAGCTTCGCAGTCATTTCGTGGGTACCAATATAATAGACAGATTGAAAATATAATATTAGATAAATTCATGGATAGTGATGCTGGGTGGGGTTAGGTTCACAGGAGCTACCTTGCATATGCCTGCTGGCCTCTTGCACGTTCTTAACCCTTTCCATCCGTGACGCAGACGTCAGCGTCACAGAATGGAAAGGGTCAAGAGGAAATGGAAGGGGATTAATCCTCTTCTAAACCTTTCAATCCTCCTCTAAATTAATCTTAGTCCTCTTCCACTTCCTCATAAAGAGGTTTAGAAGAAAATTAAGAGGAAATGGAAGAAGATTAAGAGGTTTAAAAGAGGACTAATGGTAATGACATCGGACGCCCTTCGGACGCTGTCGTCGGCGTCGCCGGATTGAAGGGGTTAACCCCTTCGTTACCGACTCCGTGATCTCCGCGCTTCTCACCCCCCTTCTCCCGCACCGAGTTTTTCGCGCGCTTCTCCTAATTTCGTGGGGGTAGTTTATATTTATCCTTACACCCATATTTAGTCATTTATGTATTTTTTTCATGAGCTGTATACTATATAAGTCCAAAGCACCCATGTCATTCCTAGGTACATCAGGATGAACACCAGAAAAATCCTCAATTAGGGCAGGAACAGTGCCAGGACAATGATCAGCAAAGGGATCACCCATGAGTGTAAAGGAGTGTGTGGAGTATGGTGTTTCTTCATCGTCACCATTCACATCACTCTCATTTTCCTCGTCACTACGCACCTTACTGTCATTCTCTGGCAAATAGTCTTCATCCAAGTCACTTATGAATCCTTCTGATTGAGTTTCATTATCATCCGACCCTTGTTTGTCACCTTCAAGAGTCATATCGCGCTCAGGATCACTATTGGACGGAGAAAAAGACGCCGTGACACAACACGTGTCAATCACACACTGCCTGCCACCACCCCCAGGGTTCACATCGTAGCCCCCAAGGCAGACGTCGCCAACGTCCTTGAAACACAAGGTGCCAACAAGTCAATTTGTCACTAAGTCATAAAAACCATACAAACCAAAAAAAATGAAGTCCTGTGTGTCATCAATGAGCGATGATGTACGCATGTAAGTACTGTCTCCAAGTTTGCGATAAATAGGTCGACGTTGCGGGTCACAAATGTTAAAATCGCAAACTTTGAACAGTTATTCTTATGGGGAAAATTGAAAACCATCAACATCTTGCGCTTGGCCACCCATCTGGGTGGCCAAGCGCATGTGTGCGGACAGCCCTGGCCACGCGGGCCCGAGCAGCTGATGGGCGGCTGATGATGGTGATGGTGGTGATGAGTGTTGGCAGTGTGGCCTTTGCATCGGTGCCACCTGAACGGTGTTTTTGTCAGGGCCCGTGTGTGTGTGGCTGTGTTTGTTGTGGGTTTGGGCTTCTCAATTTGCTGATTCTTGTTTTCCACATGTTGCATGGGACCCCTTTAATCTTTTCTTTCATTTCTTCTTTTTAAAAAAGAAGAGATGGAAGAAAGGAAAGGGGTCCCACCAAACATGTGGAAAGTGAGAATTGGCAAATTGAGGAGCCTGGGCCCACAACGGGCACAGCCACACACACGCGGGCCCCAGTGAAAATGCCGTTTGGGTGGCGCCGATGCGGGGGCCACACCGCCGACACTCATCATCACCATCGCCATCAGCACCAGCCCGTCAGTTGCTCGGGCCCAGCTCGTGGTCGGGGTTGTTTGCACACATCCGCCTGGCTGCCTGGATCCCACTCACCAAGCTTCTCACGGTTAATGGAAAGGCCCAGGGGGCAGGTAAGAGTGAGAATGGGAATCAAGGACCACAACAAGGTGTGAAAAAACCTGGTTTTAGCAGCCTTTTCCTTTTCCTTTCGGGTCATATCACAATTTCAGTTTTCAATAAAAATCAAATTTTTGGGGTCCCTATCGCAAACTTGGTGAATTGGAAACTTGAAACTCGCAATCCTGGAGACAGTACTGTACTTCATTGGTTCCTTAGCCAAAATTTTATTTTGAAGTACTATGGTAGGCCATCGGTAATGAAGGGGTTAAGAACATAAGAGCGTAAGGAGTCTGCAAGGGGGCATCAGGCCTGTACAAGGCAGATCCTGTGTACCTAACCCCACCAAACATTACCATCCATGAATTTATCTTATACTTTGCTCTGTGTCTATTGTATTGAGACCCATGAAATGACTGCTAAGCCTGTTCCACTCGTTCATTATGGTAGACCAATTCTTGCCTATAACTGTGTATACCATTGTTGAGCCTGAGCTTACCACATTTCATACCAAATCTAAGCTAGTTTTTTAGCTATGGCCTTATAAATAGCAGTCTTAGCCTGTTCTGTTTGCACCTTTGCTGCTCTTAGAGCAACTTCTTGTTCTAAAATTTCCAGCTCTAGCCTCCTCTTCTTTTCAATATGAAGAGCTTCTTCTTTATCCACAAGAAGGAAGCTATGAGCTGGCTGTGAGACTGCCGGCTGAGGATTGGTAGATGAAGCATAGAGGGTGGTGGCTGGTGTAGGGGAAGACTGTCTGGGGTCAGGCTGTACCGTTATTGGCTCCTCCTCCTTCTTAAATAGCCTGTTGGTTA
Organism: Eriocheir sinensis; assembly: GCF_024679095.1. Taxonomy (NCBI): domain Eukaryota; kingdom Metazoa; phylum Arthropoda; class Malacostraca; order Decapoda; family Varunidae; genus Eriocheir; species Eriocheir sinensis. Next base: position 7,124,302 of record NC_066521.1, read on the forward strand.
AGTTAAAAGTAATGCATGTTGAAAAAGTATTGATATGATTAAATAAATTTAGAACCATAATAAATATTGATGTATACCATTGTTAATTAAGGTTGGCACTCCATGCACTGAATTAAGAAATTAAATTTAAATGAAAAAGATATGGTAACTGTTGACAGCAGAATCAAAGGAAGAAGTGACTGACATGTTTAACAGATGGAAGGAAGAAATGGAGCACAGGAGATTAAAACTAAACATGGAAAAGACAAAATTGATGGTGATTGGAAGTAAGGCAAGAGAAAGGATTCAGTCAGGAAAATGGCCATGTGGATGCTGTGGAAGAGGAGTGGGAGCAAATTCTGTGTTGTGTACTGAGTGTAAGAAATGGTGTCATCAACGATAATCAGGTCTGAGAAATCTGCGAAGGGTACAAAACTTTGTATGTCCAAGATGTGTGAGGGAGGGGGATGATGGTGATGGTAGTGATGATGATGAGGATGCCGGGCTGGTGGTGGACGGAGGTGTGTTGAAGGAAGTACAGCAGGTCTGCTACCTGAGAGATGTGTTGGACTGTGAAGCAGGAGTGGAGAGAGCAGTGAGAGCGAGGGTAGCAGCTGCATGGGATAGATGGCGAGAAATAGCCAGTCTATTAGTGAACCGCAACATAAGATTGAGGAGCAGAGGATGGGTTTACGAGGCCTGTGTGAGAAGTGTTCTTTTGTATGGAGCAGAAACATGGGCACTGACGAACAGACTGATGGATGTTCTGTGCAGTTGTGATCGCAGGATGCCGAGATACATGGCAGGAGTGAGGTGGCAGGATGGAAGGTCAAGCAGTGACGTGGCGGAGATGTGTGGGGTTGAGGACCTTTCTGTTAAATTGAGGCAGAGAAGATTGAGATGGTTTGGACATGTGAAAAGGGCAGAGGGGGGCATGTTAAATGAGGTGGAGGAGTTGAGAGTTGAGGGACGACAGCCAGTGGGAAGGCCTAAGAAAAAGTGGAGCAGATGTGTGATGGAGGATATGAATATATTGGGAATAGAGGAATGTAATGGCACAAGATCGACAGATGTGGAGGAGAGTCATCGCCCGTCCAACCCCACCTTGAATGGGAAAATATGGACATTAAACGACAATGATGATGATGATGAACTATTGATTTACTATATTTTTATTCATACTTTTATGCAACAAAAAAAGCAACTAGTTTGTGGTAAGCACACTGCAAATTGACTTGGGAAACTCCAAATGAGGGAGAAAATAATTGTAAATTGATTTCTAGATAGAGTTTGAAAAATAAATAAAATAAAAAAATTCAAAGTCCAAATAGATGCTAAGATATAAAGCAGGTTTCACCCGAAGAATAGAGAAAAATTGATGTATGCATGAACATTACTAAAATACACACAGCAGCAAATTTAACTACAGTACCTTCTCGAGTTTCGCGCTCACTTCGTTCTGAAGGTATAGCGCTAAACTTGAGGATCGCAAAACTCGAGGTATTGAAAACACTGAAAAAGCGCTTATCTGTTCTGACCCATGGAGTTTTTGTTTTTGTTTTTTTTAACATGTGGGTTATGGCGCCGGTAGACTATCCATCTGGGCCTGATGGTCGGCCCGAGCCCGTCATGGTGCAGGCAACTGTTTATAGTGGTGCCATTATAATTGGCTCATGCTGCCCCCCGGAGCTCACTTTTTTTCCTCCTTTACTCCCTTGTTATCTCAAAATACGTACCTTGGAAAAAGGAAGAAAACACAAAGAGAGAACGGGTCGTTTAAAGCCAATGATGAAGTTTTACGATTATTAAGCTTGAAAACACGCCAGATTCGCTGGAGTCGGTGACGTCGCCGGGCGCTTCGTCAGCGCTCGCTGCTTGGGGCGGTCACACTAGCCGCTTTTCCTCTTACTGTTGTGGCTACTGGCACGCCTTGCGCCATCCGAGCGAAGTTGTCGGTTGTCCGTAAGCTGGAGTCACACTGGGCCTTTTCTTCCCACCGCTGGCGGCAGTTAGCAACCGGCAAATTCAACTTTTCTGGTGTACGTCACGGCCAAGGTCGGTTGCCCGTAACCATCAACGTAACAAAGCACTTGCCGTATCTACATAGCGCCGTCTGCTTGTGCTGCAAGTTATGGACTTGTTGCTGCAGTTTAATGGAAGGAAGAAGCTTTTGTGGGTGTGGCGTGCCTGTGGTTCATCCATGTCAGTTCTCATTGTCACCAATGCGCGTGAGCGGCCGGCCCACCCATCTAGACTCCGACCACAAACACGTGGATCGAGTAACAACAAAGACACACACATGCACGCACACACCAGACTCATCATGAACCATGGCAGATGTTTCTCACAACCAAAAATGGCTTTGTTATTTCTAGAGTGTTAGAACTTTTTGGTGAGTGGTTCATACAAACCAAAATATACCCAATAATGGCAAGAAGAGAGCAGTGTTAAAGACGAATGCTCTCTTCTTGCCAAGAGCTAGGTTTGGTTCATGTGAGCCACTCACCAAATACGTTCTAACACACTCAAGAAATGGTGAAGTCGTTTCTGTTTGTCAGAAACATCTGCAATGGTTCCTAATGTGTGTGTGTGTGTGTGTGTGTGTGTGTGTGTGTGTGTGTGTGTTGTTATTCGATCCATATGTTTATGTGGTTGAGTCTAGATGGGTGGGTTGGCCGAGCACGCGCAGTGGTAACAAGGAGAACTGGCATGGAGGAACCACAAGCATGCCACACCCACAACTGTTTATTCCTTCCATTTAACTGCAGCCACAAGTCCATAACTTGGGTAATGGCAGCACAAGCCGCGACAGCCCTTGCTTTAGCAGACGACGCCATTTTGATACAAGGCAAGTGCTTGTTCACGCGTGGATGTGGATACGGGAAACCGACCTTGGCCATGTGTGACGCACACCAGGAAAAGTTGGAGTTGCCGGATGCCCTAGTTGCTGCCAACGCGGTGGGAAGAAAAAAGTCCTGTGTGACACCAGCTTATGGACAACCGTGAACTCGCTCTCGGTTGGGCGTACGGGTGTTGCCCGTAGCTCCAACAGTCGGACGAAAACGGCCATTGTGACACCGCCTTAAGGCAGTGAAGCCGCTGATAGGTGAGCGTCGGCGATGACGCCATCGGACTCCAAGCAAATCACAAGCGTGTTTTCAGAACTGTCAGCCAATTGTAAGGCAGCCTCCTTCAACTGCGGCTTCAAAACGACCCGTTCTCTCTCTCTTGCCATAGCCACAATGTTTGGAGGAAAACATCCAGTGTGATACTACCTTTAAAGGTAACGTGCACGATGCCGATGATAAGTAGACATGACCCGTACGTGTCAAAGCAGTGCGAAACTCGGGGTGATAATGCGCGAATCGGGATGGTAAGAATTTAGTACTAACCGCAAAACTCGGATAGCGCGAAACTCGAGAGGGTACTGTAGAGGAATTCCTATTGAAACCTTTTATTATGACAACTTTGCTGTGTGCCATACACTAAGAGCATGTGCACTCAAGCATGGCAAAAGAAAAAAAATGCATTTGTGAAGTTATTTTCATGGCACCTAACATATACCTTTTGGGTCCCAGACAATCATGGAAGTGTGCAAATCTATTACAGTCAGGTTAGACAAATATGCATTTTTTCTGCAAAGTAATCATGCAACTTTGCAATTTGATAAACCCTCGCTATAACAAACTGATTGGGGAGAAGGAGGTGATGTATCCGAAGATCCATTAAGTCCGAGAGGTCCAAACTTTTCATATACGTATAACAAACTTTGTTCGGTATACGAGCTTAAAGTTCTCTTTTGGTGTTTATTATTGTAACTAAAAATGTCTCTTCATGACTCCAGATGAAAGGTGATTCACGAAAGGACAAGAATGAAAGTGCTTACAATAGAGCGGACAAATTCTGCCGGCCCACTAAGGAACTGAACCCCTCACCTACCAAACTTTATCAGTGAATTCCCGCAGACACAGAACTGTACCAAAAAGTTTGCCGAGTTCTGTGAAAGCGAGCATTAATTTATTTCTCAGTGCGTTAATAAACTAAACAGGTACCGTCAACTGGGGTGACTTCGGACAAAAAGTGGATAAAAAGGTGACATGTTGATAACTCGCAGCCAGTTGCAACAAGCTTGATGATTTTAGAGTTAGAATTTGTCTTTTGCCTTATAGTTTTTTAATAAGAATGTTGTTTTCATGAGACACGTTTCTGTTTTGAAAACAAGGACAATACTCTATTGGGCGTATTATAAGACATTTCGCTGCCCAAGAACACATATTTGACAAGGCCTTCATAGGAGTTGTGGGCATTTACAGGAGTAGTTGTATGACCCTGGTGGTAGTTTGACCCTTCCTCTCTACCGTGAACATAAAGAAACACTCATTAGAACCCGACTGCCTCCCTCTTTGACCTTTAGAAATAGCTGATGTAAGAAGCCAAAGTGTCTTATAATACCGGCCTATGTGTTTTTGAGATTTTGTAAAATTTACCCCCTTGGAAAACTTCTTCTGGCAGGAACGATCTGTATTACACACAACATCAAAACTAGAGAAAACAATCAGAAACATGCTTATCTATTCTATTCAGGGGTGCTTAACATATCCTTCACACCTGTAAATGTCACTTGAATGGAGGCATGTCGAAAAATGGCTCAAAATGGGGTAACTTTGGACACCTAAATATAACTACATATTGTGGGATGACTAAGGCGGGGTTCCCACTATTCCGTCTTCATGGATCCGTCGACCGTCAGTGACGTCATCAATGGAGCCCAGGGTCCGCACGGAGCCCATCCAGAGATGAACTCAAGTTAACTTTTGTGTCTGTAACGGTGGTGGTGGTGCCAGTTCAGTGATGTTGAATATCCTACATATCATGAAAATATGAAATAGAAGTACTTAGCTACAAAATAACATATACAAGAATAAATTTCTAGTGAAATGCATCATGATAAAATCTAATAAATGAAATGTAAAATAGTGTGCACTTCAAAGAACCCTAACACACTTGAATGTTGCCCTACCATTATAAAAAACTATTGTGGTGATTGTGATCATTAAACTTAAAAAAAAAAACTAAAACTAAAACTGTGCTCTACATCTTAATAGTTTTTTTGTAATAACATTTTTTTTTTCAAAATTACTGACCATTTTTTTACTTCCCTGCTACTACTGACCTGAAATGTGGGAGCTTCTTTTCCAAGATTTTTGCCAATTTTTTCCCCGGTTCAACAGTGTCCGAAGTCACATCCGGAATGTGCGAACAGGCTCAGGTACGTAAACCCAATGAAATATAGCCACTGTCCAAAGTCCCCCAATGGTGTCCGAAGTCCCCCCAGATATGGGGTGCCTTCGGACGCCCATATTTTTTCACTTAGCACAAAAACTATTAAGTTTTGTGAAAATGTTGCACCATGTAATTGCAGCTCTTAACAATACAGTACAGAGTAAATGCACACTCAGCATAGATCCCAGGCCTAGAAACAAAAAATTCATAAGCAAAAAAACCTTGAAAACTGTCCGAAGTCACCCCAGTTGATGGTAACCCAAGAAATAGCAGAGGTGGGCAAGTGCGGTACTTAGTGCAGTAGTATCACAACACAAAAAAAGTACCGCACTACCGCAAAATTTCTGAAAATACCACACTAAAAAATCCTGCTACTTTTTTGCAGTACTTTGGAAATTATTGAAGACGACATTTGCAGTGCGGTATGCTCACAGAAATGCTTTTTTTAATTTTTTTTACTTTACAGTGAATCAATCTTTCTGACTTTTCAGTTATTGTTCAAAATTAAATACTAAATAGACAGACTAAACTACTGCACTGCGAGTCTTCTTTAACCAGCGCGGTGCTGGCCATTTCAACCCCGGACCCGTCCCTGGTGCCTGCCGATATTTTTTTTTTATAAGCTTAAAAAATCCAAAGCAATTGTAAGATAATGGAAAAACATGCAAAAAGGGGTTTAGCAAAGTGAAGTATTTTTTATTTTGACTACCACTACTGCAGTACCGCACACTGCGTACTGCACTGGGAAAGAAAAAAATGGGACCGCACTACCGCAACTGCACTACTCCGGAAAAAGTACTGCACTACTGGTTTTTCAGTACCGTGCCCACCTCTGATGAAATAGCATCAACATTACAATCTTAAGTGGTGAAGTAGCCCATACCTTTCATCCTCGTAGCCGACGGTCGCTAGGGGAAAAGTAGGTGGCTCATCATTTGGCCGATCGTGGCAGCCACCTATCACCACAGTATTGCTCCCCAGGATGTCAGCGACGAGGTTGTCCAGCTGTGAGAGAGGAGGAGGAGCCAGACCACCACCTAGAATTAAGATGTAATATGTCATTGTAATAATGTCAACAATGAAAGTACAAGCATGTGAATTATTATAAAATGGCTCAAAAAGTTTGTACACTATATTAGAAGAACAACTTGCACTATGCCATTCATTAAGAATTGAAGTCTATCAAGATGCATGTTCATGCTGCCATTGAAACCTTTACAGATGCACATTAAATACCTGATAGTTTTCACTCACTATTATGCTGCCTGTGTCTTTGTCTCCTGTCAGTCCCAGTACAGCTTGAGTCCCCGGTCTTCCCTTTTCTTCCTTCCTCCCACTACACCACAGGGCCGCAGGTATGGTCAGCTGATTACACCACCACAGGGTATTATTCTAGTGTTTGCCCATACTCACCCCTCGCAACCAAAATTGGCTAGGGGGCCATTGAGACTTCGGGGAATGCGGTGGTAAACATGAAATGCGTCGCAAATGCATAGTTTTTGAGTTATGAGGGGTTGAAAAATACCCTAGATGTAGGGAGATTCCTTACAATTACTTAGATGTAGGGAAATTTCATACATTCCGGTTTTTTTTTTACAACGTACGGAAACCACGCAAGGTAATTATTGAAAATCACTCCGCAACTCGAAAATACGATATTACGCCTCCATATTGTACTTAAGGGCATATTATACATACGGAAGATGTATTTACATGGCGACGCCATTGCAATATGAGCAGCGTTGCCAACGATCCGGTTAGCAATGATACGCTAGGTGAGACCAGGTATACCACGCGTGGTTATTATTTTTTTTTGGGGGGGGGGGGGGGTAACACGCACCTTTACCTAATACTATTTCCGATGGTACGCTAGGTTAGCGATGGTACGCTTAGCTAGCCAATAGCCCATGCATGTGAGACCAGGTCCACCACGCGTGGTTATTTTTTTTTTTAGAACACGCACCTTTACCTAATACAGTAAAACCCCGATTATCCGAAAGCGGATTATCCGAAAAAACGGATTATCCGAAATTGATCTGGATAATGCAATTAATTTTTTTTTCTTTTTCTATACTAAAACATTATAAAACATCAAAAATAAATAAAAGTAACTACATATGTACTATATTAACACATTTAAAATTGATAAGAACAGTTAAAATGAATATGCTTTCTAATACGTATTGCCGAAATAGCTTGTAACGAATAGATCAATGTATTAGACAAAAAACATTAAACAAACTCTCAACAACACCACGTCCGCACCTTCGCCCCAGCAAGGACGTAGGTGCGGCGAACGAACAAACTACTGCATGACTACTCTCACACCGTACTCTCAAGACAACGACACAAACACGACTCCCCTCTCCACTCCATGCCACATTCCCCTTCCAACATATGAGTTGCGCGATAATACGAGTCATCATACTGTGTCTCCACCTGCACGATGCATCAAGGTCACACTTGTAAGCTTGCACAACCATTCACAATCGCACTCTGCAACATTCACAATTCAGATCTGCAACGCTCACAAGTATCAACATACACTGGTCCAGACAAGGAGACACACAGACAAACATACAATAAAACATTTACATCACATGTTTTAAGCGTACTACTTTGTTTAGCGTAGCGTGTGTTTGTATGGTTTCATTGTTTAAATCGTCAGTCGGCGGCAGTCGCGTCACACACTTCACACTGGGCAGTCGCATCGCATTCTACCTGTGCTTCGACCTCACTTCTTTCTACATCACCATGCCGAAAAATTGTTTTCCATCCACAACACAATTTTTTTTAGATAAAAAGCAGCAGCGACAGCATCCTCATCCATCCTGGCTAATGGTCCGTCCATACTAGCTACATGTGTTCTAATGAGAAAATAAGAACCAAGGTGCCATAAATCCGGATTATCCGAAAAATCGGCTTATCCGAAAGAGGCTTCCCCCCTTCCATTTCGGATAATCAGGGATTTATTGTACTATTACCGATGGTATGCTTGGTTAGCGATGGTACGCTTAGTTAGCCATTAGCCCACGCATGTGAGACCAGGTCCACCACGCGTGGTTAATTTTTTTTTAGAAAACGCACCTTTACCTAATACTATTACCGATGGTACGCTTGGTTAGTGATGGTACGCTTAGTTAGCCATTAGCCCACACATATGAGACCAGGTCCACCATGCGTGGTTATTTTTTTTTTAGAACACGCACCTTTAACAGGGGGGGGTCGAGGGGGGCGAAGCCCCCTCGTTAGCAGGTCGTAAAGTTCGGTTGGAGTAGTTTAAATATGCTCCCCCACCCAAATACCCCGAGTTCACACAGGTCCCCCAAGATCGTTGGGGGAAGGGGATTAATTCGGCTTCCTTACTTTTAAGTACTTTGTTTTTTTTTACTATGATATATGGAGGCGTATTATCGTATTCTGAAGGCGCGGAGTCAATATCCACAATCATCTTGTATACTGGGAATATGAGCCCGTGAAGCAGGTTCAAAATCCGGTCAGTAAGGATTCACGTGTTCGAACAGCTCGGGCAAGAGGTTTGAGAGCCTGCACAAGCCGCAGTAGTGTTAAAGGCGCAGTGTTGGATGGATCCCGGCTAGCCGGTGGTTTTACTTGTGTCAGTGATAAACAATGAAGATACACTGTGTTTGGTGCCACAGACTCTACTTGGAGGACAGAAACCTTGTGATGAGGTGACAACCTACTAGAGAGAGAGGGCATGAGTGTGGTGGAGGTGTTTATGTGAGCACAGATGGCCACCAGTGCCACGCCAGATGGTGAGGTGAGCATCATTTGGTGGGTTCGCTACGCTTCTCTCCCAAAACAAGCTTGGGGATCCACTGAGTGCGTGGTTTTCGTATGGGAAACACTAAATTCGTCGCAAATGCTTATTTTAGTGGTGATGGGAGGAAAAATTCCCTAAATTTAGGGAATTTCCCTAGATCTTGGGAGTTTTTATCCCCCCCCCCCCACACTAAAAAAATACACGAATGCGACGGATTTCGTGTCCCCCACCCAAAACCCCGCATTCCCACCAGGTCCCCAGGCTTGTATGGGGGGGAGGGGGGGAGTATGAGCAAACACTAGAATTTTACCAAAGTTTGTACACTATATTAGAAGAACAACTTGCACTCTGCCATTCATTATGAATTGAAGTCTATCAAGATGCATGTTCATGCTGCCATTGAAACCTTTACAGATGCACATTAAATACCTGATAGTTTTCAAATCATAACAATACCAAAGACTTGTCGCACCAGCGTTGATCATGGTAAATGAAAATGGTAAAGGATCAAGAAGCAAAGTGATCACAACAGTACAATTTCCATATTTGGTTTTCTAATATGTAGTACTGTAAAGGTCTATGCTAGCAGTACTCTGACAGGGGGAGGTTCAGTTCATATGTGTTATATGGGTGCTATACTGACCTTCAATGTTGGTTTACAGCAGTGTCCATAAGTCTTGTAGAAAGAAATATCATATATTCTAAAACTATTGTTTCAGTGACACTGCAAGGTAAACTTGGGACAGGAAAATGTCATTGGATGGATGAGGGGAAATTGTCAAACACCTGCTAATATTAAGATGATCATGTTACTGGCAAGTATTGTTGATCCTTACTAATATTTGTTTGTCTGCTAGATAAAGTTGTATGCGTCTCACCTCTTGCCTGCCGCTGCTTTTTCTCAAGTGGAAGCTGCCGCAGTGTAGTTTGACTAGGCAATGATTTCATATCGTGAAACACAAAAAATATTTCTTACCTGTGGCAGTGGGGTCTTGCTTCTGGGCGGAGATATTGATCTTCGCATTTGCCTGAATAGACTGCCACTTCTTTTGGCAGTCCTTGGTGGTCCTGCCGCGGGGAAAAGACTCCGTCAGGCGTCGGGTGATGTCCTCCCAGGCAGCTGCCTTCCCCCGGGCATTGACGACACTAAAGTCTGCCTTTATTGTTGATTTGTGCTCTTGATATAACTGGGCCAGGCAGAGCATTTCCTCCTGACTCCAGTTATCTTTTCTCCTCCTCTGCTCGGCGGTGAGAGGGGAAGAAATCGCCCCAGGGGAAGGAGAACAACTTGAACGCTCTGCCATCTTGGGATCATCTCTAGTTTTAACGGGGCCGACATAAACAATGCCATTAAGTTGAAGCAACTGGCGGCCATCTTCAGTTAAGTTCAGCAGTAGGCGTGGGATAAGCCTTGGCATCGGCTCCCACTAAACTGTTTCTTTAGTTGTGCTGCAGTTCCTGTGTTTTTCTGTGTCTTGTTTTCCAGATAGTTTTAATATATTCTTTTCTTGTATATCATTGATTCTTTGTTCACCAAAAAGTAGTGTTTCTGCTATTATTTTTTGTGCTATGTGAAGTTAGCTGAAAGTTAAATTTGCTTCTTATATCTTCATATTGATTCTGTACATTCTCAAAGAAAATGTTCTAATGTTACCTTGTCACAGTCATCATATGGACATCGCTCACTCTTTCCTTGGTAGTCATTTCTCCAGTTTAAACTTAGCGTGTTGGTTCTTGCTCTCATCATTAATCTTGATTCTTCAGTGTTGTCTATCCAGCTTTCTTCTTCTATATTACTCTTGTATTTTCTGTATATACTTAGTGTAGATTTCTGTTCTGCTTCCCTTCTCCACCTTGATGTATCCCATTCTTTGATTTTTGTTATAATACTTTCCTTCTTTACATCTTTTATTTCTCTAAGTGTCAAGTTCATGTTTTGCATATATACTTTCAGGTTCTTTATCCATGTAGTCTTTCCCTTCTCATATTCCTGCAGGAAGATCTGTTTCATCAGTTCATATCTATTCTCTTTTAGTATGTGTTTAGTAAACATGATTTTTATTTTTGCATCTCGGGCTTTGGGTGAGGCATCTTAGGGTGACGGATGGCGAGACAGAGAGAAATTTAACATCACATAGTTAATGTCTGCTACTGCTATTATTAAGTTACCAGCGCCTCGGCGATCCTCTGTCAGATAGACTTGTTATTTTCTTGTCCATTTTTTTACCCCCTGATTATTGTTACATTGGTACATGTCATATACCATCTGAATCGGAAAAACGTGCTGAATTTGAAACTGTAAACGAAAACTTAATGCAATGAAAAGTACATGAATGACAAGGAGTTGAAGCAAAAAAGGTGAACAAAAATGTTTATACATAACCATAAATTTTTCTCATTATTTTATTGTAGGTATACCTTAGTGCAATAAATTTGTGATCATGATATGCAGCAATGTCTCATCAACACGATGATCGGCTCAGTTTTCCAAAATATTATAATGGTGGCTAGCTAATTGTGGTTAAGTGTAAACATGTGGAATCACGGAAAGGTCGCCAATCCGTCACCCTATGGCGGCCGACCACAGAGTTACAGGCAGGAGCAGTGGCTTCACCTCTCACCGTGGCGAGAGATTGGAGTTGAACTCTCTAGTCTATAACTCTGTGGGTACTACCTCACCAGCGAAATGTCGCGGGTTATTTTGAGACAAGAAATAAAAACATATGTAGTGCCCTGACGACTGGGGCACTGAATCCCTCCTGGTCGAAAATATCTTTCCTGATGATTTTTGCAGCCTTTGCCAGAATATTGGCGTCTTCAGAGAAATCCCGCTGTTTCAGTGTTTCTCTTAACATGTTACTCATGCCCTCTTTGAAAAGAATAACTACATTTTTCCCCTCTTGCTGCTCCTGTGCCTCAGGAAAATGTTCGAGGATGATGTGTTTCAACCTACTCCTGTTTACATATTTTCTGACACCAAGATTCTGGAGACGGTCTACATACATGGCATATAACTCTTTGAGTGTAAACATATTAAAGTTCCAACATTAATTGATTTTTCCACGTAGTTTGTTAGTTCTACAAAGATAATTGATTCTATCATTTTCTTCTCTGTATTCAGCAAAATCTTTTTAGATTTCTTTTTGAATGAACGTTATCTGTTTCTCAGTCCGAATAAGCACTTCAAATGATATTTTGTTTCTATTGCAATCAAGTCCCCTCCTGCAAGTGATGAAAGAAGCTTAGTGTCTTTTAATTCTGTAGCAATGGTGCGCACATTCTCATCAGCATCAAATTAATGTGCTGAAATTGTGTACTTTACCTTCTTCTTTTCACTTTTCACAAAATACACAAATTTGCTGGTCCAATGATCTGCGTTCTCCCCTGGGCTTTTTCTGAGGAGATTCATCGGGGTCACATTGACTTCTCTTTGTGACGGATTTTTGTGCACTTTCTAGCTTTTAGTTATTAAACTTCAGGTGACATGATCCATGCCAAGATGCATGATGATCAGCTAAGCTGTCTGATGTTTCATCGCCATCATCAAATTCAAGTTTCTCTGGATGTGCATCAATTTCTTTGAACGCTGCCACATTTTTCAGAAGTGACCTGTACGCTTCTTTTTTTTTTCAGTACTTGTGCCAAACTTGCTCCTCATGGGACACTTCAATATTTCTGAACTGTTTAACTGACAAATAATGCAGAGTTTCCAATCAAAATCCATATTGCCTTATTGCTATATTACCTGCAAGCAGAAAAAAAGAGCCATAAAGGTGAGTTAGCAATGTATTTACATGTATTATAATTATGCTTAATACATAAGAATAGATAAGATCCAAGTGATTAAAATAGAATGCAACTACTATTGTGGCCATAATTGAATGTAAAACAAGCCAGTTTAGCATTATGACGCGTACCACATGGTACAGTTTGCAAAGAAGCTCATAATTTAGATCATATAAAACACATGCACATTATACATATATTGAAAATTCCGATTTTCGCTGATTAATTATTCAAAATGGCGATATATCTTGAAAATAATTAACTCTGCTGTTTTCTAACGATAAAAAAATAATTTCTTAACCCTCGAAACCAGTGATTTCATGTGTCACACATACATCTTAAGGAAAAATGTCATGTAGACTGAACTTTGGCCTGTCACTATAACTGTCACTTATAACTGTAAATTCAAGATGGCGGCTATGTTTTGTGTCACAGACATATTTCATGATGGCTACGCTGCTACAGCGTATGCCCCCAACTTTACCTTTACCTACCCTTCTGAATTCATTTAGTACGTTAGGGGGAAGCTTCATACCAAATTTCATGCTTTTATCCGGATGTGCACTGAAATTTTGTTAAGCCACCCTACTATCAGGCGGCAATGTCGCATGAGCCACGTTGAAATGTGAAGGTTTACAGAGTCGTTGTCTTTCCCTCAAATCTCAAGCCATTCATAACATCATGCAGTCGTATTATGAATATATATATATATATATATATATATATATATATATATATATATATATATATATATATATATATATATATATATATATTCCATAAATAGATAGGGTACGTAACGTAACAGTGAGACAGATCGCCATGCGCAGGTCATCGTTTGATGTGTAAACAATGGGGGGTTCCCCGGGCCAAGCCACAGGGCTCAAGTTAGAGTCGATAGGCCCGGATTCATCAATCTTACCAACCACGCCTCCGGTATCTCTCACATTTACCGGAGCGCTACCATTTACCGGAGCGCTACCAGAGCTGCGGCATCTTTCAAACACGGGATTCATCAACGGTACGTATGGTAACGCTCCGGTAACTCGCACCCTTGCAACGATTGGTTGGGCTGGACAGCCAATCACGTGCGACCTTTGATGCTGTATTTCAGCTTTCATGTGTCGTTTGTTACTAATACACAGACTTCAAAATCAAGACATGTGTATTGTACAGGCGTAAATACTGCCTTAAAACAATTAGCGTGGTGATCCCTCAATTAGATGCGTTTTTTACGAATGAATGCACGTTACTTGTATATCTATTCTTGAAATAAAAATATACTTGCTTATGTAGCCTAGCTATATTCTGAACATTTTTGTATGTTACCTGCATAGTTTTCCGTCGCCAACGCCAGCTGCGTGCCTCGCTATCACAAGATTGGGTATTATTCTAATGTTTGCCCATACTCACCCCTCGCAACCAAAACTGGCTAGGGGGCCATTGTCATCATGCCTCACTGGGGCAGCCAAGCAATGGGTGTGGGCGTGGGAAGTTGTGGCTGCTGAGGTGAATGGCGTGATCGAGTGGCTTCGTGAATAGTGTGGAGGAGGTCAGAGCAAAATTTTACGACATTAAACTCCACAGCAAGAATATTGGAGACTTGAGACGGGAGGTGACTGTCACAGACGTAACATTATTCCCTCTGCAGTGTTTTAACAAGCAGGGAAAAGTCATGTGGGTGGACAGTTCCACACTCTTGCTCTTGCTCTTGCTGTACAGGTGACCCGTTGGAGAGTCAGGCCTTCGTATCGGCACACCCTGTAAAAATAAAACAAAACAAGCAGTATCCATTACAAATCTTCCAATTCCCTATTTCTTGCACACCACATCTTTTCCAGAAAACTCTTCATGGCTTCTATAATTCTATCATTTGCTTCATCACTCAGTCCCAGACTTACATACTATAGAGTGCGGCCTGCAAGTGAAGCCGGCCTGAGGCCGTGCACGGGTCTGCCCAATTCATCCCAAACCGACGACTTCACACACCTCACTCCCACCCCGTTTCCTGACCCCAACATTCATTTTTGAGAAAAATGGAGACCACCATCATCTTCCTGAGAAAATTCTGCATCACACTAGCATAAAATTGTAACATTAATGTGTAAATACACATACGAAAATCAGAGTTAAATGAATAGGGAGTACACATTTTCTTGCATTTATTTCTCTTCAACTCCTTCGTACTCAGCTGGTTTTCGTCACATCGCTTCTATAAGCCCAGATCCTAAATCTGCATGCTTTTCTGCTTCTGATGGTGTAGGGCACGTTACGAGGTAAAAAATACATTGGCTCAAAATCGCCTCCGAACATGAGCCGCGGCAGTGTCTATCCACTTACCACGCCTGCGGTAACTCAGTTACGGGTGCTCGGAGCCGCGGTAACTTTTGGCCTTACCACGGCTCCGGTAAGTGGTTGATGAATGCCGATTTACCGGGTGGGCGAAGTTACCGCGAGACTTACCAGACAGAGGTCCGGTAAATGGTTTGATGAATCCCGCCCGATAGACTATAGACTATGTGATTCATAAAATCTTTACAGACGTTTTCTTCTAAACTTTAGGTGTCTAAACAAATATGATCTGCGACTCAAACAATAAGAACACGGAAGTGACCTCAGAGGAAAAAAATAATAAATCTACTGAAAAATATATGTAACCAGATGACCGTTAATGATTCTTCGTTGTTCATGTTGTTTGAATCCCTTTAAACTATTTTTTGATAACTTGGTGATCTCAGTGGATAAAAAGAACATTTAAATTTAGTGAGGAATGACTACAACCCGAGTGTTATGACAAGAGAAGATGGCGCCACTATACAACACCTGCCTGCCTGCGCCAATACGGGCTGGGGCCCACTTCCATCCAGGCCCCACAAGCAAGCCTACTGGCGCTATAGGCGTAGACGTAAAAAAAAAAAAAAAAAAAAAAAAACGCCGAGGGTCATATTAATTTCGACACTCCTAAGGTTCCAAAGAAAATGTATGGAAAGATTTAATGGGTCACTATTTTAATTTTTGGCTCCACGTGGTCACGATGGCTAACGACAATATGATGTGTTTCTTGGGGGGGTGTTGTTGTTGGTGGTGTTCTCTTCAAGTTGTTTTCCTGGCTTACCATGCATTGTAGACATTGTATAATAACATTTGTTAGCCCTGATGAACCCTACAACATGGCATTATAAACAATGTCAGCTTTTTTTTCTACGTCTTGGCCTGTGGCGCCGGTAGGCCTTCATAGTAGGGCCTGATGGTCGGCCCCAGCCCGTTGTGGCATATTCCATTTTAGACCTCTAGTTGCATAATATAAATTGTTGGGGGAGGGTGTTGGAGGGTCATGCGACGCCGATCTAGCACAGTTTTTGTGCTATTAACACTTGTTTTTTAATTTACCTCATTAATTTTCGTAATACGTATGTATATGTCATTCACAGTTTCTTGTCACCAGATGTCAGCAGGTGAACACTGAACAGTTCGAGCGAGGCACGCGCCACGGAACTTTGAAGTTCGCACACACACACACTGATACACGCACACATACACGCCAGCATACAGAGGGGGGTTGAAAAATGATAACGATCCTTACAAACATTATGCAATGTATGGGAAACATCATCCATCTCGTGAAAAGGAGAGATAAGTGGAGGTTCAATGTACCGAGTCTTGTCTCGAGGTACCAGACTAACGCGTCATTCGGCTTCCCTCCCTCCCCTCCGGCCCTCCCCCTCTCACGGCGGCCACATGCTGCTGCCTTTGTGATTACGGCTCGATTACATCTACTTCTTATCTCGTCATCCGTAAACTTCCGGCCGCTAAGGGGGTGCGTTGACAATGAGAGAGAGAGTTTGAATGTGTCGCAAGTGTTGTGTAGTGAGTGATGCGTCAAGACGGATGAAGAGTGCTAAATGTGTTGCTCGGACCAGGGACCGTGGCTCGGACCAGCCAGCAGCCCCGCGGCCTTCCCTGCCCCGCCTTGTTCCTCCTCCTCGTATCCGCGGGTGTGTGGAGGTAAGTTGGATTACATATGCACATTATTTTGCTTTGTTCTCATTGTACTTTTATCAGTGAGGATTCTGTGGAGGTGTATATTGATGTGTGATGGGGTGTTTGGATATGGTGTTGGTGGAGGGGGGAAGTTGTGTGATGGGGGTGGCGTGGATGAATGACGTGTGTGTGTGGTGACGGTGGTGGTGAGCGTTGTGGTGGTTGTAATGTAAGGATAGTGGAGGTGGTTTCGTGGTGATGTGGTAGTGGTTATGCCGTTATGGTGAGAATGATTGTGTGGTGTGATGTGGTGTGGTGGTGAGAGGATAGAAGTGGTGGTGGCGATTGTAGTGGTAATGGTGGTGGAGGAAAAAGTGGTGTGGTGTAATATGGTGTGTGACAGAGGAGCATGCCGATTTATGTGGTGTGGTGACGATGGTGATGATAGTGGTGGTGTTAATCCCGTTGTACTCTTTTTTTTTCCGATAATTATTATCGTACTACACATCTTTATGCAGAACCTTTTACTGCGGAGACTGCTATATTGGGAGGGGAGGGGAGGAAAAAACAACCCTGACATGAGAAGATGGTGTGTTACGTTATAATTACCTTCGATACTACTGTCGCACTGATACCCATCGTAATCTACCGTTTTCTTTGTATCGGTCGAGTCTCTCCCTCAGGGCATGTGAGGGCTTGTTGGGCTTATTTTTCCTCGGTTCTGCGCCTTGTGTCTATTTTATCTACGTATCTGTATTATTTCCCTCGTTTTAATTTTTTTTTTTTTTTAATTTTACGTTCGTTTTTTTGCGAAAACAACTAGTTGCGGGGGTGAGGGACATTCAGGAAACCTTCCGTTGAGATTATTAACTGTTACCAGCTTCATTAAAAACACATCAAACGTTGCGATAAACATACTGAACCAGCCGTCATTGTGAGACGGACTAACGTATTAATACTGAAGTTGCAATTTTTGTTTAGTGAATGATGGTGATGAACCTATGATAAAAGTGGTGATGGAGGAGAATAGAGGACTATGGAAGAGTAAGTGGTGATGGAGGTAACATATACCGAGAACCTCCTTCTCCTCCTCCTTCTCCTCCTCCTCCTCTTCTTCTTTTTCTTTTTCTTTTTCATGGCCTTCTACTTTTTTTCTTTTTCCTCGTCTTCTTCTTTTCTTCTTCTTCTTCTTCTTCTTCTTCTTCTTCTTCTTCTTCTTCTTCTTCTTCTTACTCTTACTCTTCTTCTTTTTCTTTTCTTCTTGTTCTTGTTCTTCTTCCTCTTCTCTTTCTACTCCTCATTTTCATCTCTTCCTCCTTCTTTTTTCAACCTTCTCTTCTTCGTCTTCCTGAACATTTTATTCTTCTGGATCATTTTATTTCTTACTCTGATTTTTAGTTTTTTTATTCACCATTTTTTGCTTTATATCTCTTATTTTCTTTATTTCTTTATCTATTTATTATGTTTTTTTTCTCCTATTGAACTTTCTCTTGTCCATTCTCTCTAACCATTACAGTATTTCATTATGCCCCCCTGCCCCCCCCCCCTGCCCCCCCCCCACACACTACAGAAGTCACACACGAAACTTTTTAGGAATGACAAACTACATTGCCAAAAGTTACCAAATTCACGATACACGAGGGAAGGATTGATGAAAGTATTTACTGCAGAGGAACAGGTTGAACACACACACACACACACACACACACACACACACACACACACACACACACTGATATAGGCAGGCACACCTAGACAGATAGACAGACAGACAGACAAACACTCAGACAAGGTAGACTATATATAGTAAAGAAACAAAGGATCAGGCAGACAGGTAGACAGACTAACAAATAGGAATAGACGGATACACTGACAAATAAACGGACAAAAAACACAGAAACACACATACTGATAGCTAGCAACTGAAAGAAGAAGAAAAGGCAGGTATATATATGCGGACACACACAGGGAGACAGACAGATGGACAGAAAAATTAGCAATCAGACAAGATGCTAATGTTGAGAGATAGGCAGAACGAACAGAAACACAATCAAACTGACAGACAGATAACCACTGACCTTTTGCTAGACAGACAGACAAGTACATTTTACCAGACACGATTTGTGGATAGCAAACAGAGTGAAGCAGACAGACGAACAGACAGATAGACAAGCAGCCAAACAGTAAAAGGAGAAACAAAGCTCAGCAGAAATGTATTGGCAGGCAAATAGAACCCCACAGGCAGACAGACAGACATATGCCTTTGTACAGCCTGTGCCTAAGAAGGGTGACCGTTCCAATCCCTCAAACTACCGCCCTATAGCTTTACTTTCCTGTCTATCTAAAGCTATTTGAATCAATCCTTAACCAAAAGATTCAAAAGCACCTTTCCACTTCTAACCTATCTGATCGCCAGTATGGATTCCGCAAGGGGCGTTCTACTGGCGATCTTCTTGCTCTCTTAACTGACTCTTGGTCATCCTCTCTTAGCCGTTTCGGTGAAACTTTCTCTTTTGCGCTAGACATATCGAAAGCCTTCGATAGAGTCTGGCACCAGTCTTTGCTTTCTAAACTGCCCTCTTTCGGATTCTAAATTTTTCATCACCTGCGTCACTCCTTCTCGTCCCTCGCGTTTCGCTCCTCCTTTTCTCTCGCCTCCCCTCTCCATTGCCCCCCCCCCTCTCTCTCTCTCTCTCACTACTACCCCCCACTTGCCCCTCTCTGTCTCTCCTTCCTCACTCCCTATCTCGTTCCCACCCTCTCTCTCTCCCCCCCTTTCCTTCGCCCTCTTCCTCCCTCCATCCCTATCTCCCTCCTACGCCTTCCCATCTCTCTCTCTCTCTCTCTCTCTCACACTCTCTCTCTCTCTCTCTCTCTCTCTCTCTCTCTCTCTCTCTCTCTCTCTCTCTCACTTAGTCTCGCTTATTCACGCACGCGTCCCTCTGCCCTACGAAAAGAAAAAGCAAAGCAAATATATAGATAAACACTACTCACTTGCTTTCTCCTCATACCAAGATGGCGCCAAAGAAATGTTCGACTTGCACAGGAAACTTCTCTGGTCATTTCTTCTCAGGACGATCGACTGTCTGCAAGATCTGCCTGTTGACACAGCAGATGGAAACGAGACTCCTTCAACAGGACGAAAGGCTGACGGCTGGCGAGAAGAAGATCACCGAACTAACAAGTACTGTTGATACCTTGCAGGAGTTTATCCAGGCCAACATCGTCGCCCCTGCTGCAACGGACGCCTCATCACCCTCCTCACCTGCACTCGATGCCCAGCCACCTTCCGAAGAAGGCACGTCACAGGGAACCGGTAGAGCTGACGCTGAATGCTTCACCCCCGTGAGAGGAGGAGCCAGACCCGCCCCTAGAGCCATTTATCCTACTCATTGCTACAACAGATTTGCCATACTGGAGGAGGAGGACGAGGAACAGAGCACCTTCTTGGTCGGTGACTCTATGATTCGCCATCAGGTGGTTGAATTCTGTGGCAGAGTCCCCCGTCGTAGGCGTAACTATTGTTATCCTGGAGCTGGTGTTGACGACATCACAGCTGCCCTGGACGAGGTCTCCGCTGTGGCCTCTAATGACTCACTCTTTGTTCTCCACACAGGTACAAACGACGTCACCACGACCCGGTCTGAGGAACTGCTGGACAAGTACCGTAGGCTCATCCAGCAGTATAAGTCTAAATCCCTAATATTATGATTTCAGGAATTCTACCACGGACATGGGATGAGGGCGACTTCTACAGTAAGGCCTTCAGCCTCAACAACCGCCTGCAGACTCTCTGCGGAGAGCTTGACGTCGAATTCTTTAACGCCTGGAACGATTTCTACGGCCAGAGTAGACTTTTCCAAAGGGACGGCATACACCTGTCCCCATCGGGGCAGCCAGATTTGGAAGGCTCCTCAACAACGCCGTACGTAACGCCCGAACAACAAAAACGACTCTCAGCCACGTCCTTCCATCCCGCCCGTGTAAATAGACACCACACCGCAACAGACTCGTAACATTGAACCCTCCAGTACCTCTATTACCAAGCTTCAAGATAACCTAAGAGTCCTTAGTTTCAATGCGCGTAGCCTAAGAAACAAGTTTGATGAACTGCGATGTCTTGCTTTGACAGAAAACTTTGACGTAATTGCTATAACCGAAACATTTATCGACACCACTAATATTGATTTAAGTTCCGAATACAACATAGATGGCTACAGATTCTTCAACAATGATCGTGTAAACCGTAGAGGGGTGGTGTCGCCTTTTGTCAAAAGCTACTTGCAACCTACTGACAAAACACCAAGAAACAGTAACGTTGAACATTTGTGCGAGTAAACATTGCAAAAGTCAATTTAAATATATCTGTCACTTACAGGCCTCCGGGGCAATCACTTGATGGCGATCTTGAAATGTACAGCGTCTTAAGGCAGTCACTTAATAACAGCGACTCACTGATACTAGGAGACTTTAACCTCCCCCATATCGACTGGGCGACACTGTCGGGTACAGAAGGTGAGTCCCATAGAATGATCGAATTTCTAGAGGAAAATTATCTAAGCCAAATGGTTTCTGAACCAACTCGACAAAATAACATACTTGACCTTGTTATAGCGACCCAAGATAACCTAGTCAGTAATGTCACGGTAGGAGAACACCTCGGTTCCTGCGATCATAAACTAGTGCGCGTTGACATTAGAGCTCAAACATCGGTGACTGAAAATAAAGTTAAGGTGCCCAATTTCAAAAGAGCCAACTTCGTAGAAATCCGACGAAAACTAATAGATATGCAACTATCAGATGACGGCAATGCGGAGGACGCCTGGCTAAACTTTAAAAATCACTTACTCACTCAGCAGGACACATTTGTACCCTTGGGCGAGAAGCGAATTAACACTAATAAAAGTCCACCGTGGTTTAATAGCGAAATTAAACACTCAGTCAAGGAGAGAAAATTGTCTTACAGGTTAAAGAAAGACCAAAGCACGCCCGAAAACATTAGACTTTACAATGATGCAAGGCGACGAGTAAAAAGATTAGTGCATCAGGCAAAGCGTAGATATGAAGAAAATATTGCAGCCAACTGTAAAAATAATCCGAAATCCTTCTTCAGTTACATAAACAACAGAAAGTCGATCAGAAGTGGAATTGGACCTTTAACAAACAGCGACGGTGCACTAGTGACTGACAGCCAACACGTTGCAAACCTATTAAATAATTACTTTTCCTCGGTGTTTAATAATAACAGTCCTCCCACCACCACCACCAACACCAGTACTAATGTAAATCCCGAGCATGCATTGTCTAACTTTGAAATAAAACCCGATGAAGTCCTTAAAGCCCTCAAATCACTTAAAACAAATAAAAGTCCTGGACCTGATAAAGTATATCCAACTCTGCTGAAAGAAACAAAGAGCGAAATACTCTCCTCCCTCACAACCGTATTCAATAAGTCCATGCTACAAGTCATTGTCCCTTAAGAGAGGAAAAAGGCTCACGTGACACCGATTTTTAAGAAAGGAGACCATAAAGTACCAGGTAATTACAGGCCCATTAGTCTAACTTCGGTTGTAGGTAAGCTACTTGAGGGCATAATTAGAGACAAAATTGTGAGTTACCTTGAAAGCCACTCATTAATTGGGGACTCACAACATGGCTTCCGAAACAAAAGATCCTGCCTATCAAATCTATTAACCTTTCATAACGACCTCTTCACTGTTTATGACGTAACCAAATCACTGGACGTAGTCTATCTTGATTTCCAGAAAGCGTTTGATAAAGTCCCGCATCATAAATTACTTTACAAATTAAAGCAAATAGGTATTGACGGTCAGGTAAACCAATGGATCGCGAATTGGTTGAGCAACAGACAACAAAGAGTAGTGATTGATGGATTTAACTCAGAGTGGGCGCCGGTCACTAGTGGCGTCCCTCAGGGCTCGGTTCTTGGCCCAGTGCTCTTCATTATTTACATCAACGACGTGGATGTTGGACTCAATAACCGCATTAGTAAATTTGCAGACGACACAAAGATTGGTAACTCGGTTCTCACTGACGAAGACAGGCAAAGCCTCCAAGAGGATTTGCACAAAATTTCAGCTTGGTCGGATAGATGGGAGATGCCCTTTAACGTAGACAAGTGCCAGGTCCTTCAAGTTGGAACGAGGAATAAGAAGTTTGATTACGAAATGCGCGGCGTTAAACTCAAAAGCGTTCAATGCGTCAAGGACTTGTGTGTAAAAATCGCGTCAAAACTCAAATTCTAAAATCAATGAATCGATTCCTCACTTAAAGCTAACATAATGTTGGTCTTCATTAAAAGAAAATTTTTATTTAATAATAAAGATTTAATACTCTCTATATTCAACATTTTAGTAAGACACCACTTGGAATATTCGGTACAGTTTTGGGCTCCACACCATGCAAATTATATTGCAAAATTAGAAGGTGTTCAGCGTCGGGCGAAAATGATCCCTTCCTTGCGCAACAAATCCTACGAAGAAAGGCTTTCACCTTAACATGTTCTCTCTTGAGAAACGTCGCCTCCGAGGAAAACTGATCGAATGTTTTAAAATACTTAATGGTTTCACGAATGTAGACAGATCAACATTGTTTATGATCGATGACACTTTGCGCACGAGGAACAATGGCGTAAAACTCAGATGTAGACAAGTAAATTCAGACTGCACCAAATTTTTCTTCACCAACGTTGTAGTGCGAGAATGGAATAAGCTTCCACCGTCAGTGGTCCAGTGTAACACGATTGACTCCTTCAAAAATAAGCTCGACCGTCACTTCCTTCAACTTAATATCAACTAGAGTAGAAATGCAACGTTTTGGAGTCTTCTGATTAATGTAAAATCACTTAGGTTTAAGGACAGACCACCAAGTCTGGACCATGGGGTCTGTGTGGTCTGATTTTCTATGTAAATCTATGTAAATCTCTCTGTTCCTTTATCTCCAGTTTCCTTTCCGGCCGTTCAATCTCTGCGGTGGTAGACGGTCACTGCTCTTCCCTTAAACCTATCAACAGTGGCGTTCCACAGGGCTCTGTCCTATCATCCACTCTCTTCCTGTTATTCATCAATGATCTTCTTTCCATAACAAACTGTACTGTCCACTCATACGCCGACGACTCCACTCTGCATTATTCAACTTCTTTCAATAGAAGACCCTCTCAACAGGAAGTACACGACTCCAGACTGGAGGCTGCAGAACGCTTAACCTCAGACCTTGCTATCATTTCCGATTGGGGCAGAAGGAACCTTATGTCCTTCAATGCCTCAAAAACTCAATTTCTCCACCTATCAACTCGACACAATCTTCCAAACACCTATCCCCTATTCTTTGACAACACTCAGCTGTCACCGTCTTCAACACTAAACATCCTCGGTCTATCCTTAACTCAGAATCTCAACTGGAAACTTCATATCTCCTCTCTCGCTAAATCAACTTCCTCGAGTTTGGGCGTTCTGTATCGTCTCCGCCAGTTCTTCTCCCCCGCGCAGTTGCTATCCATATACAGGGGCCTTGTCCGCCCTCGTATGGAGTATGCATCTCACGTGTGGGGGGGCTCCACTCCCACAGCTCTTCTGGACAGAGTGGAGTCTAAGGCTCTTCGTCTCATCAGCTCTCCTCCTCCTACTGATAGTCTTCTACCTCTTAAATTCCGCCGCGATGTTGCCTCTCTTTCTATTTTCTATCGATATGTCCACGCTGACTGCTCTTCTGGACTTGCTAACTGCATGCCTCCCCCCTTCCCGCGGCCCCGCTGCACACGCCTTTCTACTCATGCTCATCCCTATGCTGTCCAAACCCCTTATGCAAGAGTTAACCAGCATCTTCACTCTTTCATCCCTCACGCTGGTAAACTCTGGAACAATCTTCCTTCATCTGTATTTCTTCCTGCTTACGACTTGAACTCTTTCAAAAGGAGGGTATCAGGACACCTCTCCTCCCGAAATTGACCTTTCTTTCGGCCACCTCTTTTGATTCTTTTTTGGCAGCAGCTAGAAGCGGGCTTTTTTTTATTATTGTTTTTTTTTTGTGCCCTTGAGCTGTCTCCTTTGTTGTAAAAAAAAAAATACAGACGAAGATCTTGACAATAGAGGCAGAATACCAAAGAGGAGGCAGATACAGACTAAAAGAGAAATGTGAACTCTTGTTGGATATGTAATGAAAGCAGGACACAAGGAGCACGAAACGGACAAGGAACCTATTGTCGGGAGAATTGAGTCCGGGTTACCTCCCCCCCCATATAGTTTTCTTTCAGGTGTCTTATCAGAGCGGTCAGGGATTAATGTGGGAGTGGACAGGGTATTTTAATTCGGGAGTTCGGTGAGAAAGTCTCACTTGACAGCCAGCACCATTCGGGGTCAGAGTCAGTATTTCAGGACCTGTCGGGCGCTCCCCAGTTGCTGAGGAATGGGTGGGCAGTGCAAGGTTGCGTGTCTGGGTGAATGTTTGTGATCGAAAGACAGGTAGGATGATTGTGCGCCTATTTCCAGGGGGTAACTCGACAGCGAGAATGCTACGGGCTGTTCCCCCAGCTTGTGGCCCCGCTGTGAGGTTGGCTGGGATATTCATGTCCATTCCCATAATTTGCCCAGTTCAGTCAGAGAAACGACCCCCAGGGGTACGTAGGTGCAAGTGGACCGACAGGTACCACGAGGGCGGTTAAGAAGGATATGTCAGCGCAGTCGGGGAAGGGAAGCCCCCTAGGTAGTAGGTTCTCCCCTCTCACACACCGTTCCTTGGTTTCGTTCGTTTGTTTGTTGGAACCTGTATGGAGGAGGCAAGGTGCCGGAGTGCCGCGAAAAAATCTATTTACCGGGGGAAGGTCTCGTGTAATGCCGGGATGTGTAGGGAAGAGGAAAAACTTAGAAAATATAAGAAAAAAACATAGGTTAAGTCATTATAAGTGATTATAAGTAGTTATAAGTGGTCATAATTAGATATAAGGGATTATAAGTCATTATAAGGCTATCATAGGTATGTAAGTAATTATAAGAAGCTATCATTAATCACAATCAATAATTTTAAGTATCCGAAGGCTTGAATTTGTCTCTATATTGTATAACATAACAAATCCCCCCCCCCTCAGACTACAATTACACAAGATGGTGCAATACTTCACACCACTGTCCCACCAGAATTCAGCGTCTACCGTCCCTCCCCTTCTTCCCCTCCCCCCTACCAGCGCACGCATTCGAAGCAGTTGCCAGCCACCTTGCTTGTAAATGTCCAATCTGATAAAGTCATCCAACTTACATAGATTTTTTCGCTGCTTCAAAGGTAAATTTCGTCACCTTGCAAGTTAAGAAACCATAACCCATATGTAAACTACCCCAATTTTCCCTTCCTTTTAAATAAAACCTTAATAGAGCATAATCAGCTACTTGGCACCCCCTTTTCCCGCTCTTACGGGACGCCGTCCTCGCCGCAGGCGAGTATAAAAACTCGGGGTGACTTCTCCCGGGGGCCGGGCATCACTCGCCCGCTCACCCACTGTTTGCGCCCACAGGTACGTACGTGACTCTCCCTCCTCCCCCCATTTTTCCCCCTACGTGCTCCCCAGTGTTAATTACCGTCTCCCCTTTAGCCAATGTGTGTCTTAATTATCGTGTAAATGCATTTCTGATCCTATTAAGTTCAATACATCACTCTCCCGCTCACCCACTGTTTGTGCCCACAGGTCTGGCGGCTACTCTCAGCCACACCCACACCCACACACCCACACACACACAACACATACACTTATACGAAACCTGTGATTCTTTCCCAATGTGTTCTTTTAAGTGTTAACCTCAGTACTCCTCTTCTTTCCGTGATAAGGGTAGAAAGAAGGAAAACCCCTTAAGCGTTCTTGGAGCCTGACGGGGTAGAAACGGGATTTCGAACCCTAAAGTTTCCTTCTTCATCCCCTATTGCCGAAAGTACCTTGGGAGTATTGAAACGTATTACCATTGACCTGTGTTTTTTTTCCTCTAGAGTGAGAAGTGTTAGTAAAATAGGGGGTTGTATCTTTGTCGTTTTGACGGAAATTGTACTCGCCGTGTCCGGGCCTCCCCGGTGTGGAAGGTTTCCCCTCCCTGAGATAATCCTATTTCATATGTACCTGGTTTGCTATAGATGTACACCCGCGAAAGGGTAAGGTTATCGTAGAGGAATCTCAACCATGTTCTGACTATCATTGTGGAAGGAGAAACGAGATCCGGTCGTGTGCCCATTCGCCCACTTCTGTCAGTTTCGGGAAAATCGTGCCTTCAATTAGCTGTTAGCTGTGAACCGTGTCATCAGTTATGACTATGTATATATACCTCCTAAACTAAGTATCACATGAATAAATGTACCAACCCATATTTATAAGCCTTAATTTCTTATCTCTTCTCCCCGTCGTGAGTTTTGTCCGGACGGTTGTGTAGTTAAAAGACCCTTTTACCGCCCCGAGTTTCCCCGCTCACCACGTTACCCCCTGTCCAAGGGATCAGAGTCTCGGTCTGGGTCACTTTAACCCATAATTAAGTCCTTAGTCTTTTTATATACATATACTTTAAGGTTCCCAGTGAGCTACCGGTGTCATAGTTCATCGGTAGATCTCTGGGTGGGGGCAGCAACTCTACCCCCAGGGTGAGTCCCCCTTGATTTATCCCCAGATTCCCCATTATTTGAATTTTCTTTTATCATCATCTAGTGCCCCGAATTTCCGGGCACGACACCAGTATATAGTAAAAGTTTGAGAAATCGTAGTATCTGGATCAATCATTAGTTGAAGATCACAGCCACCAAACACCTAAAAGTCATGAGCGAGTTGCTATGTGGTTCAGATTTTTTATGAGGTCCATTTTTTGCCAAAGAAGTTCTCTTTGACAAGAAGAGCAAATCCAGTGGTCTTATCTGTAATTCTGTCGTTTTTGAGGCAAGGACGACGAGGAATTACATTATCTCGTACTTTTGAATGCAAGGTGTAGAAAAAAATATCGTGCTTAAGGCAAGGAAGGGAACATATATAATATTACTCATTATTTTTTTTAAGCACGACAAATAAATACTAATATTATTATCCAACGTTTACAAGTAAAGGAAGAGTATATTTTTTTCCTTGTTCATTTAATGCAAATAATAAAATTTATATATTTTCATCGTTTTCAAGGCACAATTTAGTATATTCTTCATCGTTTTTAAGGGAAACAACTTCTTTAATCTCCCATCGTTTTTAGGTGACTGCATAGCATCAAGGTCATCATATAGAATGAATGGTTCAATTTTCATGAAGCTATAACACAATGTTGAGACTATCATAAAAATGCTTCAGACAAAAAATCAAGCCATTCTATTTTTTTTTTATTAATTTTTAATTGAAAAAAAAAACTAACTACTACTCTAATTGTACTTGTATTGTATATTTCAAAAGCTCGTTTGAAAGATTTCCATATTTATTAAAATTTCTGGCTGAAGTTTAGATTATTGATAACTTTTTAAGATACAAACAATAATAAAAAAAAAAGAATCTAGTTTCAGGTAAACCTTATTTTTAAGTTATAATTAATTTGCCAGATTGAAATCTTCTGTATATCATACTCTGCGAAATAGACTTAACAGATTCAAAATTGGTTAAAAAAAATGTAGTGACTCATAAAAACATCACAACCAGTAAAAAAAGTAATTTTGAGAAACGGCCCTCAAACTTTGGCTAAGCTTTAATCCTATAACTATCCACTTCACAAAAAGTTTTACTTATGAAGTTTTATAGCACTTTTAATGTAGTTTCCAAAACAATGAACAGATCAATAAGTGATTAATAATAAAAAAAAGATACAGCATTTTTAATTAAAGTATCCAGAACGTTTTTCTGTGACGCCTGTTGAAATAATGGGTAATGTTGCCATATCATTATAATAAACTATATGCAAATTAAAATAGAGCTCCATACTTCGTCCTAGAAGGTTCAAACTCTTCCACATGACCCAAGAGCAAGGCTGGCACTGCGGTACGGTACGGTACAGAATACGATACGGTACGGTTGAAATTTTGATAAAAAAAAAACGGTACGGAATTACGGTAGGATATTTTTCCTAACGTATGCTACGGTATGATATAGGTACGGAAAATTTATCAAAATTCTGAATCGTACCGTACCACAGGCTTAAACAAGTGATCATCCTAAGATTTTTTTTCAATACTTTCTTGCGCATTAGCGCCTAGTAGGCTATATTTAGGTGGCCTGATACATGTATAGTCACTTTGTAAATGTGCCTTTTCAAATTTATTGATGTACCTTAATTGTTTTTTCACAAATATTGTTTTATATATATATATAGATATATATATATATATATATATATATATATATATATATATATATATATTTATATATATATATAATATTTAACATAATATATATATATATTAAATATTGTTTTTTTTATATATATATATATATATATATATATATATATATATATATATATATATATATATATATATATATATATATATATATATATATATATATATATATATATATATATATATATATATATATATATATATATATATATATATATATATATATATATATATATATATATATATATATATATATATATATATATATATATATATATATATATATATATATATATATATATATATATATATATATATATATATATATATATATATATATATATATATATATATATATATCAGGCCACCTAAATATAGCTATATATATATATATATATATATATATATATATATATATATATATATATATATATATATATATATATATATATATATATATATTCCTGATGGTACGAATATGGTTCGGAATTACAGTACGGTATTTTTTTTTACCGTACTGTACGGTACAGAAAAATAGCTGGGGGTACGGTACGAAATTACAGTACGGTATTTTTTTCAGGTCCGGAGTACGGTTAAAAATTCAGTACCGTACCGTACTGGCAGCCACCCAAGGGGTAGTTTGATGCGTGCGCTTTTTTTGGAATAAAATGACTGGACTGACGCCGTGACGCGCTCTTCCTGGCTATGATCCTCTCTGCCACACACAAGCCCAACATATCGTACATTAACCAGAATGACTTTGGTGTTGGATAAAGTAAGAAAAATTATGAAAAAAAATATGAAACCAAAATCTTCACTACATGATATGGCAACACTCCCATTCAGCTGATCCATTTAAATCCCTCGCGGGACATTCAAATACGCGCCATATAAAGAATAAACATACGTCTTGCATAGCTGATGCCTGCAGCTACCTCTACATGCCAGAATCTAGAAATCGACTTCGTAAACCATTTTTGGTAACTAAATGCTATGCAGTCACCTTCAAGAAAGGCAAAGGCAATACTTTTATTTATTATCAATCATACGGAAGAGAAGCACTTACATATTTTTTTTTTCTGGAGCTAAGCTGGCTTTAATTAATGTACTGTACCCGCCCTCTCCTCTCTTTTTTTTTTTTTTAACCTCCCGCTTATCTTCTACGCACCCCTCTGTCCCACTATCCTTCGTCTCCTTCCCGCACTCTTCGTCCTTGAATTTTATCTCTTATATCATTACATTTTTTCTATATTTCTCCCACTTTTAATCCTTTCCAAACTACTACTCTTATCCCTCTATTTATTTCCCATTTTCTCACCTTCTTCTTTCTCCTCATCTTTCTTTCTACCTTCATTCATTCCAACCGCTTTCTTGCTTTCTGGTCGCTTTCCTGCCCATCTTTCCTCTCTTGTCTTTTTTTTCTAGTTCTCCTTTCTTCGGGTTTAGAGGAAGGAGGTGATTAGGCACGTTAAAGTATACCCAGGTAATTTCCGTCTTCTGCAATGGTCTGTCTGTCTGTCTCTCTCTCTCTCTCTCTCTCTCTCTCTCTCTCTCTCTCTCTCTTTTCCCGATTGTCGCCTTTCGACTGTTGTTGTTTAGGGATGTTGTCCCTCCGCGGAGGGACCATGGGCCTTTGTCGAACGACGGGCCATGAAGAGGGTGCCAACTGTCCAACTATATCAGCTGACGCCGACCAAATCGGTCTGTCTACGAGGGCTGGCGTGTCTCTGAAGAGGAAGTGAAGCGAAAATGCAAGTACCAAGGTGGATCAGATTGCTGTTGAGGAGTTTTACTTTTTCGTTCCTACTTACCTCCCATTCTTTACATGAAATTTCATTGTTGTTGAAAAAACATCAATGCACATGTTTATTCCAGGAATGAGTGCGGGAAGACTTTTTAACACAGCCGTGAAACACTTCCCAGTGTTGTGTCCGTAGCTATCCCTTGTAAGGAGCTGTCCCCGCTTTGTTTACAAACAAAAGCCGGACTGCTATTTACACGGATCCGCGTACGCAGCTGGTCGCGTGTATGTGAATGTCTCTCTAGTGTTTTCAAGCACGGGAAGCTATATTGTTTTATTCGTTCAAAGGGAAAACATTAATGAATCCAATACATCATCCTGTTTTGTAATAAGTGAAGTGAATGGCCATTAAATATCCTATATTCAGTGATTCAAAGGTAACTCTACGGAAAATAGCTTCTTGCTAATTTCCTACCAAAATCATATTGATGTGCATATGATAATTGTTTGGGGCAGATAGCATTCTTTTATATGGGTGGTTAGGGTCCCTCTGCTGCCCACATTACATTTCTGTACGAAAATATACAGGAATTGGAACACAAAACACTTCATTAAGCTTGTGACAGTCACATTTCAGGGGTGTTATTCAGGCTAACTGGCTCAAATCAACAACCGAAAGTTTACTGCAGGCAAGAATTTTACTGACTTAAACCCTCTGTATTCTCAGAATTCTCCTTTGGTTGCTTGTGAGGTTTGGTAGATAATGTCTATTCAACAAAATATGCTGTAAAGGGTCTATTTCATCCCTAAATTTGGCCAGTCTTTCCAGTAAATCTGCAGCCATGTTATCGCGGGACGCCTGCGAACATCTTTTTTTATCAGTAAGTTTTTGTTTGTAAACATTCGCTTC
Source organism: Eriocheir sinensis (assembly GCF_024679095.1). NCBI lineage: Eukaryota > Metazoa > Arthropoda > Malacostraca > Decapoda > Varunidae > Eriocheir > Eriocheir sinensis. The sequence continues at coordinate 7,156,114 of NC_066521.1, forward strand.
AGAGCATGCGCAGTTCGCGCGAGGACAGTTCCATTCAAGGGGACAGCTACGTACTCAACACCTGGAAAGAGAGGTTATCTGGTATGGCGCCGGTTTGCCCCGTGGGGCGGCTTGTAGGGATTAGTAGTAATGTTCGTCACTGATTCTCTAAACTCTGTTCCATGTGAAAGCCTCAAGAGACTGGCGCTGGTTTGTTTCCTTTTGCTGTTTGTAGGGCTTATTGTTGGCCGTCACTGATTCTCTAAACCAACATTTCCCAACCTGGGGGAAATTTCCCCCTGGGGGGGAGATTCTGTGATTCCAAGGGGGAAATCTAACCTGAAGGATATATAAATTACTAGGAATTAGTCGGCGGAAACGGAGTATTAGAGCTATTGATTGACTGATATGTGTTATTAAGTAAGTTAATATTATGTTTGGCTACTATTTATTTATTATATTATTTGTGTCATTAAGCAAGTAAATTTCGTGTTTTGGCTACTATTTTCCTCGTCCACATGAAAGGGGAAATCCGGGTGGTTGAAGGTGATGAAGGGGAAACGACAGAAAAAAAGGTTGGGAACGACTGCTCTAAACTCTGCCTTGAGACAGCCACAAGAGTTCGTGTTAATTTCTTTCCAGAAGCTTTTTTTCATCGTGAAGGATATTTCCCGTCATCAAACACTGAATAAAGGAGTACATATAGATGCAATGCTTTAATGTGTAAAAATGTTTGTTATTGGTAACTTAGTGACCTCAAAGGAAAAAAAATATATATTAAAAGCTAGTAACCAGATCACTATGAATAAAACTTTTGATCATATATTTGAGTCCCTTTAAAGTATATTTTGTTAACTTGGTGTTTTCAAATAATAAAAGGAACATGTAAATTTGTTGAAGAATGTTTATAACCCGAGCATTATTATCAGAACTTCAAGGATCATATTTGTTTAGGAACTCCTTAAGATTTAGGAGAAAACGCGTCGAAATATTTTATGGCTCACTATTATAATATTTGACTCCACGTGGTTGTGATGAGTAATAGCTATATATTTATTTCTTGATCTTAGCACCATATTTTGCTTAAATAATCAACGAAAATAAAACATGTACTGATTTTCTTCTATAAACCATATTAAATATCGTATAAGTACGTTTATATCATTCACAGTTTCTTATCACCAGATGTCAGCAGGCGAATAGCTCGGGCCACGAGTCAAAGAACTTTGAACTTCACTCACACACAGGCTCTAATACACGCACACATACACACCATCATACAGAGGGGTGGTGAGAAGTGATAATGTTCCTTACAAACACTATGCAATGCATGGGAAGCGTTATCCGTTGCGTAAAAAGGAGAGATAAGTGAAGGTTCATTATGGCGAGTCTTGTCTCGCAGCACCCGTGTTTCGGCACCTGCTCCTGCCCTTTCCTTCCTTCCCTCCTCTCTCTCCCTCGTTCTCACTCTCTCTCTCTCTCTCGGCGGACCCATGCGGTGGGTATTGTGGTTGCTGCTCGCTTAAATCTCCTTTTTATCGTGTCATCCGTAAACTTCCGGCCACGAAGGGAGTGCGTAGACGATGGGAGAGAGTTTGAGAATGCGTCGCGAGTGTTGTTTGTGTTGTGTGTGCTGCGTAACGACGTATGGATGGTGATAATTGTGTTACTTGGACAAGCCTGAAGCGGATTCCCCTGCCCCGGCCTCCTCCTCCTCGCCTCCTCGTAGCCGCCCGTGTGTGGAGGTAAGTTGGGTTATTTAATCACCTTGGGTGAAACCACTCTTCCGTTATGATGATAAAAGTTTGTCTTATATATTTACTCATATAATGAATCGGTTTAAAAGGTATATCGGAGAATTTACGGTTTCACCCAACCAAAGATTTTCTTACGTGGTTCATGTTTTTCTGGTGATAGGTGTAGTGAAGAAAACCGAGTTTGTGAAGAAGAAAATACCTATTTCCTATTGCGAATTCGTTTATGTAGGTCTTAAGATAATTCTTATTATCAGGATCCCCTGCGTTCCATGCTTTCCCTTTGATAAGATAAAGTGCATATGCAGGGGAATATTATGGTTCAGGCACAGCATTGCGGAACAATTCAAGGACAGCAGGACAGCTTTCTTAAAAGACTAGAGAGAGAGAGAGAGAGAGAGAGAGAGAGAGACGTCATCACTTTCTTTTTTTGTTATTTTAACTTTTAATGAGCAGGATGAATGTTCGATAAATTGCTTGTTTCTGTTCGTTTTCTAAAAGATTTCCCAGTATGGACGTGTGTGTGTGTGTGTGTGTGTGAGAGAGAGAGAGAGAGAGAGAGAGAGAGAGAGAGAGAGAGAGAGAGAGAGAGAGAGTTATCCCCTTTTGAAAGGGATAACTTGTTTGGATATTGCACGGAAAAAGTGTAATACACACTACTTTCTAGGAAAACATAGTTAAATACAGACCAACCTTATCACCTCTCTCTCTCTCTCTCTCTCTCTCTCTCTCTCTCTCTCTCTCTCTCTCTTGTTAGTTGGTTTGCTAGTCAGCTGTGTGAATTGCTTTTCTTCATGTTTATCCATCAAAATGTGTATATTCATTACCTGTCGTGTTATATAGCTGTTCAGCGATATATTTTTTATTTATATACCAACCCATTTGCATGAGTTTCTATATGAATTAATTTTAATCAGCATCATAATTGGTCTCTCTCTCTCTCTCTCTCTCTCTCTCTCTCTCTCTCTCTCTCTCTCTCTCTCTCTCTCTCTCTCTCTCTCTCTCTCTCTCTCTCTCTCTCTCTCTCTCTCTCTCTCTCTCTCTCTCTCTCTCTCTCTCTCTCTCATTTCTCTCTCTCTCTCTCTCTCTCTCTCTCTCTCTCTCTCTCTCTCTCTCTCTCTCTCTCTTTTGCTCTCAAGTTCACCATTGAATCGCGAATTGGTTGAGCAAGACAACATAGAGTGGTGATTGACTGATTTAACTCAGAATGGGCGCCAGTTTGTAGTGGCGTTCCTCAGGGCCTGGTTCTTGGCCCAGTGCTGTTCATGATTTACATCAACGATGTGGACGTTGGAATCAATAATCTCATTTGTAAATTTGCAGACGACACAAAGATTGGTAACTCGGCTCTCACTGACGAAGACAAAGCCTCCAAGAAGATTGCACAAAATTTCAGCTTGGTCTGATAGATGGGAGATGCCCTTTAATGTAGATAAGTGTCAGGTCCTTCTAGTTGGAACAAGAAATAAGAGGCTCGATTACGAAATACGTGGGGTTAAACTCAAATGCATTCAATGAATCAAGGACCTTGGTGTCAAAATCGCGTCAAACCTCAAATTTTCACAGTAATGAATCGATGCAGCGAAAAGCGAACAGAATGTTGGGCTTCATTTAAAGAAACTTTTTATTAAAAAATAAAGAAGTAATACTCCGCTTTAAAATAGTTTAGTCAGACCCGACTTGAAATATGCGGTATAGTTTTGGTCTCCCCACCCCGCAAAGGACATTGCTAAATTAGGTGTTTAACGTCGGGCAACAAATAGTATCCATTCCTTGCGCAACAAACCCTACGACGAGAGGCTCTCAACCCTTAACATGTTCTCTCTTGAGAAACGTCGCCGTCGAGGAAAACTGATCGAATGTTTTAAAATACCTAATGGCTTTACGAATGTGGACAAATCATAATTGTTTATGATCGATGACACTGCGAACGAGGAATAATGGCACAAGTAAATGTAAACAAGTAAATTCAGACTGCACCAATTTTTTCTTCACCAATGTTGTAGTGCGAGAATGGAATAATAGAATAAGCTCCCACCTTCAGTGGTGCAGTGTAACACAATTGACTCCTTTAAAAAATAAGCTCGACCAACACTTCCTTCAACTTAATATTAACTAAAGTAGATATGCAAAGTTTTGGAGCCATCTAATTAATGTAAAATCATTTAGGTTTAAGGAGAGATCACCTAGTCTGGACCATAGGGTCTGTGTGGTCTGTATTTCTATGTAAATCTCTCTCTCTCTCTCTCTCTCTCTCTCTCTCTCTCTCTCTCTCTCTCTCTCTCTCTCTCTCTCTCTCTCTCTCTCTCTCTGTCTGTCTGTCGTTCTGTCGGTCTGTCTGTCTGTCATCAATCCTCGAGTTTCTTTTCAATGACTATTCGTCACCGGAACCCTCGGAGCGGCTCTCATAGCCAAGGCAGCCACCATCGATGTGTTGCCGCCGTCCACAATGCCCGCCAGGGACCAGCGTCAAGCCACCAAGGCAAGACACCGGAGCTGAGCACCGCGGCACAAGCACCTCCTGTCGCGTTGTCGTCGCTGGGGGCTGATCCGCGACAAATTGACTCATAAATAGCAGTGTCAGGGAAATGTTGGATATTGTGTTTGTGCGCTGGTGGTGAGCGTCGGCAAAGAATATAAATTATATTCTTTTGCTTCTACTTCACCTTTGTTCCCCGGTATGCGGGTGAAGTGTTTTCACCTCAGAGAACTAGACATCCCTGCCCTGCATAGTCTCAGGTCACCCTTGAACAAGGTGTAATACCTGATCTGTCTCCCGTGCCAGGGTCACCGTGAAGCCTCTGGGCAGCAGCAATGGTGGATTGGACTGCAGGCAGAGGATCTCTTTATGAGACAATGGCTGGAGTTCCAGGGTCCTAGTCAGCTGGACCGTGCCTAATTATTTAGGCCTGCGGAGTAGAGGAGTGTGGCGACCTCTACACTAGAAAGCCTCCCTGGGAACCAGTTGTCGGTGTGAGCTCCCCGTCCCTCCCCTCTATCGACGGTACTCCCATCCCTATTCTGCATAACAGCTGGTTCTTGTTTTCTCCTGAAAAAGATGTCTTCCGTGGGCCATTTGAGGTTGTACCTCCCGGCTTCTAGGTGGAGTTTCTGAGGGTTTTTCTTATACTCAAGGAATATTTCAGCTTTTTGGTCTCTCAGGAAGGGCGTCTGATACTCTCTAGAGTTGGTGGAGAACACCTGGTAACAGGTGCCACTGGCCAGGCCTCGAAAGGGTCGCAGAGTTGGGTTAGACGTTTCGGAAAGTGGAAACGAATTGCTGGTTCCTTTCCTCCCTTGCCAGCTCTGCTCTGAGTGACTACGCCGGCCCCGTTGTATGGGACAAAACTTCGAGGACAATAGCTGAAAAGCGCCGGGTTGTGAAAGTCTCTCTCGTGACCGAGGCTCAGGACAAGCGATTGGTCTTTGAGGCGTTTTCAAGACCCTGTGGGAGCGAACTCCCAGTGTTGGAGGCATCTAACACAGCAGTATTTAATTTTCATGCACAATTTTTATCTAATTCAATTTATGGTCACACTTTAAGTTATTTCGAAAGCGCTTTTAATATTTGCCCAAACTGTTAACTCGCTTAAATTTCTAACAATGCCTTCGAACCTTAAGTGTGACGTCTGTCCCGGACGATTTGCAGCTCAGTACTTCCAGCTGAGTAGAACTTGCCACCTCTGCGTTCAAAGATTACAACTTCAGAAGGCTGTGACTGAATGGAAAGTCAAAAATAATGATCTTGAAAAGAAATTCGAAGTCCTTCAGGAATTTGTTTTAAGTAATGTGGCAGTGACTCCACCATCGAGTATGGAGAGGCCCTCCACCGAGACTGTGCCCTCACCAGACGAATCTCCTGCTTCACGGGCGGACGTGTTACCTGCCTCACAGGTTGACTCCCAGCCTGCCTCACAGGCTAACCCCAGCTTGCCTCACAGGCTAACCCCCAGCTTGCCTCACAGGCTAACCCCCAGCCCGCCTCACAGGCTAACCCCCAGCCTGCCTCACAGGCTGACCCTCAGCCTGCCTTACAGGCTAACCCCAAGCCTGCTTCACAGGCTAACTCCAAGCCTGCCTCACAGGACAACTTCCAGCCTGCCCCACTTAACGCTTCTCTTCCTGCTTCACAGGATGTCGAGGTTCCAACCTGTAAGGAATGGAGCCAAACCGAAGCAGGCAACCAAGGATTTACTGACCCCCACTACCTTCAATAGGTTCCAGGTGCTGGCAGACACCGTGGAGGATGAGTTTGAGACTCGCCTAGTTGGGGACTCCATGGTGCGTGGCCAGCTGGTTGAGTTCTGTGGTCGTTCATCTAACGGCCGCAGAAAACGTTACTGCTATCCAGGTGCCAGACTGGACGACATCACCGCAGCGTGCGATGATGTCACGAGAAATGCCGACCGAAACACCCTCTTTGTCATTCAGCGGGGACAAATGACGTAAAGACAACCCGTTCTGAGGAACTGCTTGAGAAATACCGCCGCATGATCAAGCAGTATAAACGTAAAACGGATGCCAGTAACATCATAATCTCAGTAATCCTCCCGAGGGTCGGTGCCGAATCTAGCTTTTACAGTAAGGCCTTCAGCACAAACAACAGACTTCAGTCCCTTTGCTCACAAGAAAACGTCCAGCTCGCTAACTTGTGGAACAGTTTTTACTACGATTCAGACTTGTTCCTTGCATCCACTTAAACCCTGTTGGAGCAGCCCGTTTCGGGAGGCTGCTCTGTGACCAAGTGGCTCTTCGAAAGCCAAAAAACGCGGAGGCGAGAACACCAGCAGCACTCAACCCGCGAAACCCCCGACTCGAATCACATTAAAGCTTGCTATATAAACGCTCGTAGCCTACGTAACAAATTTGAAGACTTAGAAGTCCTCGCAGCTACAAATCATTATCACATAATCGGAGTCACAGAATCTGGGATAGACACTTCAAATAGAGATTTCATTGCGGAATATAGATTACCGGGTTATACCATCTTTAGTCATGAAAGAGAGAACAGACGAGGTGGAGGCGTTATCTTTTATATCTACAACTCTCTCCATCCAGTATCCGTGAAAACAGATATTATATCCAATGTAGACACGGTCTTCATTGAAATTAAAAATGAATCTCGTAAAATAGTAATTGGGCTTATCTTCAGACCGCCAGGGCAGACTCTTGATATCGACCACGCATTAAGTGAATTATTATTAGAAACAAGTAGCAGTTGCGAGGCAGTAATTGTTGGGGACTTTAACTTGTCAGTGAAAAGATGGGATGAACCGTTGAACTGTCGTACAGGGCTCGACCTGTACACAAATTTACTAGAAAGTGATTTACATCAACACGTTCAAGAACCAACTCGGGAAAATAATATACTTGACCTTATCTTTTCAACGACAGCTGATCTAGTTAACGAACTAAATGTTGGTCCAATTTTTAGTTCTAGCGATCACCGAACAATCACATTCAGCATCAATATGAAAGAAAGTAAAGTAACTCCTACTATGCATTTCAGCGGTGGACAAACGGTGTTTTTTGCAGATATCTCCTAAACGAATCGTTGGATGAGTATGATATTTCAACACACTACCTTGAACATCCGTTCGTAATTTTTGGTTAACATACCACATTGCTATATATGTTATGTGAGGAGTTTACTCGTGAAAAATAACACAAAGCCGACGAGTCATGTTCACGCATTCGAATGAAAGTGTGCCCCCCCCCACACACCCACCCAAACCATTCCTAACCACTACTACGTCTCCTGTCTCGAAGTCCCCCCCCCGCCTCTTTATCCCCTCTCCTCTTCCTTGCTTCTCGCCTCCCTCACTCCTGTGCCCCTCCCTACTTCTCCCACTACTGTATTTATACATTATAATGTTCTGTAAGTGTGTATGTATAGATATGATTATTTCCTAAGAGTATGGTACAATTTCATGAAGGCAAGAAGTGGTTCACGTTGATAATTACTGTACAACAGCACGTTTACGTGTAGTATATAGGAGAGCCATGTTTGCAGTCGTTATGGTCAACCACGTGAACATGATGTGCTGGAATTACCTGTGACTTGGACCTTCTACTGTTAGGAAAAGTTGATACTCTTATTGCGTACTGTCTGCCTATTGATCATAAAAAGTGGTCCAGTTTATATATAATATTATTTTGTTGACTTGTTTGTTGTATATTCATGTTATCAAAAAATTATAAACTGCATATATTTTTCTTAATCTATACATATGTGTATAATGCGTAAAAGTCAGAGAGAGAGAGAGAGAGAGAGAGAGAGAGAGAGAGAGAGAGAGAGAGAGAGAGAGAGAGAGAGAGAGAGATAAAAATATGCACAACTATGACAGAACATGATTTATTCACAATCACTATGCAAAAAAACCTCATCATCCTCATCATCACTGCCGATGTGAATAATAATGGGTTCGACTCCTTCGTGTATGTTATCAGTCTTCCAGTATGATGTTTCAAATTTTCTAGAGTGCTGCACAGCTCCCGCCCACATGTCCTTGTTCACCAACTGTCTGGCTTCTTCCAGTCTAGCCAGTAGATCCGTCCTGGTAAACCGCTGGAGTTTGGAGCGCACATAACGCTTCATGACTCCCCATACTTGCTCTATGGCGTTGAGCTCGGGGTGGCCAGGTGGTAACCGTATGACCTCGTGGCCTCACATACGGATGGTGTTGTCGACCTTATACTGAGTCTGTGGACGTTTTTTCTGGCAGAGGAGCAACAGCTCAGGGCGAGTGGCAGCAGGTGGAATGGAAAAGTTGCGGTGCTCCAGCCACTTGGTGAGGTCTGCCTTCCTGGTGGCTGTGGTAGGGCATCGACTCTCCTCCGTCAGCTGGCTGTGATATGGTGCATTATCAAGCACCAGTACCGATGGCTCTGGCAGAGATGGAAGGAGCTGCGTTGTTAACCATCGCAGGAACAGTTCGCCGTTCATTTCTCCATGATAATCGCCCTGGTTGCTCTTGGCTGGGTAGCACAGGTACGAGCCTTCAACAAAGCCTTCGTCAGTGCCAGCTGCGACCACCACAAATCTCTCCCCTTCACCGGGTGGTACCTGACGACTGTAGGCAGTGTTGCTTGGAGCCTGTGTGGTATCTACCCACTCCCTATTGTGACCCATTCTGGTGGTAAACCACGTCTCATCCACATACACCACCTTCCTCCCTTCCTCTCGGTGGCGCTGTAGAGAGCGGAGAGCGCCAATCCGACGACACACCACGTCCAGCGATTCCCTCCTCACATACATTTTTCGCTGTGACAGCCTGTACTGGAATCCCATGGTGTGGATGATCCACCAAACCGTTGTCTCAGAGGTATCCTCCGGGGTGATACCAGCTGTTTTCAGATCCGCCGATATGACGCGGAGTGTAAAATGTTGTTTTTCAGAAAACTTCTTGTGGATATGGCGGCGTATTGCACCGACAGTAAAGTTGTCAAAAACAGCCGGTGTAGATGGTAGTGGCGGTGTGGGAGAGGATGTGGTGGTGTCGTTGACAATGCCCCTCACTCTTGACACACTCATGCCCACAGTGTAAGCAACTCGCTCGTAAGGCCTGTAAGCATAAAGATCCATGTTGTTATGGTATGCATTTCTTCTCACCCGATTCTATAATACGATATTCTTACATAATACAGTCTGTCCTACTATTATATAAAACATGTATATAAATACAATAATGTAAGTAACAAACATAGCCAAAATCATCTACTCACCTATTCAAACTTATATAAGTTCTACCAAGGGTCCTTTCCCTTTTGTACAACGTGGCAAGACGAAGAACATACGCTGTCCTGCATCCACGGGGGCAACGTGACAACATTACTGCTAATGGGTGCGCCTCGGTACTGAATGATATATAGCCTGTGGCCCTGTCATAGCCTCGGTTTGTCGAGGGTTGCACCTCAGACCTCGGATAGAGGGAGGAGATACGGGTTAGATACGTTGCTTATTATCAAGCTATACGGCCATTAACAGCGGAATTAGCTATTGCTTTAACGGTCGTTTGACCCAGTCTGGTTTTCATGTCCACATATACCAGCAATTGTATTAGATAATATTATTAATGTATGATATGTATACATACTGACGTATGTAACTATTATACCTATACGTATGTAATTACAATAGGGAAAAAAAATCACAGGTGGAAGGCTGATGGTGTGAGTAGGGGGGGGGGGGAAGAGGGTCATGTGATACTGGGGTAGAGAAGGAGTGGTCTGGGGGTTCTTCAGGGTGGTGGTGGTGGTGGTGGAGGGGTTAGACGAGTACCCCACACTCGTCCGATTCTGTGTAACACCTTTGATATGATGACTGGATTAGGCGTAATATCACTCAGTAAACTCCTCACATAACACATATAGCAATATGGTATGTTAACCAAAAATTACGAACGGATGTTCAAGGTAGTGTGCTGAAATATCATACTCATCCAACGATTAGTTTAGGAGATATCTGCAAAAAACACCGTTTGTCTGCCGCTGAAATGCATAGTAGTAAAGAAAAGGTGCCTGATTATCAGAGAGCGAATTTCGTAAGACTCCGATCAATTCTAAATAATTCTGACTGGACTGAAATCTTGGCGGAAACAGATATTGATAAATCTTGGGGGGCCTTCACCACAATATTGAACAATGCCATAAGCATATGCGTATCCTATCGAAACAGATGTTCAGCTTTTAAGACAAAACCCAAAAGGTGGAATAACGAAATTCAAAATAGCCTATCTCTTAAAAAACGCGTATACAGTAGATACATATCAACTCAGAGTGAGGCTGATAAACTTGAGTTGAACAGAACTCGCCGCAAAACCAAGAAATTAATAAAACGAAGAAAGAAAAATCTTGAAGAATATATAGCGGAAACGAGTAAATCTAATCCTAAAGAATTTTTTAGCTATGTAAATAATAAAAAGTCACTCACTTGTGGTATCGGACCGCTTGCTAATGATAATGGTAACCACACAAACGATGAAAATGAAATGGCTACAATCCTAAATAACTTTTTCGCATCCGTATTTACCGACGAAGATTGTTTATCACCTCAACTGCCGGAGGTCAGAAGGATCGAAAAGATGTTAAGTGGCGTGCTCATCGTAGAAAGTGACATTTTACGCACAATTGAAAAGATTAAAGTAAGCAAAGCTCCTGGTCCAGACAAAATTACCCCTAGGGTCTTAAAAGAAATCAAACATCAAATTTGTAAACCGCTCTCCATCGTATTCAATAAATTTTTAATAGCTGGAAAAGTTCCGTCGGATTGGAAACTAGCAAATGTCACACCAATTTTCAAAAAGGGGGACAAGTCTCATCTAGGAAACTATCGACCAATTAGCCTGACATCGATTGTTTGTAAGTTAATGGAGACTATCATTCGCGACAGTATGGTGAAATTCTTCGAAGAAAATAATATAATAAATAATTCGCAACATGGCTTCCGTAGTAAACGTTCGTGTTTAACTAACTTGCTTGATTTTTGTCATAATATTTTTGAGGTGTTCGATGAAAGGAGATCAGTAGATATCATATATCTGGATTTTCAAAAGGCATTTGATAAGGTCCCCCACCAACGATTGCTCAGCAAACTATTGGCGCACGGTATCTCGGGTAACATTCACAATTGGCTTGTGGACTGGCTCTCTGAGCGGAAACGGAGAGTAGTTCTAAACGGTGTTACATCTAACTGGCTCGATATCAGAAGCGGCGTACCTCAAGGATCAGTGCTTGACCCCATGCTCTTCTTAATTTATGTTAATGATATCGATTGCAAAGTATCAAAATGTGCTGATGACACAAAAATTGCTAGTAAAGTAACTGCGACACTCGACGAAGAAGCTTTACAATCAGATCTAGATCGACTTGCACGTTGGGCCAATCAATGGCAAATGAAATTTAGCGTTGACAAATGTAAAGTGTTGCACATCGGAAAAAATAACAATCGCGTTCGGTACGTAATGAATGGCAAACAACTTTCTGCAGTAAGTAAAGGACCTTGAAATCACAATATCAAGCGACTTAAAGCCCGGTCAGCATTGTTCAGAGGTTGTTAAAACTGCAAACAAATTGGTTGGCTTCATCGGACGAGTCTTTAATAATAAATCGGAAAAAGTAATATTAAAACTGTATAATTCGTTGGTTCGACCCTATCTAGAGTACTGTGTACAGTTTTGGTCTCCCTATTCCGGAAAGACATAGAAAAGTTGAAACGGGTTCAACGAAGAGTAACAAAGATGATTCCTAGGTTGAGAAATTTATCATATGAACAAAGGCTTAAAGAAGTAAATTTATTCAGCCTATCAAAACGAAGAATGCGAGGCGATCTAATAGAAGTGTTTAAAATGTTTAAAGGATTCAGTGATATTAATGCGGAAGATTACTTTACAATTGATCGATCAAATAGAACAAGAAGAAATCACAATTTGAAGATAAGTGGTAGAAGATTCTCATCGCACGAAGCTAAACACTTCTTCTTCAATCGAGTTGTTAATGTTTGGAACTCTGTACCCTGTGATGTCGTTGATAGTACAACAGTTACGGCCTTCAATAATAGATTAGACAAGTATTTTGAATCCAACCAACAACTAAGATATTACTCATTGTCGTAATAACGTTAAGTTCTTTCGTATACTGGTGTCCTTGTCCGCTTTTATCGCCCGGTTAGTGGTAGCAGTAATGGTAGTTCTTTCCTCTTTACTACATAATTTCCATGCAGTTTTTCCATGCTGCATGGTTCTTTTTCCTTTCCTGCCAGCTTTGCTGTCCTTCATCTTCCACCTTTGATTAGTTAGTGTAGCTTGTCACAAACAGCCTCGTAAGGACAAGCAGGTCTTCTGTTGTTTGTTCTTCCTTTGTGTTTTTTTGTGTTATCTCTAAACTGGAGGGACTTTTAAATCCGTCCGTAGACATGTTAATCGTTATTCTTTGATCGTGAGCGTTGGAAACAGCAACCATCAACCAGTTTTGTCTACATCATTTCCTTCCTTCGTTGACTCTTAGCTTTCAGAACTTTTCAAGTGGGAAAAAATCATGCTCTCTCTCTCTCTCTCTCTCTCTCTCTCTCTCTCTCTCTCTCTCTCTCTCTCTCTCTCTCTCTCTCTCTCTCTCTCTCTCTCTCTCTCTCTCTCTCTCTCTCTCTCTCTCTCTCTCTCTCTCTCTCTCTCTCTCAGAACTATTCTTAAAACGCTTCGAGAAAGGTTGTGATCATCGTTATATTCCTCCGAGTTTTCCCAGGTCGCTACTCAGGGGATCTAGTTCTCAAGACTTTCTGAATAGATGGCGGTGAGGAGGCGACGCTGAAAAAACCCGTTTGTTTACAGCGTCTTTTGATGGGGTAACTGCACTAGGGAGAGTCTGGAGCAGCCGCTCTCCTCAATCCCTGAAGTGAACGAACGGAGGAGACGAGAATCAATTGCCATTTTGCGTAGTGTCTAGCGGAAGGCCGAGGTGAAGGAAGAGAAGTGAGAAAGAATGGCAAAGATAAAAAAGGGTAAGAGGAGCTGAAGAAAGAAGAGGATAATTAATAAAGAATGAGAAACGGAAAGAAATAAGAAAAATAGGACAAGTAAGAGGGGGATTAATGATGGTGAATTGGATGTAAAAATAAAGGAGATGGAGGAGAAAATGTTTAGTCGACGCCTGTGGAGGAATGGGAAATCGAGGAAAGTACGCCAAACACGAGGTGGTGGAGCTGAGGAAACATGTAAACATGGAGAAGCAGGCAACATAAAGCTTGTCGATTCATTACGGTACTGAGTGCTTTGCTGTTAATAAACTCATTGGCCACTTCACTGACCTGCGGATTCGATTAGATCACTTTAATACGTTCGTGCAGGGAAGTCAGTTTATTCCTAATGCAACAAAGTCAAGTTTATGCGATTCTTAAAAAGTTAATCTTATTGTATTAACTACGTACACAAGAAGGTTTCCAGTGACGAAAGACTATTCGATAAATAACTCCAGTCGATATATTTATTGCATTGCTTCGCTTGGTAGAAAAAGAGAAGAGGACGAGATGTGAACAGCAATATTTAATAAGAAAAGGTAAAGATCATTGCAAATGGTGGAAAGGAGAGTGAAAAATATCGGTGAAGAAAAAATGAGGATCGATACTTTAAGGAGGAGGAGGAGGAAGAGGATGAGGAGGTGGAGGATGAGGATAAGGGTAAGGATGATGATGATGATGATTGTGATGATGATGATGATGATGATGAGGAGGAGGAGGAGTGAGTCACGCGCCAAGCCATCACGGAGATGGATGAGTGGGAAAGTTTAGCCTGCTCGTCGCGGTAATTCTTGGATTAATGAAACCTGAATTTAGCATTTGTCTCTCCTCCTCCTCCTCCTCCCTCTGCTCTTCCTCCCGTCTCCTCTTCCTAGTCCTCCGTCTCCTCCTCCTCCTCCTCCTCCTCCTCCTCCTCCTCCTCCTCCTCCTCCTCCTCTGCTCTTCCTCCCTCCTCCTCCTCCTCCTCCTCCCTCTGCTCTTCCTCCCTCCTCCTCTTCTTAGTCCTCCTTCTCCTTTTCCAGTCTCGCCTGACCTCCCAGTCTCGCCTGACCTTCTCAAAGGGACGGACGTTGACCTTGCTGCTGGCCGGCATCAAACCTTAACCTTGCTTTTCACCTCGTCTGGTGAACCGACACTTATTATTTTGTGTGTGAATCGACTCCGTGTGTTACATTTTAACGTCAGAACTTTTGAAATCCGTTCATACACGTTTTTAATTAACCGTTACTTAAATAGGCCCGTACGCCCTTTCAGAAATCGAACGACTAACTGTGCTTGTTTACTTGTCCTATTTAGCACCACTCAACCTAATTAATTAACGTCTAACTCAGTGCTGCGACGCGTCCAACTAGTGTTTGAAGTGTTGCGAGGATTACCTTACAGTGAGAGAACTTCCTTGCTGCAACCACGAGCGTATAAGTTACATATCGACTTTGTATGTTTCCTGTCTTTCCTCAGTAGGATTACAACTACACGACCTAACACAGCACCCAGTGAAAGACAGTGAGCTTCTTGTATCTTATTAACGTAGAAAATCTGTCACTAACGTTGAAGTACTAAGCTTGACCCGTATACTAGCACACGTGTTTCGAAAAGGAGGAAAAGTTTAATCCCCCAGAGAATTTTAATCCCAGAGGGAAAACACGTGTGGGCCCTCACAGACGGCACACCTCGAACTCTCCCGCGTGACTCGACCGATTTAAAGCCACCTCCCTCCAGGTGTTCACCATAGCCCACGCGGATACAAATTTCATCTGAACTGTAAAGTTTACCGTTATATCGTCTTGCAACTGTAAATAAAAAAAGTAATCATGTCGTCCAACTATTTCAATTGCTGTAATTGTTCAAAGAAATATGCTGCGATTCACTACCAAACTAGCGACTCGATGTGTAGGTACTGTGTCTTAGACTTACGTATTCAGGCACTTAACACAACCAACGAGGATCTACAACGCTCCAATGCGTTATTATGGGAAATTGTGACGTCAATCCCCACGCTTCCTACTCCTCCTTCTTCTTCTTCTTCTTCTTCTTCTTCCTCGTACTCCGAAATTCTGACCCAATCCCATACGTCCTCCTCAGCCCCCTCCATTTCTCATCCCTCCCCCGCCTCCTCCCTTCCCTCCTCCACCCCATCATCACTGGCCCTTCTTCACCCTCCACCTTATTCTGCTCCCGACAAAACTTCACGGGGTCCTCCTCCACCGGCACTGCCACCACCAGCACCGCCATCACCCCCGTCCCCTCCCCCACCCATCCCACCATCACCACCACGACCTACTCCTCCTCCTCCCCATCCTCTTCCTCACTTTTTTCTTCAGCCCCTTCCTCCTCCTCCGCCTCTGCCCCCTCCTCATACATTTCTTCTCCCCCCTCCTCCACATCCTCAACATCCTCCTCCTCTACTCCCCCCCAGTCAACCCCTTCCGCGCCACAAGACCATTCTTCCTGCTGTGGTCTGCGTGGATCAGACACAGTTTCAGGGCGCAGACAAGCTGAAAACATCTGTTAGACTTGTAGGGGACTCGTTGGTTAGAGGTCAATTAACGGAATTCTGCGGCAGGAATACAGAGACGCGGAGGCGTTATTGTATTCCGGGAGCCAAATTGGACGACATTACTTCAGCTGTCGATGCTGTCACGGAACTCGCGAAGGAAGACACAGTTTATCTGATTCACGCGGGGACAATTGACGTTCAGTCTACTCAAACTCAGGCCCTACTATCAAAATACCGTCAAGTCATTCGGCGTTACAAGACCAAGTCCCCTCACGTCATTGTCTCTGGAATCCTACCCAGAATCAGCGCTTACGCCGGCTTCAACAGCAAAGCGAGCAACATCAATACCAGTCTGAAGGAAATTTGTGACGACGAAGGCGTGGCGTACAAATGCCTGGCACCACTTCCTTGAGCGCCCAGACTTGTTTTGGAACGATGGACTACACCTGAATGAGGTTGGTTCGGCACGTTTCGGGAAGTTTCTGGACGAGGCAGTGAAAAGCTTTTCGAAAAGCCTTTCAAAAATCGGCGGGCGAGGACGGGGCAAAGGCAGCCCTTGATCAATCAACCCGTAGCGTCGGTGCGACTCACAAGAAACTGTGTAACTAACGACGCCTCCGACAAGTGAACTGGTACAACTCGTCACGGCAAAAACAGGGGTCACATTTCTATCATGTACACAAATGCACGTAGTTTAATACCCAAAAAGGACGAAATTAGGGCGTATATTGCAACAGAGAAACCTGATGTGGTAGCCATCACAGAGACTAGGGCCAACTCTACACATCTAGAATCCAAACTGTCATTCCCTGGGTACGAAAGCTTCCACAAAAGTCGAAAGCACAAGAAAGGAGGAGTAGTAGTTTGCTACGTTAAAAGTACACTCCCTGCCATAAAAAAAATAGACAAGCAGGACGCAGAGAAATACGATTCTGTCTATGTGGAAATAACCACAAATAACAAGAAACTAACACTTGCAACAGTAAACAGGCCTCCAAAACAACAGGCAGCCGATGACACTGCCCTCTACGAAGAGATTCACTCTCTAACACAAAGCAAGGAAGCAATTATAATTGGGGACTTTAATTGCCCGAACATTGACTGGGGACTGATGACTGGAGATCAAGAGGGTAACAGGCTTATAGAAATGGTGGAGGATTCGTTCCTCACTCAAGTTGTAACTCAACCAACAAGAGAAAACAATCTGCTGGATCTGGTATTAGTAAGCGACCCCGACCTCATTCGCGACTGTACAGTTGGTGAGAAACTTAATGGGTGCGATCACCACTTAATCCGTTTTAATGTCAACATATGTCACAAACTCGTAGATAATCCGTCAGTGATACCAGATTACAAAAAAGGAAATTTCAATTTATCCCGTGCGCTGCTTCCCCCTACGACCTGGGACCAGCTTGACATCACCGACAATACAATCGACAACGCGTGGAACGTCTTCAAAGATAAGCTGTTGCTGGTAGAGAAGGCTACAGTGCCTACGAAATCCAGGCGAGTAAATGGGGCCGTAGATCCATCGTGGATGACCAGAGAAATAAAAAGGGCAGTAAACCTAAAAAAAAGGAATTATAATTTGATGAAAGAGAATGCTACGGCCGAAGCCAGCACACACTACCACAACAGCCTCAGAGCTTGTCGCAGCCTTATTCGGAGTAGCAAATGCAACTATGAAAAGCAAATAGCGCGCGAAATCAAAACTAACTCCAAGAAATTCTTCACGTACATAAGATCGAAAAAGAAGGTAAAATCTAATATTAGCCCCCTGACAGACGAGACTGGATCTGTAACTCAGGACAGTAAACAGATGGCCAGAATCCTCAACAGTAACTTCGCATCCGTATTCACAGTCGAGGACATCGAAACCATTCCCGAGGGCCCTGATTCGCCGAGTGAGATCACGCCCCTGGAAATTGACTCAATATGCGACCAAGAAGTAAACAAGTACTTGGACAAACTCGACACGAACAAGTCAACGGGACCCGACAGTTTGTCCCCGCGGTTATTAAAAGAGCTTAAACAACAAACACTTCAACCACTCACTAACATATTCAACCTGTCAGTTCAACTGAACAAGGTCCCGGAAGACTGGAAGATGGCGAATGTAACACCGATTTTCAAAAAGGGAGACAAAAGCGTTGCATTAAACTACAGGCCCATAAGTTTGACATCAGTGGCAGGAAAAATACTCGAAAAGATTATTAGAGATAAGCTTGTTAAGTTTCTAGAAGACAAAAATATAATCTCCGACACCCAGCGTGGCTTCAGAAACAAGCGCTCCTGCCTAACGAATTTATTAGACTTCTTCCAAGGTATATATAAGAACTGGGATGCCCACATCCCCAGTGATGTTATATACCTGGACTTTCAGAAAGCCTTCGACAAGGTACCGCACGAGCGACTCCTTAAGATACTGCACTCGGCGGGCATTGGAGCCAATCTGATCGCGTGGATAAGAGATTGGCTCACCGACAGAAAACAACGAGTACTACTCAACGGACAGCCTTCCGATTGGCTTCCAGTCACTAGTGGAGTGCCTCAAGGGTCAGTGCTGGGACCCATCCTCTTTATCATATATATCAATGACCTAGAATCAGGACTGAAATCCACAATATCGAAATTTGCTGATGACACCAAGGTGGGTAGAAAGGCCCTCACAAAGACCGACTGCGAAATCATTCAGAAAGACCTCAATCACATTATCGAATGGTCGGAAAATTGGCAAATGTCTTGTTGACAAATGCAAAGTCATGCACATTGGGTCCCAAAACAGTAACCACACATACATCATGAATGGGAGACCTCTGCAGGCGATGCAGGAGGAAAAGGATCTTGGAGTCACTATCAGCAGTGACCTGAAACACGCGAATCACTGTAAAAAAGCATACAATAAAGCCAACACTATGCTCGGGATCATAGCGAGGAGCTTCGAGTGTAAAACACCAGACGTGATGCTATCCTTGTATAATTCCATGGTAAGACCGCACCTCGAGTATGCAGTACTGTTCTGGTCTCCTAATTACAGAAAGGATATTGCTTTATTGGAAAGGATTCAACGACGCGCCACAAAGATGATTCCAACCTTAAGGGCTCAACCGTACGAGGAATGACTCAAGCGACTCAATCTCTTTACATTGGAGGAAAGACGCTTACGAGGGGATATGATTCAAGTCTTCAAGTATCTGAAAAAGTTCAATAACGTCGATTACTCCGAATACTTTGAACTGCAAACCAACTCAAGAACTAGAAATAACGGTTTACCCATTCAGTCGAGTCGATGTAACACAGACATTGGAAGGAGTTTCTTTTCAAACCGAGTCACCGCCACTGGAACAATCTTCCCTCAGAAGTAGTAAATGCGAATACCATCAACTCCTTCAAATATAGAATCGACCGTCATTTCGCTGCGTCGGGAGTAAATTGAATAACGAGTTGCTTTCATTTGCTCCTCAATATCGAGGTGCTTTTCATCTGCTCCTCAATGTCGAGGTGCTTTCATCTGCTCATCAAGCCCCAAGTGGCGGTCGAGCAGATTAAATCACCCAAGCGAGCGACCTCGTAATGAGCCAATAGGCTTTCTGTTGCCTGCATTTCGATGTTTCCATGTTTCCTCCTCCTCCTCCTCCTCCTCCTTCTCCTTCTCCTCCTCCTCCTCCTTCTCCTCCTCCCTCCTCCTCCTCCTCCTCCTCCTCTTCATTCATCTCTTAATTCATCTGCCTTAACACTTATCATCCTTTTTTGGAAAATACCTCTCATATCCTCTTATCTCTCAAATCTTCTTATGTCGCTATCTTCCAATTTATCTTTTCTATCTTAGGTTTTATATTTTTTTTACTGTACCTTTGCTCTCCTCTCTTTCCCGTCCGCCCTCCTTTTTTCTCCTCTCTTTATCCTTTCTCCTCTTATCATCGTTTATCTTCTTTTCTCTGTTTTTTCCTTTCCTCTCCTGTCCACTATAACTTTACATTTCCTCTTCTATTTCTTTAACATTTTTTCTTGTCTCCAGAGATAATTAACCGTAAGAGAGAGAGAGAGAGAGAGAGAGAGAGAGAGAGAGAGAGAGAGAGAGAGAGAGAGAGAGAGAGAGAGAGAGAGAGAGAGAGAGAGAGAGAGAGAGAGAGAGACTCTCTCTCTCGCTATCAAGAAAAAGGGTTCGATCAAATAACTTGAATAAATACAGCCTGAAACAAACAGAACAGAAGCTTCAAAAGGTAATAGTCATCACTTTTTTTTTTTTACGTCTTCGCCTGTAGCGCTAGTAGGCTTTCTTCAGGGGCCTGTTGGTCGGCCCAAGCCCGTCATGGCGCAGGCAATTTTTAAAGTGGTGCCATTTATGCTTGGCTCATGCTGCCCCCCGAAACTCATTCTTGATTCACTTGGACAGTTTCCTCTTAGGTCCGGGTTGATGGGTGGTCTTCACTCGGCGGTGACTGAAAAATCCCAGGTGGTAGCGGGCGGATTCGAACCGACGTCGTCCATGGCACGGTGAATGCGGGGCCTGCACGCTAACCATCAGCCACCGCCTACCCTGTCTGAGGGAAACATAAAAATAACATTGAAACCTGACCGATGTGAAATGTCTCTTAATATTTAAGTTTCAGGTGTTCGGGGTGAATCTTTGACCTTTGTGTTTCCCTTAATAACGTTAATGGAAAGCGAACTATTGCCTGGAGGATAAACAGGCCAACGGAGAGTGAACGGACATACTTGGCTTTACATAAGTGGTCCCTTGAGGGTATTTCTGGTCAGCAAGGGAGGGGAAAGGCAGAAGGAGGAGGAGTAGGAGGAGGAAAAGGAGGAAGAGAGAGAGAGAGAGAGAGAGAGAGAGAGAGCGTGAGAGAGAGAGAGAGAGAGAGAGAGAGAGAGAGAGAGAGAGAGAGAGAGAGAGAGAGAGAGAGAGAAAGAGAGAGAGAGAGAGAGAGTGCAGCGTGAGGTAGGCAACATAATTGGGTTTTCCTTAATGCATAATTGTTCTTATTTCTCTCTCTCTCTCTCTCTCTCTCTCTCTCTCGGAAGAGACGCCGTACGGAACGCCCGAACAAAAAACGACTCTCACCCACGTCCTTCCATCCCGCCCGTGTAAATAGACACCATACACCGCAACAAACTCGCAACATTGAACCCGCCAGGACCACCACCTCTATTACCAAGCCTCAAGATAACCTAAGAGTCCTTAGTTTCAATGCGCGTAGCCTAAGAAACAAGTTTGATGAACTGCAATGTCTTGCTCTGACAGAAAACTTTGACGTAATTGCTAGAACCGAAACATTTATCGACACCACAAATACTGATTTAAGTTCCGAATACAACATAGATGGCTACAGACTCTTTAACAAGGATCGTGTAAACCGTAGAGGTGGTGGTGTCGCCCTTTTTGTCAAAAGCTATTTGCAACCCACTGACAAAACACCAAGAAACAGTAACGTTGAACATTTGTGCGTGCGAGTAAACACTGCAAAAGTCAATTAAAATATATCTGTCACTTACAGGCCTCCGGGGCAATCACTCGATGCCGATCTTGAAATGTACAGCGTCTTAAGGCAGTCACTTAATAACAGCGACTCACTGATATTAGGCGACTTTAACCTCCCCCATATCGACTGGGCGACACTGTCGGGTACAGAAGGTGAGTTACATAGAATGATCGAATTTTTAGAAGAAAATTATCTAAGCCAAATGGTTTCTGAACCAACTCGACAAAATAACATACTTGACCTTGTTATAACGACCCAAGATAACCTAGTCAGTAATGTCACGGTAGGAGAACACCTCGGTTCCTGCGATCATAAACTAGTGTGCGTTGACATTAGAGCTCAAACATGGGTGACTGAAAATAAAGTAAAGGTGCCCAATTTCAAAAGACCCAACTTCGTAGAAATCCGACGAAAACTGATAGATATGCAATTATCAGATGACGGCAATGTAGAGGACGCCTGGCTAAGCTTTAAAAATCACTTACTCACTCAGCAGGACACATTTGTCCCCTTGTTCGAAAAACGAATTAACACTAATAAAAGCCCACCTTGGTTTAATAGCGAAATTAAAAACTCAGTCAAGGAGAGAAAATTGTTTTACAGGTTAAAGAAAGAACAAAGCACGCCCGAAAACATTAGACTCTATAATGATGCCAGGCGACGAGTAAACAGATTAGTGCGTCAGGCAAAGCGTAGATATGAAGAAAATATTGCAGACAACTGTAAAAATAATCCGAAATCCTTCTTCAGTTACATAACAAACAGAAAGGCGATCAGAAGTGGAATTGGACCCTAAACAAACAGCGACGGTGCACTAGTGATTGACAGTCAACACGTTGCAAACCTATTTAACAATTACTTTTTCTCGGTGTTTAATACTAACAGTCCTCCAACCACTACCACCAACACCAGTACTAATGTAAATACTGAGCATGCATTGTCTAACTTTGAAATAAAACCCGATGAAGTCCTTATAGCCCTCAAATCACTTAAAACAAATAAAAGTCCTGGACCTGACAGAGTATATCCAACTCTGCTGAAAGAAACAAAGAGCGAAATACTCTCCTCCCTCACAACCGTATTCAATATGTCCTTGCGACAAGGCATCGTCCCTTCGGATTGGAAAAAGGCTAACGTGACACCGATTTTTAAGAAAGGAGACAAAAAAGTACCAGGTAATTACAGGCCCATTAGTCTAACTTCGGTTGTAGGTAAGCTACTTGAGGGCATAATTAGAGACAAAATTGTGAGTTACCTTGAAAGCCACTCATTAATTGGGGACTCACAACATGGCTTCCGAAACAAAAGATCCTGCCTATCAAACCTATTAACCTTTTATAACGACCTCTTCACTGTTTATGACGTAACCAAATCACTGGACGTAGTCTTTCTTGATTTCCAGAAAGCGTTTGATAAAGTCCCACATCATAAATTACTTTACATATTAAAACAAATAGGTATTGACGGTCAAGTAAACCAATGGATCGCGAATTGGTTGAGCAACAGACAAGAAAGAGTAGTGATTGACGAATTTAACTCAGAGTGGGCGCCGGTCACTAGTGGCGTCCCTCAGGGGTCGGTTCTTGGCCCAGTGCTCTTCATTATTTACATCAACGACGTTGATGTTGGACTCAATAATCGCATTAGTAAATTTGCAGACGACACAAAGATCGGTAACTCGGTTGTCACTGACGAAGACAGGCAAAGCCTCCAAGAGGATTTGCACAAAATTTCAGCTTGGTGTGATAGATGGGAGATGCCCTTTAACGTAGACAAGTGCCAGGTCCTTCAAGTTGGAACGAGGAATAAGAAATTCGATTACGAAATGCGCGGCGTTAAACTCAAAAGCGTTCAATGCGTCAAGGACTTGGGGGTCAAAATCGCGTCAAACCTCAAATTCTCACAGCAATGCATCGATGCAGCAAATAAAGCGAACAGAATGTTGGGCTTCATTGAAAGAAACTTTTTATTCAAGAATAAATATGTAATACTCCTGCTCTACAATAGTTTAGTCAGACCCCACTTGGAATATGCGGTACAGTTTTGGTCTCCCCACCATGCAAAGGATATTGCTAAATTAGAAGGCGTTCAGCGTCGGGCAACGAAAATGATCCCTTCCTTGCGCAAGAAATCCTACGAAGAAAGGCTTTTCACCCTTAACATGTTCTCTCTTGAGAAACGTCGCCTCCGAGGAAAACTGATCGAATGTTTTAAAATACTTAATGGTTTCACGAATGTAGACAGATCAACATTGTTTATGATCGATGACACTTTGCGCACGAGGAACAATGGCGTAGAACTCAGATGTAGACAAGTAAATTCAGACTGCACCAAATTTTTCTTCACCAACGTTGTAGTGCGAGAATGGAATAAGCTCCCACCGTCAGTGGTCCAGTGTAACACGATTGACTCCTTCAAAAGAAAGCTCGACCGTCACTTCCTTCAACTTAATATCAACTAGAGTAGAAATGCAACGTTTTGGAGCCATCTGATTAATGTTAAATTACTCAGGTTTAAGGACAGACCACCTAGTCTGGACCATGGGGTCTGTGTGGTCTGATTTTCTATGTAAATCTACGTAAATCTCGGTGATTTCACAGTTGTTGAAATTTTAGGAAACCGTGTGTGTGTGTTCGTGCCGGGGGGGGGGTTTTCGCTGTACTTTAAAAACATACAAATCATCATTTTATTCCTTTTCTTTAACACACGACAATACTCTCGTGATGATAGGCTGACCCCGGGGCCAAGTTTTCCTCGTATACAGACTCATTGCGCGTCAAGATCTTTATTTGATTAAATCATTCTCGTTTTCTCTTGACTTAATATTACCATGTTGTAATATTCATAACATATGGCTTCGTGGGAACTTAATTTCTTGCACTTTTTCAGCTTTTTTCTTTTCTTAACAAGTTTTACAATTTATGACTCGCTTTGTTGAGACGAGACGAAGAGAAAATGAAATTGTTCGTTGACTTGTTCCCTCCTCCTGTTACTCCTAAGTGCGAATTTTTTTTTCGGCTCCTCAAAACGTTTTCCTTAATTTTAAAAAACCGGAAAGTTTGAATAAATTTAGAAGATAATTTTCGAAAAACTTGTTGTTGTTCTTCGGAAAACGTTTTGATTTTATGCAACACTCCTTTATTTTGGGTAGTGCGCCTTTGAGTGCTGGTCCACAGAATATTTTTACCCAATGCTACAATTTGTCTGTAAAACAATTGGACTATGCATCATCATTTCCTTGGCGCAGTGGTGTGTTGTATGGTGGGGTGGGGTAGAATGTAACGAAGTAGTGGTATCTTGGGGAGTGTTGAGAATTTGTTTTAGGTGGTAGTTCAGCTTATTAAAAACTTGGGTGTTTTTAAATTTGGTGACGACTTTGTGGGGCAGAGGAGAAGATGAGGAGGGGGAAAAGGGAAATAAAATTGATAGAAGGTTGCAAGAGGAGAAGGAGGGAAGCTGGAAGAGAAGGGGAAGAGGAAGAGGACGGGGAAGTGTACAAGATGTAATTTACAGTTTAAACCTCCATCAGGTTTGTCTCCTAGATATGAATATGTAATCTTTTACTTTTACCCGAGTCTCCCTGTGATTATTGTTTGTGTGTTTTACATCTCACAGTTTGTTTGGTGGTGTGTGTGTGTGTGTGTGTGTGTGTGTGTGTGTGTGTGTGTGTGTGTGTGTGTGTGTGTGTGTGTCAGGCTCGTAATAAACGCCAAGCTAACGCCACATATTAGGTTACGTGTCGCTCTTTATTAAATATCTTAAAGTGTGACTGTAGTAAGAAACAAGAATGACTTTAGAGTGGAAGGAAAAGAAAGGATAGAGTATGAGAGAGATGGATAAGTAGGAGGAGGAGGAAAGGAGGATAAGGACAAAGAGAGAGAAGATTAAGCAAGCATGAAGTCAGGGTAAGGATAAAGGTATGAAAAGAAAGAAAAAAAAAAGAAGAAATGCTCCAGGTATGAATGAAGAATAAAGAGGAAGGAGGAGAGGATAATGAGATAAAGGGGGAAGGGAATGGGGATATGGAAGGAAGGAGTGTGAGAAGGAAGGAAGGAAGGAAATTATGGACACACACACACACACACACACACACACACACACACACACACACACACACACACACACACACACACACACACACACACACACACACACACACACACACACACACACACACACACACACACACACCTGTTCACCTAGCAGTGAGTAGGTACGCGACGTCAGGCAAGGAGTTGTGACCTCGTGTTCGCGGTGTGTTGTGTGTGAGTGGTCTCAGCCCTACCCCCTACCCAAAGAGCTCTCTGCTCTTCCGTAGGGGAACGGCTGGCTGTCTCGAGAGAGAACCGCAGCAGACCAAGAGGTGAATTACACACACACACACACACACACACACACACACACACACACACACACACACACACACACACACACACACACACACACACACACGTGGGTCACGGCGCTCTGAAACGAGTAGCCCGGGGCCAGCCTGTTGTCCTCCCTTTTCCCCTACTTCCCCCTCTCCCATTTCAACAAAACCCCAACACCGTAAGAAACTTTTGTGACATGAAGCTTTGTCATGTTGAAAGACAGTGAGTGCAGTGCGTTTGTGGTGACGTGAAGACACTGAAGAGTTGAAATGGCCAGTGTGATCGGTTCAGGTGCAGTGCAGTGTTGAGGCCCGTCACTCAGGTGGAGTTATGAGTAGAGCAATCAGCACTCCGCTCAACATAGGCAGTGCAGACCTGGTGCAGAGGCGATAGACGTTCCCACGCCTTTTGCCGCTCGGTCAGCCTCTTGGCAGGTCAACGCTGAGCCCATAAGCTGAGTGAAGGTCGACACCGCCTCTACTTGCACTCTTGCCATCACTGCGACCTGACCCTTTCTGACCTGGGGTTTTACACCTGACCCGCCACCCGGAAGACCACACCGCCTCCTCCAGCACAAACGCACTGCATTCCGCCTCGCCTCACCTCCACTTCTCCCGCCCTCAACTATTTCATCACAACTTTCCCACAATGTAAACCACAGACCCCCTATACCCCTTTCATATTGTACTTTTCCTTTTTTTTTCTGCTATATTTCAATATTGTATTTATAACGTGTATATTTTCAGCTTAACAGCTGCAATCTCTTAAACCGATTATTATTATTATTATTATTATTATTATTATTATTATTATTATTATTATTATTATTATTATTATTATTATTATTATTATTATTATTATTATTACACACAAACACACACACACACACACACACACACACACACACACACACACACACACACACACACACGGTTACACACACACACACACACACACACACACACACACACACACACACACGGTTA
>NC_066521.1:7187697-7197176 GCF_024679095.1 Eriocheir sinensis
GAATCACCACCGCCGAAGTGGATTAACATTATTAGGATAAAATGACGAGTGAAATCTAATAGATAAACAAAACACGTATCGACACACTTAACTAAACTGCCTATAAGTAAATGGCAGGACAATTACGAACCAAGATTCTTAACCATTCACCATTACGAAGAAAAACCTGACTCACTGGAGAAAATAAAGATCAGATGACAATACCATTCCGGCTTAAACCGAACAGCAACCAGAAATCAAGTTCATGAACAGTTCAAGACCTACAAGATTGGATCAAGTATTTAGAGCAGAAACTTCAATAACTACCACGCCGTCAGCTCCAGCACCTATTAAACAGACATTAATTAACAGGATATACTTGCCACTTAGCTCATCGCACGTCGCTCGTGCAATTAATCGTCGCACGGGAGCGGACAACAATTGGCAGCAGTTTAGTAGTTTTGTCGCTCTTCATGGCATGTTGCAACGCCACTTACTATACGGAATACTTTGCTCGACCTAGGTGGTGATAATGAACGAGAGAGAGAGAGAGAGAGAGAGAGAGAGAGAGAGAGAGAGAGAGAGAGAGAGAGAGAGAGAGAGAGAGAGAAATTTGTGCTACTTCTACTCTAACTTCAACTTCAAGACATCACGACAAGTACCGTCACCACCACTACCACTGCCACCATAACGACAGCCAACCATCTAACTATCTTCTAACGTGAATCAGACTTAATGAGAGAACAAAATGCTTATCTTGTATTTAAGAAGCGACAGCCAGTAAAGTATTCGCTCCATGACTCCAGTGTTGCGCCCCAGAACCGATAGTAAGTGAAAAGTGATGGGATAATACCGTAGAGTTATTACAGCGACGGCTGTGATGGTGGTGGTTACTGTGGTTCGTGTACTATATTTTTCATCAAGTCATCTACCTCATGCTACATAATTTTAACCTGCAATACTTTTATTTCCACTATATCAATTTTATGAGTTCAACCACAAAAAAAACGTGATGGGAGAATACCGTAGAGTTATTACAGCGGCGGCTGTGATGGTGGTGGTTACTGTGGTACGTGTACTATATTTTTCATCAGGTCGTCTACCTCTCACGCCACATAATTTTAACCTTCAATACTTTCTTTCCACTATATCTATTTATATGAGTACACCCACAAAAAACAACATCCATGAAGCGGAACCAGGCACACTTGTCGGGTGTACCATAGGATTTTGCCAACACACCGAGGTATTTATTTGGGCCTGGGCTTTAAGCTATGGAAATTGCGTGGGGCAAAGGCACACGTTGATATTTAAAATGGAATGGGAACGAAAATATTACGAGGAATGAAATGTTTGTGGAAGTAGAGGTAGAAAGTCATTGCAGAACTCTGGCATGTATCGATGGAGCCTTACTGATGTTGTATTTCATAGGTTGCAGTGTGTTTTATGTGTTTTCGTGGTTTTCGTCTGTTTTCAGAGTCGTGAAAGGCTTAAAGGATGACGGGGGATGTCGATCGTGATAGATAATTTGCGTATAATTGAACAAGAAAGATGAACGCAAATAATATATAGATTATCATTACTATCTATATATTTTTTTATAATAATGAAGCTTTAGTCTTAATACGTACAGGCTCTTGCAGCAGTGGTGCTAACAAGGGTAATGCTTCCAATTTTTGCGTTTCTTTACGGGAGCAAACCTGGAGGAGGCAAGCGGCAACACCCACACGACAAGTTCCTGTTCCTTTCTCGCCGCGAGTTATTGTTGCCAGAGAGAAAGGAAAGGAAGCGAGTGCGTTGTTCATGGAAAAAAAAAGTACGACTGTTTTGTTATCATTATTATTTTTATTATCATTATTATTATTATTATTATTATTATTATTATTATTATTATTATTATTATTATTGTTATTGTTGTTATTGTGTTTTGCATGAGTTGTCATTGTTATTATTATTATTTATTTCTCCTCCTCCTTTTCTTCGTCCTTCTCCCCCTCCTTTTCCTCCTCCTCCTCCTCCACCTCCTCCTCCTCCTTTTCGTCCTCCTCCTCTTCCTCCTCGTGCTCCTCTTCCTTTCCCTCCTCCTCCTCCTCCTCCTCTTCCTCCAAGCGTGCGCCTTGCGTGGAAAAGAGCTAATGTTACCCCGATCTTTATAAAAGGAGATAAAAAACTAGCCAGTAATTATCGTCCTATCAGCCTTACGTCTGTCCTAATTAAACTATTCGAAAAAATAATCAGGGATAAAGTGATCACTTTACTCGAAACAAAATTATAATTTGATAACTGATAATCAGCACGGATTTCGTAGTAACCGATCTTGCCTCACCAACTTATTAACTTGCTTCAATGATGCATGCTCAAGCTGGGACGCCCGAGCTCCATATGATATAATTTACCTAGACTTTCAGAAAGCGTTTGATAAAGTTCCCCACGTTAGGCTTATTTCAAAATTGCGTTCCCACGGTATAAGCTACCATCTGTGCGCGTGGATTCATGACTGGCTCACTGATAGACAAGAGCGTGCAGTTCTCAATGGTGAAGCATCCGATTGGCAACCCATAACCAGTGGCATGCCCCAAGGATCGGTCCTTGGGCCAACACTATTCATAATTTACGTGAACGATTTAGAGATTGATATCCTATCAAAAGTAGCCAAATTCGCCGACGACACCAAATTAGGAGGCACGGTAACGAACAGTAAAAATTGCGAGAATATTCAATTAGATTTAATAAGACTTGCCGACTGGAGCGACAAGTGGCAAATGTACTTGAACGTAGTTAAATGTAAAGTAATGCACACAGGTGAAAAGAATTCTAACTTTAAATATCAGATTCAAGGACATGAGGTCAGCGAAGTAAAACAAGAAAAAAGGTCTATCAGTAACACTCTTAAAATGAGCGATCAATGTACAGCGGCGAGTAAAAAAGCCAATATGATGTTAAGATTAATCTCAAGAAACTTTGATTATTAATCACCCGAACTTATGAAGAGATTATATTCAGCATCTGTAAGACCACATCTAGAATACGCCGTCCAGTTCTGGTCACCGAATGATATCAAAGATCAAGTTTTGCTTGAGAAGATACAGGGACGAGCA
Organism: Eriocheir sinensis; assembly: GCF_024679095.1. NCBI lineage: Eukaryota > Metazoa > Arthropoda > Malacostraca > Decapoda > Varunidae > Eriocheir > Eriocheir sinensis. The sequence continues at coordinate 7,190,775 of NC_066521.1, forward strand.
ACCAAACAAATTCCAGCGTTCCGTAACTTACCGTATGACGAGCGTTTAAAGCGTTTAGAAATGTTTTCCTTAAAAAAGCGAAGGGTAAGAGGGGACTTAATCGAAGTGTTCAAAATCCTTAACAGTTTCGAAAACATTAACCCAGATAGTCTATTTCAGAAAGACCCCAACACAATAATACGTAGCAGCGGTATGAAGTTAAAGGGAAACAGATGTAACACATCGGTGCGCTGAAGTTATTTCAATAATAGTTGTTGATCACTGGAATAGACTCCCGCCGTCAGTAGTTAGCTCACAGAGTATCAATAGCTTCAAGTCTTCATTAGATAAGTACTTCAGGGTTATAGGATTTTACTGACCCTTTCCGTATGTTTCAGGCACACTGCAGTACGGCTCCAACCTGAATACTTTGTGTTAATAATTTCCCCCACAGCTTAGGTCACCAGTAGCGTAAGTTCAGGGTAGTAATTTCCTCTTATTTCTCTCTTTAAAATTTCCATGTCCCATTCTTCCTTAAAAGCACATGGGATTCTCTTCGAACTATTTCCTGCTGGCATGTTGCCGGAGGGAGAGGTGGATGGGGAGGAGCTTTCATATATTCTATCCTGTCCTACTACACGTAGATTACTTGTAGTACTTATTTCTACTACTGTCTCTACCTTTCTCTTTCTCCTCCTCGCCTCTTCTTTATCCCAGAGCTCCCTACTAAGTCCCTCGCTGCCGTTTCATCGTTCTTTAGTCCGCCATAAAGCCGCGCCTCGTCACCAATCACCCGCGCCTCTTCTATGGAGTTACCTACCATAAGACATACTTTGATCTTTCACCTGCCCCAGCTCTTCCCTTGCCCCTTCATCATACAGTCCATAATTACTTAGTGTCCTCTCCCTTTACTTTTTCTAACACCTTACCTGACTGAAGACGTTATATTTTTCTGTCCTCTCCTCATCTCTCTGCACCTTTTCTCCTATTTTCCATTTCCTTTCCCTTCGTCCATAGGTTTTGTTTATCATCTTCGTCCGTCTTGTGCTTCCCTGCCTCATTCCTACCTTTTCTTCCTTATACAGGACTGTTGTGCAAATCTTTTCCCTGGTTATCTCTTTCTTTTCCTTCCTGCCTCATCCTGTCTGACATACCTGATTCTTCCTTACCCATCCATCCAAACACTTCCTTTCCTTTTAACCTTGCCTCTACCTGTCCTGTTCTACCCTTAAATTAATTACTCCCATCCCTCACCTTCCCTCCCCACTTCTCACTTCCTTCCTTTTTTCCTCCCCTCATGGGTAACTAAGTGCTGCAGTATGGCGGCCGGACAGTGCGCGTTGCCTCGCCCACTTACCTATCACACATGATTAGCCAATCATCCGCCGCCTCGCCTAATTCCAGCGGCGGGCTCTTTAGGGGGAGGATGTAGAGGCGATTCTTCCATTACTGGCACAGCGCCTCGCCCTTGTGTACCATTTACCTTAAGGAGAAAATGGGTTTCCTCGTGATTGGGATTACGCTTTTTGTTGGTCTCGTTCATCATGCGTTTCAAAGGGTAGTTTTATCACCGTTTCGGAGTACATGGTTTTATTATTATTTATTTACTTAGTTTTTTTATTTTCTTATTATTACTGTTTTGCTTCTTCGTTTCCTTATTCTTATCTTAATACGTTGACTTTTTTCTATCATTTTTTGACTTATTGTTACTTTGTTTGTGTGAGTGATCATGTTCATCATGTTTATTATCACTATCTTCTCACTAATTTTCTCCTCCACCTCCTCCTCCTCCTCTGAGTGATCCGCCGCTACGAGGAAGAGTCACGCCACTTCATTGTCTCCGGATTCTTCCGAGAATCGACGCTTCACAGGCTTCCACAGAAAGGCGTCAAACATCAACAACAGATTGAAGAACCTCTGTCAGGACGAGGAAGTTTCGTTCGCAAATGCGTGGGATAATTTATATGATAACCCCGACCTTTTCCGTCCTGACGGTCTTCACCTTAATAAGATTGGTTCAGCACGGCTTGGTAGGTTGCTGAACGATGAGGTCCTTTTGTACTAAAAATACTCCAAGCGCGAGATAGGCGCCAAAGTGCCGTAAACAACCAAACAGTAGAGACCGCCCATCATACACCAAGGCATCCAACAGAAAACACACGCAGACACCAGACTAGTGTGCCTCAAAGCGTTGAATTCAAGAAGGACATTTCTGTCCTATACACCAACGCACGGAGTTTCATACCAAAACGGGATGAGTTATTTGCCTACATTGACGTGGAAAGACCGAGCATGATTGCAATCACCGAAACGTGGGCCACTTCTGACCACCTAATGACTGAATTCTCAATTCCGGGATACGAAAGATTCTACAAAAAACAGACTTCACAAGAATGGAGGGGGTGTTGTATTCTACGTCAAGAAAAAATACCCAACCGTGAAAATAACCAAACAGGACGCAGATAAATATGACACCGTTTATATTGAGCTGGAAACTAGAACACACAACATACTAACGATTGGAACCGTATTTTTTTTTTTAACGTCTCGGCCTATTTCGCCGGTATGTTTGCTTTTGAAGAGGCCTGAATGGTATTCGGCTCCAGCCCGGCATGGCGCAGGCAAGTGTTTATAGAGGCGCCATCTTCTCTTGGCTCATGCTGCCCCCCGGAACTCGTTCTTGATTCTTGGACGGTTTCCTCGAGTCCGGGATGATGGGTGGTCTTCAGGACTGCATGTGGGTAGTTTTAAGCCATTCGCGGTGACTGAAAAATCGGAGGTGGTAGCGTAGGGATTCGAACTCGTGTTGTACATCACGTGGTGAAATTGGGCCCAGCACGCTACCACTAGCCACCGCTCACCCTATAAAGACCTCCAAAGCAACAAGCAGCGGACGACGCAACGCTGTATGAGGAAATTCACACCATAACACAAAACAAACAATCAGTCATTATTGGGGACTTTAACTGTTCCAACATTGACTGGACCACGATGAATGGAAATCAGGGAGGCTAACAGATTACTCCAGAAATGTTAGAAAGACACTTTTCATCTCCAGATCGTTACCCAACCGACGAGGGAAAATAATTTATTAGACCTAGTACTCGTGGAGTGATTCCGATCTCACGTGAATGTCAAGTCGGCGAAAACTAAGTGGCTGTTACCATCATCTAATTCGCCTTAAGATCAGAACAGACCATGGGCTCACCGAAAACACGTCCAAGATTCCAGACTACAAAGAAGCCGAATTTTAATCTCGCTCGTGAACTGCTAACCCAAACAACTTGGGAACCCATAAACTTCACTCCTGTGGACTTGGCGCGTGGAACGGCTTCAAGAACAAACTCCTAGAGATAAAGAGAATAACTGTTCCATGAAGACTAGAAGAAATACTGGCGTAAGCCCACCATGGATTACTACCCAAGTTCGAAGGGCAGTTAATTTAAAAAGAGAAAATACAACTTGCTAAAGGAAAACAACACTGATGAGGCACGCGAATAGTACCATCAAAGATCTCAAAGAGTTTGCAGAACTACTCACTGGGCAGCGTAACACGCTGACTTTGAAAACAAAATGCACACGGCCGTCCAACCCAAAAAAGTTTTCACGTATATAAGAACCAAAAAGAAAGACAAAAAGTAATATTGGTCCCCAAAAAGATGAAATGACGTACTAACCCAGGACAGCCGACAAATGTCGAAAAATCCTAAATAAAAACTTCAATGTCTGTGTTCACGGTGGAGAACACCCAGTCCGTACCCGAAAGCCCTACCCACCGATGGGGATCTACACCCCTAGAAATTGGCGCAATTGACGAACAGGATGTGAAAAAAGTACCTAGATAAACTCGAGACAAACAAGTTTACCCGGACCCGACGACTTGTCACCCAGGCTGCTCCAAAGGAACTGCAGAAAAAACCTCAAGCCACTCACCGCCATCTATAATCGGACACTACAACAGACAAAGTTCCAGAAGACTGGAAGCAAGCGAACAATAACGCCGATCTACAAGAAAGGAGACAAAGCGTGCCTTAAACTACAGACCAATCAGCTGGACACTCAGTGGCGGGAAAAATTCCCGATAGTCATCATCAGAGATAAACTCGTTAAGTTCCTTGGAAGACAACAACATCATATCTCGATGCTCAGTACGGTTTCCGGAATAAGCGCTCGTGCTTAACCAACTGGCTGGACTTCTTCCATGGTATCTATGAAAACTGGGATAATCATATCCCCAGTGATGTTATATATTTAGACTTTCAAAAGGCCTTTTGACAAAGTGCCACACGAAAGAGGTTCCTCGAAAAGGTGTCCTATTGGCGGGGTTATGCTATGACAATCTGACGGCGTGGATAAAGACTGGCTCACTGAAAGAAAACAGCGAGTTATACTCAACGGACAGGCCTCCGAGTGGCTCCCCGGTCACAAGTGGAGTGCCACCACAGGGGTCAGTGCTGGGACCCATACTCTTCACTATATATATCAACAACCTAGAACTAGGATTAAATCCACTGCTTTCAAAATTCTGTTGACGGCATACAAAAGGTGAGTGGAAAAGGCTCTCACGACAGCAGACCGCGAAATTATCTAAAGAAAAGAGACATTGAGTTACTTGAGAGAGTACAGCGTCGCGCCACGTACATGATACCATCACTGAGTGACGAAGCCTTACGAAGAGCGACTCTCGAGTTGACCCAACCTCTGACGTTGGAAAAGAGACGACTGCGGGGGAAACATGATATTAAGTCTTTAAGAGTACCTGAACAAGTCAGCAATGTTGATCACTCCCAACTCTTCACGCCACAAACTAACTGGGCGACAAGAAACAAGGAAAAGCGAACCCAAGCAAGAGATGTAATACCGATATCGGCAGGAGGTTACTTCTCGACAGAGTTGTTCTCGCCACTGGAACAGCCTTCCTGCAGGAGTGGAAAGCGCGCAGAGATAGCATCTTCTTCAAGAAACTCATTGATCGACATTTTGCTGCATCGGGGAGGAGACTGAACGCATCCAGCAAGTAGAAAAAGTACACTCTCTGCGGCTGACGGATTGATTAATCAAATCACTGAAAGCAGGCAGCCTTTGGTAAATGAGCCAACAGGCTTTCTGCTGCCTGCTCAACCATGTTTCCATAGTTTCCCTCCTCCTCCTCCTCCTGCCCCTGGATTCTTTTCCTCTTCTTCACAGACTTTTGTCCTGCTGCTCCCTCCTCCTCTTCCTGTTTTTCCTCAATCTCCTCCCTCCTTTCTTCTTCTTGTTCTTCCTCTTCGTCAACTTTTATGCCTCCTTTTAACGGCCTTGCGCCTCTTCATAAACACCCTCTTTACACGGGAAGAGTAGAATGCCCTCGTGACACCACTCCATCATCATCTTCGCCATCGCCGTCACCACCACCACCACCACCACGATCATCATTACTACTTATTTCGTCAGTCACTGTCACCACACTTCTCACTACTGTGACCACTAACACGATTATTGTCACCATTTCTGTCAAATTTTACCAGTAGCTTCATCACTACAATCACTCACTCACGATGACAACCACTTATATAACTAGGTATCATTATTATACTTTTAACAACACTGTTTATACTACCACCACTACCATCACCACCATTGGTAAACCAACCCTCAGCCGCCACCACCACCAATTTCACCATCACCAGCCCATAGGAGTCGGATATGTCCACCTGGGAAAACGTCGAACACTTGTAAACATCGCGCGTAATGGAGCTTCCACTAACTTTAATATATAGTAGAGATCAATGTGGGAACTTCCCAAGAGTGATCTGTTTTCATTTTCTTCTTTCCTTGTTTATACATTTGGAGATTTATTTCAAGGAGAGGTAGATGAGGAGGAAAAGACCCGCGTAAGATTCCCTCCATAAAGACTTAGGTGTACGAGGAGAGAGAGAGAGAGAGAGAGAGAGAGAGAGAGAGAGAGAGAGAGAGAGAGAGAGAGAGAGAGAGAGAGAGAGAGAGAGAGAGAGAGAGAGAGAGAGAGAGAGAGAGAGAGAGAGAGAGAGAGAGAGAGAGATGGCAAAATAGATGGTTTCTTAATATTTTCTGACTTATAAAAAGTTAAATCGGTTTATCGTTTTAGGACTGACAAGTGTTGTGTGTTTTTCTCGGCTTCTGGCGCATACTGTTCTTTTTCTCTTTCCTCGTATACGCGAAATGTAGGAATCTGGACCTGGCTGGCTGGCTGGCTGGCTAGCTGTCTGTCAGTCTGTCGGTCTCTCTGGTTGACTGCTTGCTGTCTGTCTGTCTGTCTCTGTTTGTCGTCTGTCTCTGTCTGTCTGTCTGTCTGACTGGCTGGTTGCTCATCTGTTCAATTGTCTGTCTTCGTCTGTCTGTCTGCCAACACGAGGAACTGAATCCTGCACTTGTGGTTATTACGAAGGGTTGCTGGTCACAGGT
>NC_066521.1:7298963-7328963 GCF_024679095.1 Eriocheir sinensis
TCGACACATGGACGGAGGATAAACTTTTCTTAAGGCCGGGTCACACGAGCGTTTATTTCGGGAATTTTATCATCGATTTTGAGAATTTTTCCATCGGCGGCACCGGCAACTCCAAAACACGGGTTCTGTTCTCGATGTGAACGGAGACGAACATGCGCGTCAAGTATTCCCGATACTGAGAACACTTTGATAGAAAATGTCTTCACCTCATACATTACTAAGACCATATTGAAGTAATTGAGGTGGTATTTGCATAAAAAAGGCAATAAATCATATCTAAAAGCATGGCATACCTATGTGGTGCCGTGGAAAAGACAGTCCTAGACTCCTCAGCTGTGTGTACACAACGTTTGAACGCTCCACTCTCGCTGCCGCCTCCTCCTGCTCCTAATGGCAATTACAAAATATATGTAGAGTCGAAACTCTGAGGCCTTAATCCTAGAGCTTGTAAGGGAGAAGAGGATTCTGTGGGACCCAAAGGATTCAATGTACCACAAGACAAAGCTCAGACAGGAGGCCTTCAAATCGGTTGCGGAAGCACTGAAAGTGGAATTCCCTGAACTGAGCCAGCTAAATGGAGGTTAGAAGTACTTTATTATATTCATATTGTTATGCCGGACGTGTTACTTGGGTAAGTGGGTTCCATGTCGCCGTCAGGAGACTCCGTGGGAGGGAGATATGTAAACACTTTGCACAGCTTCTGTAGTTTAATATTCTTCCTTAGTAGTACACTTCACTTTGACTCTTCACTTACCACTAGCTTACTATGACTGGGACTGGACTCCTCTCGCCCTCTTCTCCTATATATATCCAGAACAGTACAGTCTAGAATGTTACAGTATATTTTAGATCATACAAGAACATGTAGCAAAAGTATGTGCGAGTTGGCAACACTTCCCGCCTGGCGCCTGGCCGCGCCCCGCGGGGCACGGACGAGGCTTTGCTCCCTGCCCCCCTGCTCGCTCTTCCCGGAGCATTCTAGAGCCCCATGGACGCCGGGGGAAGCTTCCAGCACAACACTATCCCCCCCCTCTTAATTGTGATCGTCCCGATCACACACTTAACTATATACAAACATAAGAGAATTAATCAAAAACATAATAATCGTCGTATCGCTGTGGAAGCCTGCGTTGTCTCTGTCTTCTGCTCGGTGTCTCCTGCGCGTCTATCTCCTGGTGCGCCTCGTCGTCGTCCGCTTCTTGGGGTGTCCCTGAAACATCTGCCGAAGCCGGGAGGTTATCTCCCTCGGCTGAAAGGTCTAGAAGGCCTATGTCGTCGTCGACCTCCTCTCGGTCCTGGACGTCCCTTGCGTTTTCGTCGGCTGCTGGTTGTCTGTAGTTGTTCCAGGTGTAGTTTCCCGGACCGTGGTACCTCCATAGGCGGTTGACGTGGACAACTTTCGGCTTGGTCCTTTCCGTTCTCCGGATTCGGTAAATCACGTCGGAGAGGCGTTCTAGCACAGTATAAGGGCCTTCCCAGGGGCTCTGTAACTTCGGAGACTGTCCTTTCTTCCTCTGCGGGTTGTAAAGCCAGACTTGGTCTCCTTCCTTGAAGTCAACGTGGCTTGCCCTTATATTGTAACCGCGCTTCATGGCCTCCCCGGAGAACTTCAAGGCACCACGGACTTGATGGTGCACCTCTTCCAGCCGTTCCTCTAGTTGACGGGCAAAACTGGAGGCGTCCCTTGGAAGGCTTTCCCCAGGAGGCCTTCCTGTCAATAGGTCCACCGGCAGTCGCAGCTCACGTCCAAACATCAGCTTTGCCGGTGAATACCCCGTAGTCTCGTGGGCGGCAGACCTGTAGGCCATGAGAAGCGCAGGCAGCTTCTGATCCCATGAAGACTGATCATTGTTGCACTGCTTGGCCAACTCCTGGCCCAACGTCCAATTAAACCTCTCCACCATTCCATCTGACTTTGGGTGCAGAGGGGTGGTCCGGGTCTTCTTGATACCCAGAAGCTTGCAGCATTCAGCAAGGACTGTTGACTCAAAATTCCTTCCCTGGTCGGAATGGAGCTCGTTAGGCACACCGAAGCGACAGAAGAACTCCTCCACCAAAACCTTGGCGATGGTAGTGGCTTCCTGGTCAGGGATGGCGTAGGCTTCCGGCCACTTGGTGAAGTAATCCATTGTGACGCAGATGTACCTATTTCCGTTCGTCGTCAATGGCAAGGGTCCTGCTATATCCACTGCCACCCGTTCCATGGGGGCTCCAACCTGGTATAGTTGCAATGGGGCACGGTGACGCTTCTTGGGGCCCTTCTTTGCACAGCACACCTCACACGCGTGACATCATTCTTCCACGTCCTTCCTCATGCCAACCCAGTAGAACCTTTGGCGCAGGCGACTCAGTGTCTTCTTTACCCCAAGGTGTCCGCTGGTGATGCTGCCGTGCATTTCTTTCAAGACGCCTTCCCGGGACTTCATAGGTAGCACCGTGGACCAGTAGTGGTCAAGACCATCATGAGAGACCCAGCGTCGCTGCAACACCCCGTTGTCCATCCGAAGAGTGTCCCACTGAGTCAAGTAATTTTTGGTGGTAGGGCTTTCTCTCGAGATTACTTCCCACCCAGGTCGCGTTGACGATTGACTCAGCCACTCCATAATTGGTCTCAGATCTCGGTCCTCCCGCTGCAGGTTTCCCAAGTCTTCCCATGGCACCTCCGCTGTCTGTTCCACTGTAGTGCGGCGGCACATATTCTGGACGCTTTCCCTCTGGAGGCAATGTTGACACTCAGGTAGGCAGGGGCGCCGGCTCAAGCTGTCCGCGTTACCGTGTGTTAGCCCAGATCGGTGCACAATAGTGTTGTGATGCTGCTCAAGTTTACCTATCCAGCGAGCAAGCTGGCCCTCAGGGTTTTTCAGTGACTTCAACCACCGCAATGCAGCGTGATCCGTGCGGATGGTGAAAGTTGCACCGTATAGGTAAGCATGGAAAAAGTCAAGGCTCTTGACTACTGCCAGGAGTTCTTTCCGGGTCACGCAATAGTTTTTCTCGGTTGGGGTGAGCTTCTTGCTGAAGTAGGCCACAACCCGTTCCATGTCGGCACATGCCTGGGACAGCACTCCACCAATCCCCTCATCACTGGCATCACAATCCAGTATAAAAGGCTTAGAGGGGTCTGGGTAGGTGAGTACGGGCGAGCTGATGAGGGCCTCCTTGAGCTTCTCAAAGTCAACCTGAGTTTCCGCTGTCCACTCAAATTTGCGCCCCTTCTTCGTCAGGAGGTGCAGTGGTGCAGCAATCGTAGCGAAGCCTTTCACAAACCTGCAGTAGTATGAGCACAACCCGAGGTAGCTCCGCAGCTCCTTCACGTTGGTGGGAGTGGGCCAGTCCCTTACCGCAGCCACCTTCTCAGGATCAGTGCGTACTCCAGCCTCGCTCACGATGTGTCCCAAGTATTGGACCTCCCTTCGGAATAGGCAGCATTTCTTCGGGGTGAGCTTAAGGTGTGCAGCTCTAAACCGGGCGAAAACCTCTGATAGTCTTTCCATCTCCTGCTCGAAGGTCTGGCCAAAGACAATCACGTCGTCGAGGTAGATGAGTGCCGTCTTCCAGTGAAGTCCCTCCAGCACCCTCTCCATCAGCCGCTCGAACGTGGCCGGCGCGTTGCACAGGCCAAAGGGCATTACCTTAAACTGCCACAGGCCTTGACCGTAGGAGAAGGCTGTTTTCTCTTTATCCTGCTCCGACATTTTGACTTGGTGATATCCAGACTTCATATCTTGTGTTGAAAACCACTTGGAGCCCACGAAAGCGTCGAGCGTGTCGTCGATCCGTGGGAGTGGGTATGAATCCTTGATGGTGAGATCGTTGAGGGCTCGGTAGTCCACGCAGCACCTGAGGGAACCGTCCTTTTTCCTGACGAGCACTACAGCAGACGCCCACGGGCTGCTGGACCGCTCGATTAACCCCTGTTGCCGGAGCTCATTCATCACCTCATCCATCTCCTTGCGACGGGCTGGTGCCATCCTTCGAGGAGCTTGCTTCACTGGGCGGTGGCTACCTGTGCCGATGTGGTGCTCTACCAGGTCCGTACACCCCAAGTCCAGGTCTCCTGTGGAAAACACATCTGCATTCCTCACGAGAAGCTCCCTGAGCTGTTCCACTTGGGGCTCCTCTAGACACTTGGAGCTCCTGTCAAACAGGTCGCGCAGGTAGTCGGGCAGCTCCTCCTGGGGCTTCGTCAGGGTTCTCCTGCAGACACAGGTTCTTGGTTTCTGGTCGATCTCTTGGCACAACCCCACCATGGTCCTTTGTTTTATTTTCTTTGGGCTGAAGGAGACATTGGCCACGACGACAGGCACTTCCGCTGCAGTAGGGTCTGCCAAAGTACTGCCTACAATCACCCCGTTTTCTACCGGACATCGACTTCCTCTCTCTACCACACACAGACTAGCCGGGGAGGCACCCGTAATTTGACATGGTAACAGCATCTCTGACCTCGGAGGAATAATGGTGGTGCGCTTGACCGTCACTGGCAGGTCTTCCTTGTTCACAGTCGTCAGTGGCACCCTCCTTCCTCCTACAGTCAGCTGCTTAGCGCGGAAGTCCAGCTCGCACCTGTGGGAGACAAGATAATCCATACCTAGGATGCAGGGGTCGTCCATGTCAGCCACGTACACAGAGAGGGACTCTTCCTTTCCTCCGAGCTCAAACTTCACGTCCACTGGGCCTCTGAGCTCTGCATAGTGTCCAGTGACTCCGCACAGTCGATGCGACGTCTTAGGAAGCCGACGATGACTCACCACGTCAGGCCGCACAAATGTGCGTTCCGAGCCTGTGTCGACGACCACAGGCCACAACACTCCGTCAACCTTGCCCTCCACTTGGTAGCTTGTCATGGTGGTTCTCCTGCACACTGATATCTTCGGGGCATGTACAGGACAGACTGGTCGTTGCCCCCGTGAACCAGTCCTTCTTAGTTTCCCGAGTGGTGGTCCCTCGTTAGCACATTTTTCCGACACTCATTCTTCCAGTGCCCCTTTTCTCCACAGGTCCAGCACTTGGGTCCTTCCCTGGGCTTCTTCTTAGCGCCACCTTCATATTCCTTCTTCCTCTTATAACATTCGTTCTCCTTGTGCCCAACCTTCTCGCAGTACCAGCACGTTCCTTGGAACCTGTCTGTGTCGCTGACAGCGCCCTTTCGTGCCCTAAACCCAGAAGTCGAGTCGTCCCTGAAACTTGACAAGCTAGACCTAACAAAGGACTCAAACTCCATGGCACGTGCCAGAGCTTCCTGCATTGATGTTGGCTTAGCTTGGTTCACTTGTATCTTCAGCTGAGGGCTGTCCAGGGCATCGATGAATTGATCACACAGCAAAACCATCAGCAGATCAGGGGTGGCACCTGGGTATGCCTTGTGCGCCATGCTCTCAAGGCCCTGAGCGAGTTCCTGAAGAGACTCGCCGCGCCTCCTGTTGCGGGTTCTGAACCTAACCCTGAAGAGCTCGTTCTGGTGCTTGGTCCCATATCGTTGCTCCAGCGCCTGTGCCAGCCCCATGTAGCTGCCCTTTGTCGCATTGTCGAGCTGAGCAAGGACCTCCAGCGCCGCCCCTTTCAGGCTAGTGGCCAGCTGCACCGCGCACTCTTGGTCATCCCATCCGTTCCGAGCTGCCAACAGCTCAAACTGAGCGCGGTAAGCCTCCCAGGAGACCTTGCCATCAAACTCCTGAGGCTTCTTTCTAACAGGCGAACCCAGCAGACTCATGGGGCTGGCGGAACTTCTTGCGTGGATAAACTCAGACGAAACAGGGCTCAAACTACCCCGGACTTGCGTAGGAGAAGCATCTTGGGTACAACTAGCCCCTGCAGGCACTGACTGTCCGTTTCCAGCCAAGCAGTCTTCAAGGGCCTTCACTCTGTCACTTACGTCACAAACTGCCTGTTCAGTACGGTTCACCTTTCCCTGCACTTCTAATATTTCTTTGTGTGTCGTCTCCCGTACCACCTCCATCTCTTGTTGACGATTTGTGTGTTCTTTCTCCACTTCTATTAGGCGTTGTCCTAACTTCGTGGTCACATCAGTCATTTCTCTTCGTACTGACTCACTTCCATCTTGTACTGCTTGTAGCTGTTGCTGTAATCCCGTGAAGCGATCTTCTAGCTGTTCTTTGAGTTCTTGGAGTGTTCCTTCTTGTTGTTGCTGTGCTCTTTCTTGTTGTTCTTTGAGTTCTTGGAGTGTTCCTTCTTGTTGTTGCTGTGCTCTTTCTTGTTGTTCTTTGAGTTCTTGGAGTGTTCCTTCTTGTTGCTGTGCTCTTTCTTGTTGTTCTTTGAATTCTTGGAGTGTTCTTTCTTGTTTCTCCCCCTGTAGTCTCAAAGCTTCCAAGAGTTCAGTCAACACGTCGTCCCTCTGGGCAGCTTGGGAACGAGTCTCCATGGCGGAAAAAACAAATGCCAACACTCCTGACACCAATGTTATGCCGGACGTGTTACTTGGGTTCCGTGTCGCCGTCAGGAGACTCCGTGGGAGGGAGATATGTAAACACTTTGCACAGCTTCTGTAGTTTAATATTCTTCCTTAGTAGTACACTTCACTCTGACTCTTCACTTACCACTAGCTTACTATGACTGGGACTGGACTCCTCTCGCCCTCTTCTATATATATATCCAGAACAGTACAGTCTAGAATGTTACAGTATATTTTAGATCATACAAGAACATGTAGCAAAACTATGTGCGAGTTGGGAACGCTTCCCGCCTGGCGCCTGGCCGCGCCCCGCGGGGAGCGGACGAGGCTTTGCTCCCTGCCCCCCTGCTCGCTCTTCCCGGAGCCTTCTAGAGCCCCATGGACGCCGGGGGAAGCTTCCAGCACAACAGTATGTTACCAATAAACAGACCCGGTGCGACTGCAGGTGATAAGTTATAGATATGGCAGTTGTGATGCTGGGAAAAATGTGTGTAGAGAAAGAATTTATGTGCAGAGCAAAGTAGGTTATGACCAAGTAGGTAATGACCTAGTACGGTTCGGCCCAGCGCCGAAATATTACAGCCCGCCAAACTAAACCTCTTTTTCGGCTAGCATCGTGTGACCACACCGGAGGCAAAATCACCGGCGTGAAAAAGTACCGGCGTCAAAAAATTGCCGAAATAAACGCTCATGTGACCCGGCCTTTAGATATAAAAGCAGCAGCAAAGACCAAGAATCAGTGGAACGCCAGCACTCCTCGGGCGAGCAGCTGGGGGGTCCTTCTGCGGCGGCGTGGTTGACCCGCCTGGTTATCCTCGCTTTAGGGCCCCACCGCGGCAGTCAAGTCGACCGTTCGGCTGCTCGCCCGTGCACCGCTACGGGTGTCTACTGGGCGCCTGCCCGGAGAGCCCGTGCCTCCGTCGCTGCTCGCCGGCTGTTACCCGTGGCTGTGGCGGCGGCGGAGGCGTCCCTACCCCCGCCGGGACTTGAATTGCCCGCTCCCCCTTACAGGGCCGCCTTTTGGCCAAAGGCCCTGTCCCCCTATTATGGGGGTAAATCTTAAGAAGAAGAAGAAGACCAAGAATACGAGGCTTTCTCCTCTCTGCTACCGTAATACACCTTTTCTAATGAGTATTGCACATCACAAAAGAAGCTGCATTAGTTGTATCCAAAGAGACTGTATACGAAGAGATAGTGGTATGTAGTAATTCCTCGGGCGTGCGGAAGTAGCGCCATCTATTGCAGCCCACCAAAAACGCCACTTTTCAGGGGTGGCTTTACTATTTTTGAAGTACCTGCCACAGCACCCTACCCAGCCTTTACTTATTTTTTTCATTATTGTAAAATGATTTACTAATGAGGTAAAGAAAAATATATTTGTTCTTATGTTTTATTAGGTATTATATACACTATATCAATTTGTTATTTTAGGAAAAATATGGTGTAGAAAGCATTTGATAATATATATATATATATATATATATATATATATATATATATATATATATATATATATATATATATATATATATATATATATATGTGTGTGTGTGTGTGTGTGTATGTGTGTGTGTGTGTCAAACATATCCAGTGCTTTAAATACAAGCAAAGCATACATCATTCTATGCATGCTAGATTACTATAATGCCTTTGCAACTGTGGTAACCTGGATGTCACACTGGTCCTGTGTCCCAGAGTAATGGGTTCCCTAACACCACAGGCTCAAGGGCCAATGTTACAGAGATGAGCACTGAGGCCACGCGCTGCTACAGCGTATGCCCCCAACCGTACCTTTACCTTTTGCAACATGCTTTTAGCTGAGCAAAAATATCATACTAACTGTACAAGTGCCAGATAATGGCAAGCATTGCATACTGCTTGACAGGGCAGAGAACAAAAGCTTCTAATCATTACAACTGAAATAAACAATGGGAGACACTCAAAGCTTGTTAACTGAACATGACCCGATTTATAACAGGCAAAACCAACAATGGTGCGTTATATACAATGAAAACTATATAAAAATGTTGCAAGGCACATCAATATAAGAGCAAAGCACCATAAAACATTCTGAAATACATGATGGAGGACATCAAGAAGGTAACACATGAGTTGTCTTAAATGGAATGCAATAACTTGGTGGTCCTGGGAGACAGCCGAGACTGGAGGTGAAAATGAGATGTAGGACATGATATGATCTCACAAGCTCTGACCTTGGTGTCAGGGTCATGAAGATATTAAGCTCAGTAGGCACAACTATGCAGCGGAGGCACATATGATAAAAGCAAATGAGACAAAATAAGGCAACTCAAGTGTAAAAAAATAGCAGGAAAGTTATGCTGCAGTATGTGACACACCAAATCACAGGGCAGAGAGTGATATATATTTCATAGGCTACATCAGTAAACATGTAGCATTTACTGCAGGAACCACACATTAAAGTTGGATGTAATAAAATATATGTTTTTAGCACACATTAAAGTTGGATGTAATAAAATCATTTGATATGAAACTCCTTGAACTGGCCAACCAAACAAACCACTCTTTGCCCCCCCCCCCTCCCCCCTTCAAAAAAGCATTATTTTTCACAAGGTTTATGAGGCATTAGTCAAGAATATTAACTGCCATTACATTTTGTCAAAAAAAAAAAAAAAAAAAAATCACACCTATGTGATTATGTATATCATATAAAGCAGAAAAAACATTGCAGACACGTGATGATAGACACTTAGTGTGATGAAATTACAAGCTGTATTTTACATTATGAAACCAAGCCAAGTGTCACTGCAGCACATATTAGGTAAGGCAGACACCAAAAGCTTGTTACCTGAACAAGATTAAATATAACAGGAAAAATCCACAATAAAGCATTGCATACTGATGGCTAGGGAAGAGAACAAATGCTTCCAAGCATTACACCTGAAATAAACAATGGCAGATATTCAAAACTTGTGAGCCGAGCAAGACCTGATTTATAACAGGCAAGACCAACAATGGTGCATTACATGCGATATCTGGCAGGGGATTCCTTGCATTAGAATTGGAAAGTGGCAGACACCTAAAGCTTGTTAACTGAACAAGATCTGATTTATAACAGGCAAAACCAACAATGGTGCATTACATGTGATATCTAGCAGGGAAGATAAATGATTCCTTGCATTACAACTGGAAAGTGGCAGACACCCAAAGCTTGTTAATTGAACAAGATCTGGTTTATAACAGGCAAGCCCAACAATGGTGCATTACTTGCAATATTTGGCAAAGTATATGGAAAAAAATTCTTGGCGTAACAAGAGTAATACTAAATAATGGCAAATCCCACAAAGTTTCTCTTCTTTTGACAAAGCCTGTGCTCTTTGCTGCAGGGCTGTCAGAGTCTGTTTGCTCCAGCCAACATTTACTGAAATACCCCTGAGTCATGAGTGAAGTGTTGAAACTGAAGGCAAGTGAAATACTGTGCTCAGAAATCTATTAGCATTTGGACTTTGATAGTATAAGGCCAGAGCAAACCTCCTCTCTTGTAACCCATATCTTCTACTGGGCTTAGATCTTGGCATCTTGCAGCATGTTGAACCTGACCTCAGAAAAAATCCACCCCTATTGGATCTAAAAAATTGCTGGCTCTGGGCAAAAACTGCCCAGGAGTTGTAACAGCCTGGGCTTTGAGCTGCCTTGCCTCCCGGTGCAGACGGCAGACTGTTGTGTGCAGCAATTTTCACTTTTCATGTCTGAAAATACATGAAAAAATATTTAATCACAATTAATCACAATTCTAAATAATAAAATAGGTGTATGTAATTGCATTATTGTCAGTGCTATAAGTGAATCTAAGCATTGACATTATGTCTGCACACCAGCTTCGATGGAAGGCTTCACTTAGATTGCCTGACAAGAGTAATATTTTCAGGAGATGGGGGAGAGGATACAACTGGAGACTCTTGACAGATATAATGTCAAGATCTACAAGCACCCATTTACCATATATATCTTTGATGTTCAGTCCATACTAAAACATTTGTCAATGTGTTGCCACACTAAAAATCTAAAAATTCCCTGTTTCTTCAATGTTAGTCATACCTAAGCCCTGCTAAACCATCCAAGTGAATCAAGAATGAGTTCTGGGCGGCAGCATGAGCCAATACTAAATGGCACCACTATAAAAAAAAATGCCTGCATCATGACGGGCCTGGGCCGACCGCCAGGCGCCTGAAGAAAACCTACCGGCGCTATAGGCAGGTGGAAAAAAAATAAAATCACATCAGAAGAATGGACAAAGGTTTGTTAGTGGCACTTCAAGGTTACGCTACCTCTCCAAAGATTGGCCAGTCATGGTTTAAAGTGGAACAGGATAAACAAGAAACAGGTAGATATCTGTGGACACTACTGTTACTATCAATTGCCAGCCAATGGCAAAATTTGAACCTATGCTATCAAAAACATGAGACCCATATGCTGATCACTCGACTAATCGTAACGGTACTACACCCATTGAAACATAATAAAGAGTTTGAATATATCATTCAAAATTTCATCCTTTTTACATACGTTTTTTTTTAAAGATATGAAGCCTACTGGTGTAACAGTTAAATATTGAACTCAATTTGTGTGCAGAGATGTGAAGTATGTTATTAAGCTGTAATGTTTCCAACAGATTAGTTGTGATTAAAGCAACATGGAATAGTAACTAAAGAGGATAAATTATCACTGAGAAGAAGAGGTTCCTTACTATATTGTGGTGAGGTTGATGGCCGAGTCGAGTTTCCTCCAACCCCATCAAGTTCACACCCTGTTGAGAGGCAATTTTTTAATCAAAGTGAAAAATGGATGCAAATGGTCACTAAAACTAGTTATTATACTTGGTGTCACAAATTTGGGCAAAGAATTTAGGGAAGGACTCTCGGACTTGGCGTCACTGATGAGGTAAATGATCTCGTGCACTCATTGGGCTATAATATATACATTGTTATAATGTGTATTATTGTCTTGTTACTATATATTACCTACTGATAATGGAAATACATGTCAGGATTAATCATCAAATACAAGGAAAAAAGAATCATGTATGGAAATTGTGAACTTTTAAGTTCATGTAACAAACAAGGTTTATTATACACAAAAAGGTTGGATACTTCAGATGTAAAAGATTTTTGGATATAACATCACCCCCCTCCTCCATATTGGTTCTTTAAAGCAAGGGTTGACTACAGCTGATTATTATTTGCGGCAGGTTACACACTAATTTTTTTTAGTGCAAACCATCTGGAAATCAATGATCATTATAAGGAATACTTCTCATGAGTAGCTACTAAAACTTGATAACCTAGAAGGATGCACCATCAGACTGTAAAGGATAGATATATTATAAGACATAGCTACATTGGTGGATCCAAAGGGGGGCCCAGGCCCCCCCAATGTTCCTGAGTGATACAGGAAAACTAGCTCAAAAGCGCGCTGCGGCTAAAACAATGCTTTGGCACAAAGTCCAGGCCGTTATACCCATTGATTTAGGTCACTCCACCAGTTTTTCAAGACCAGGACTGCCGAGAATGGCTAATCGGTAATGCTAATGCTCCTTCCACCCGCAAAAAGTCTGACGTCCTCCCAAAAACTCATTTCCTGGATCTGCACCCAAAGACATACCATAACATGGTTCAGTGATCATGGACAAAAAAAAATGTTAAGACAATCAATATCCAATCATTTCAGGATACATAAAGCAGCATCCATATGAAGGAATTCTACAACTTAAAAGTGATGTTGAGCAGGGCATGTGTTAAGTGACTTGCACAGTCTATTTTGTGAAGTCATAATTAGATTAATAACACAACAATCAACAAACACTAGATGAAGTATTCATACCAAAATCAGTACATGGAGCTGGTGCACTGCAATGGGAAGCACATTCCTGCAGCTCACCAAGAGGGTTGAATGCTGCCATGTACTTCAGGGGGGGTGGCTAAATGTCTTCACCTTTGGCCTCTTTCTTGGACTCTCCCCCTTCAGCTGCCACATTCTCTTGGATGATATCGGACGTGTTCGGATCTGTTGGGATGTGGTTGTGTTAGATGTGGAATAACATACGACTAGACAGTGGAACATGGAAGGAAAGAGTATGTCCACACGGTAAAATACAGAAAAAATTCTTTGGATACTGAAAGGATGTACGGGGATAACTGGGTGAGAAGGGAGAGAGATGCAGATTTTTATGTTAAAGAGCTAGTTACACCAATGAAGACTTAAGGCATACACATTCAGAAAGACCACAATTTTGGCTGCTAGACGGAAAAGCACTAGATGTCAAAGTGCCAGGACATTGAAGGAAGTAATAATAAGAAAAGCAATAATAATTAATGAGTATAAATATATTTCTGATATTTTTGTTTATCTTAATACTAGTATTGGAATTTTCAAACACTAAGAATATAATAAATAAATATTCATAAATTAATGAAAATAAATACATTAATTGTACTAATACTACCACTAACAGTATTAACAGCACTGCACCTAATAGACTGAGCAATAAACTGAGTCTGATATGTAACCATAATTAAACTGTCTCTGTCTGAGTGTTATGTGAAGCTTGCTCCATGCACCATGATAGGAATGGCATAGATGCATGCAGGTTGCTGAGATACTTACAGTCACCAGCCACTTGTAGATATGGCACCAAAATGTGTTGGAAGCATTGGCGGCCAACTTCCATTTATTTAATTATTATTTTCTTTAAACAAAGGAGACAGCTCAAGAGCAACAAAGCGTACTTGAAAAAAAGCCCCACTGCTTACCATTCCCAAACAGACAAAAGTAGAGTCTTGATACACTCTTCTTGAAGGTCAAATTATAGGCAGGAGGAAATGCAGACAATGGAAGGCTGTTCCAGAGTTTATCAGTGTAAGGGATGAAAGAGTGGAGATGCTGCTTAACTTTTGCATAAGATGTTTGGCAAGATAGAACATGCAGTAATTGACTTAAATTAGAAAAGTATAGATTTAGGAGGGAAATGGGCAGGCATTGGTTTAGTAATAGGGTGGTGGGGGAATGGAATAGATTCAGCAATCACATAGCGAGTGCAGGGACGATAGCTTGTTTTAAGAGTAGACTGGATAGCTACATGGACGAGGCTGACAGGTGGTAATGGGGAGGAATCTGGAGCTGTCGTGTGTAGGTCATTCGGCCTCGTGCCTTGGGAGGAGGGGAGGCATGCAGTTAGCAAGTTCAGAACAGCTGTCAGCGTGAAAATGATTAGAATTTCCACATTATCATTATTTATATATATCACTTACCCCGGCTGGCATCCTTCCGTAATAAATGTAGCTTCACACCAGGCTGTGTCCTCTTTATCACCACAAAGGGACATGATTTGAGGCTCCGGCTGGTAAACGTGGCTGCGCGTCGGTGTTATGATTTTTGAACGAGGCAGCGTTGCCATCGGAGCAGAGAAAGATATTGCTGCGAATAGCGTTATAATAAACAGTATAAGTTAGACCAAGATAATTATATTCACCCACTCTTTCCCCCTACAAACCAATGACTCAATTAATATATATCATCATTACTGATGGAAGTCAGCGTGCGTGCTAAAACAATGAGTTTGGAAGAAAAACATGATCACATAGTTTTAAAGAACGGCAGTAGGGCTACAATTCCTTGGTTCATTCCAGTATGTATACAGAAAGGTTAAACACATAAAACACATCTAACCACACATGCAGAGAAAGTAATATAATTGCGGTATAATAATATAACAATAATAGCATTACTCATGACATGCAGTCAGGCTATATCTACCTAGTAAATATATACAGTATATATATTTCCTACTGTTCATTTTAATATTTATCTACCTTTATTTTTTTATTTAAAATGGGAAATAACCAGACTGAAGAAAAAAAGTAGCAACATTTGCGGCTTGATCCCATGTAGCAACACTGCTGATGGGTTCTGTGGGTTGGGGGGGGGGTTGAAGGGGGGGAAGCGCCTGGATGTAAACAAAGCTGCTCCTGCGCCATCTGTTGCAACCGACATACACCAACACCCGCCCACGGTCTCCCATAGAGGCCCCCTCTCAGGGTTGCCAGGTTTGGCCTTTAAAGGCCAAATGGGCCTTTTTGAGAGAAGGTTGGCCTCGGTTTTATTTCCTGTTGAGGCCAACCTCAGTCTGGCCTTTTCGGGGCCTTTTTTGAGATGCACGTAATTTGTTTCAAGAAAAGTGATATATATATATATATATATATATATATATATATATATATATATATATATATATATATATATATATATATATATCTGTGGGTGTGTGTGTGTGTGTGTGTGTGTGTGTGTGTGTGAGTGAGAGAGAGAGAGAGAGGGGGGGCAGAGAGCCACGGTACGTTATTCTTGTGCGGGACGTGTATTTGGTAACCCCGTTACTGTAAATTCCTTTGATTTTTATCAAAGTATTGGGCTTCGATTCGTCACGAAAAATCTGTAATGAATTACATTTGTACTTGTTTATATTTTTCACCAAAGTAGCACTGGAATTAGCAACGTAGACTATGTGGTAATGCTTTATAGTAAGGGAAAACTTCGTCGCAGACACGTCGGGACTTTGTTAGGAACATGTCACGTCGGTCAAAAAACCTTAGTCTTCGCTTAGCTTCCCTACGGTCTGCACCTCACACCGTGTACTACACTGTAACTACAGTGTGAAGTTGCCTACAAAGCCTACACCGACACAGCTACAATGGGAAAATGGAAGACTGAATACAATTATGGAAGGAATTATAAGGAGGAGTGGGAGAAAGAATTTAGAACTGCTGCTGTTCATCAAAAAATCTTTGAAGAGAACAAGTTGGTGAGTACAGATACGTAACTATTATTATAAAGATATTCCTATTATGGTGTGTCAGTGTGACCTATGTTCTACCACTTCTTTCTATTTACGTTGTGTCTGAACGCTGCTTGCATAATATATAATTTATCTTTAAATTGGTTCATCATATTGTATTGATTAATTGCATTAAAATTGGCAAAATATGGGTTTGGCCTTAAAGTCGGCCTTTTTAGGCAAATGCATGGCCTGTTTAAGAGAGAGAGACCTGGCAACCCTGCCCCCTCTCCTGTTCTATAGTCTCCTTGGTTGTATCATAGACTTCGTATCCTTGACGGGTGTCGGGAGGGCTTTGCCGCATGAGTTCCCTGGATAGTCGGGCAACCCTCGCGCATAGTCGGTTAGTAACTTAGTAACGAACACCCTGTGCTTCAAGTAAGTAGTGCCCCACGCTACCTTCCCTTGCTGTCGCTGATATTGTTTTATTGTTTCTTGCTTCTAATTCAGCGGTTCTTAACCTGGGGGTCGTGATCTCCTGGGAACGAGGTAAGTTGTTTTGAGGAATATTGGATTTTATTCGTACGGTGTAAGGTTTTCTGCACGTTATACCGAATCTACAACTTCTGTAATAAATTGTAGGTGGAAAGAGTTTTACAATCTGTAATAACTTGTCAATGAAGTAGTCAAGACAAATACATTATAATTTTACTGTGTACAGTAGCTTATAATTTTGCATTTAGTTGAACCAGACTATTATTTTGCATTCATTGAAAACTAGGCTATTATTTAGCAGTTAGGAATAATATGCTATTAATTTGAATTCATGAATACCAGGCTATTTATTTTGCATTTAGGAATATCAAGCAATCATTTTGCATTTACGAATACAGAGCTCTTATTATGCATTTAGGATACTAAGCTATTATTTTGCATTTAGAAAACTAGTAGGCTATTATGCATTTAGGAATACTAATCTATTATTTTGCATTTAGGAATCTAGACTATTATTTTGAATGTAGGAATACTAAGCTATTATTTTCCATTTAAGAATATTAGGCTATTATCTTACATTTAAGAATACTAAACTATTATTTTGCATTTAAGAGTACTAAGCGATTCTTTTGCATTTATGTGACTAGGCTATTATTTTGTATCTACGAATACGAAGTTAGTATTATGCATTTAAGAAAACTAGGCTATTATTTTGCAGTACCTTTTTTTTCTAAAGAGAATTCTCTCTCTCTCTCTCTCTCTCTCTCTCTCTCTCTCTCTCTCTCTCTCTCTCTCTCCACTTCAGGAATTCCGCCTACAACACTTGTTTCCTCACATCCTTAAAAAAAATACCACCATCTCTTTTATAAATTCTTCGTGGACTTATGAGTGAATAATGTATTTTAGATAGCTATTCAGAACGGGTGTCTAATATAAGTAACAGGGAGCATGAAATTGGACAAGAAGTAAAGCCCCGTTCACACTGTGCCGACTCCGGGCCAAGACAACCCACGACTCTAGGGTACACGAGGTCTTGGGTGTTGAATGAAACTGTTGATGTGAAAGGGTCGGGCATGTCTTGAAAGGGGTCTTGAGACTGCTGTGCCGACGTCGTGACGGGAGTCTGGAGTCGTGAGGGGTAGCGCAAAAAAAGTATTCCATGCTAAACTTTCACGACAAGAGTCGGGAAGAGTCTGGACAAACCGTCACTTCCGGTTGAGGTCTGAGGGAGGTCTGGGGCAGTCGTGACGACTGTCGTCAACAGTCTTGGCTTGTCTTGAGACAGTCGTGACGACTGTCGGGGCCATTTTTCAAATTTTTACCGTTTCCTGTCGGCACAGTCGTCTGTGCCGACTACTTAAGAATGATGAGGGACTGTCGTGACGACAGTCTTCGCCTAATGAAGGACGTTCGTGACGACTGTCGGCTCAGAAATATTGGCTAACACTGCTGCCATCAAGAAATTTATATTTTTATTTTGCAATCACAAGCACAATAACAACTGGGCATGGTTACGTTTCGCTGGCACAAACTTGGGAGCCGCACACTACGCATGCACGCACTCCTTTTGCCTCGATCTCTATTGTGTTGAATGATAGGTTGCCACCCAGAAGTCGGAAAGATGTGGAATGCAACATCTATCTCTCCAATACGGAATGGATCCATATTTAAAGGAACGGGTGGCAACACAGCCGCAGCACGCTGCTGGTGGAGGCAAGAGGGAGGGGGGGGGGGACGTTACGTCGCGTATTTTACACGTATTTTAGGACGAACCTTTGACAAATTTTACGGGCTGGTTTTGTAATTAACCGAAAAATGCGCTCACTACAATTTTAAGGTACTGCATTTTATCAGCTTGACCATTCAGATAGCAAAATACCGTGCGGAACAAATACCGTTCCTTATTGGTTCAAAACGGAACGATACATTTTATTCTCGAATACAGAGCGATTCCGTATTTTAAGGAACGGCAAGGCTGACGCCAAGACAGTCGCCAAGACAATCGCGAAGACGGTCAGGAAGACCGTCGGCCAACTCCTTGGCAACTGTCGGCCAGCTAGTCGGCCAACCAGTTGACAGACAATCTGGAAGACCGTCAAGACTGTCGGCCAATTGGTCGGCAGATTCGTGGTTGTCATAGACATGGCGCCATTTCAAAAATTGACCGTTGAGACTCGTCTTGAGACTAGTTGGCAGAATGCCGGAGACATTCTGCCAACTAGTTGGCCGAATGTCCCAGACAGTCGGCAATCATGGCAGCCGACACCAATACGCCAAAAAATGCTTGGAGCGTGGGAGCCGACTTGTCAAATGCAGTAGTCGCTGGATTGTCGTGGCCCAGAGTCGGCACAGTGTGAACGGGGCTTAAGGATAATAAGTAAAAACTAAAAAGTATATATTTAAATGCACTCGCCGCAAAAGAAATCGGTCCGGAGATGCATTAGGCTAATATTTTTTAGTATGAATACTCTCTCTCTCTCTCTCTCTCTCTCTCTCTCTCTCTCTCTCTCTCTCTCTCTCAAGCAAGAGTGGCTTTAAAAAGCAGAAACTGAGCGGGCAGAAATGTTAGAGTTGTGTTCTAGCGGTGCTTAAGTATTTTGTATATCTTATTGATACTAAAACAAACTGAAATGAAAATGTGAGTTCATGGGTCCATGCGCATTACCAGTGGGGGGCTACATGCAAAATTTGGTGAGGCTAGGTAAAAAAATAAAGTCAGGACGCCTATTTTTTTGTTTTGAGAGTTTGCCCGCCTAATATTTAGGCGGTTCCGCCGACACCCGTCAAGGATACGGTGTCTTTGGTTGTATAAAGACTTCCATTGTTTCAAGTCTTAGTAGTGGTAATGGTGATATGAACAATAAGATAACAATTTATTTCTGCTATTAATAGAGAGGAATGTAATGGGGTAAAGCATTAAAGGCAAGATTCATTCCTTATTACGTACAGTGAACCGGAGAAAGAGCCCCAGGGGATCCGGGAGGATTATCGAGAGAGAGAGAGAGAGAGAGAGAGAGAGAGAGAGAGAGAGAGAGAGAGAGAGAGAGAGACGGGAAGCCACCCTAATGCACGTCTTTCTGTGTAGTTAAGACAGAGGGAGTTAAGGCACCAAGGTACTTTGAGGCATTAATTAAGAACCGATAGTTGGAGTTACGGGAAGAGAAAGGGGACGGGAAGCAAGCCTAATGCGCCTCCTCCTCTGTGTAGCTGATTTATGAGCCATTACGGTAACAAGGTCCTTGGAAACATTAAGAAGAGCTGCATCCTCCCATTCCACTTACTGATCCACATGTTCCGTTTCTCTTTTGCTCCGCACGGCACCGTATACCTCAGGGTGAATCAACGGTGAAGAAAGAGGGAAGGATTTAAGGAAGGAAAGAAGGAAGCAGGGTCATTTGAGGATACTAATAACATCTTCCATTTGACACAAAACCCGGAACCAGGTTCGGGGATAAACCCAGACCCAGGTCCGGGTTTTCGCGCCGTAAATGGAACGCATTTAGGTGGATATGTAAACAAACATTCTTCCTCTTCTTCATTTGACCTGTCCTCCTCCTCTCGGGCGTCTCTCCTGTTTATTCACACACTTTTCCTTTCAATTGTGTTGTGTAGCTTAATTTTTCTTCACTGCAATATACTATCACACTTTTCAGTTTGTTGCTGGAATAACTTACTGACATTGCTTATCCGTGCGCTTATTCAAGCATTTGTGCCCTTTTTTCCCAGCACTGCATCTCCATCCAACACGTACCGTGCGATGGCCCCGTTGTCCTCCTCTAGCCTCTTAGCCCACTCCTCCCTGGTGCTACTAATAACTCCCCTCTCTGCCTCTCATGGTTGCTGCATTCTACTATTGGATGTTCCACTGATTCTTTCTCCCCTGTCCTACAGCTACAGTTCTGGTTTCCCCCTTCCCTATTTCTGCCATTTAGCTGCGGGGTTCTCGTTCTTGCTTTAAACATCAGCTTGCTCCCCCAGTCTCCTACATGCCAGTCTACTCCCTCTAGCTTCTGTGTCTTGCTGTACCATCATAATGTCGACTCTTTTACTCTAAAATTCATAGGCCCAGCCTAGGCAGATGGCACACCACCTGTTCATCTTCCCTTTTTTACAACAAAGAAAGCAGCTCAAGGGCACAAAAAAAGAAAATAATAAAAAAAGCCCGCTACTCGCTGCTCCCAAAAAAACAATTAAAAGAGGTGGCCGAAAGAAAGATCAATTTCGGGAGGAGAGGTTTCCTGATACCCTATCATGCTGATGGTTAAATGGGTTTTCTGGGAAAGCAAACTCTTTTAACTTAGACATTAGATACTTGCCTGTGTCCCAGGGTAATAGGTTCTCACTTGACGCAGGCTTAAGGGCCAGAGACAAATAAGCGCTGATGAACAACACACTTGTGAGACCAACACTAGCATGCTGTTCCACGGTGTGGGATCCTTACACACACACACAAACATTTATAAGTTGGCACTAATCAACACCAAGGTGGCTCGGTTCATTATAAACAATGAACTTGAACACCAGGCATCATAACACAGATCAAACAACAGATTAATATGTAACCTCTTCACATGTGCAGACAAGCACACACTTAAAATTCTGTACAAGATCACATACACTTACATTGACATTGACCCACACACATACTTACAGGACGCAAACAGTCAGCGTACTCGTAACACACTCAGCCAAAAATACCAAACATATCACACAAACACTGACACATGTACGGACTCATACTTTCCACGCACCACACGTGACTGGAACAGCCTCCCCCTACAGACTTTAGACTGCGGTACAATAGACTCATTCAGAAAACAAATACACACTCACTTGTCACAAGACACCAAGACTAACTAGTAGTACACCTATTCATTTCCCTTCCCTACACACTCGGCACCCCAGTTCCCCCAGCAGCCAACACAAATATCCGTGTTATGCACCTGTACTGGTGCCCTGTGCATTACTTGTCAAGATCAAGACAACACACAGCTTTTCAAATGCCTCCAACCTTATCTAATGATAACACTGCTGAACTATAACTCTCTCATTCACTCAGCACAAATAGGGTCATGAAAATCAAGATCAATTCTATCCTCCGGCATAAGAAAATAAAGCAAAACAACTGTACAAATGCATTTATTTAACCAATAAAAACATTGAGCACAATTATCAACAGGTACAAATTTTTTTTTTCTTATTACACAGATTAATCAAGAAAGAAACTGAATTTCAAGACTGCTGGGTTCCCAGGTGTGATTGGGGACATTGATGGAACACGTTGACACGAAATTATTAATAATGATTATCATAACTGGGTACATGTTAACTTTACAGCTTTGACTCACTCTAAGATCAGAAGAAACTAATGACACCTACAGAGTTTGTGACTTGAGCAAGTTGATAAATCCTGCCAGGAGGTACTCAGGATGAAAGGGGGCCCTGCATGGAGACTTGTCCGGAGGGACCCTCGGACTTGGCGTTGTAGGGTGGGTGAGGCGACACACACCCCAGTATATGCCACCTTTGATAGATGACTGTATATTGGTAATCCAAATTGGATACTTTCTACAACAATTGAAATACTATTCATGCCTTCAAATTATACCTCGGAAACAAAAATATGATGGAATATAATTTTAAACAAAACTCGTCATTTAGGAAACTTAACCTATTTGGACCTATAGCCGCATTATTAGTTATCTTGCACTTATCTTGAACCCGCGACCAGCGTGACGGGAGAGCCACTCCTTACCGAGTCGGCCAAAGAGGTACCCCATTCGCCAAGTGGGTTATGGGAGGCTCCCTTATCAGGCCTAGTGGTAAATCTCAAGAATTATCACTCCACCCCCTCCACCACCCCGGCCCCCCCCTACCCCCCAAGACAAACCTGGGGACCTGTGGGGAACTGGGGTATTGGGGGGGGGGGGGAGCCCATATCACTGAAAAATGGAAGGGGGGGAGCCCATATCACTGAAAAATGGCCTTCCAAAATTTCCCTAGAAAAATCCCTAAGTCAGGAAAAACTCCCAAGTCTCCAAAGTAAGGAAAGCCCCTAACGCATACTCTTGTAGTCTATTCCAATATGACCTAGCATTCAATCTGTTGACAAGTGTCAGGCGTCTCATCAGATGGTGGGCATACTGCCCCCCCCCCCCCCCTCCCCCCACCGCCGCCCTCCCAATCCGTCCCGCGGCGCGTAAGATTTGACGGGCCACGCCACATGTCAAATATATTTAAACTACTCCATCCGAACTTTACGACCTGCGCGCACTGACTTAGGAACTAGTTTGTAGGGTGCACTGCAAGGCAGGTCTGTGTATAGAGACGGTTGTGAAACAATAACAATGGACTTAGAAAATCCGAGCCACCTAACTCTATAATTAAAGAGGCTTGCCCCCCTGGCCCCTCCCCAAGGTAAAACATATACGAAAATGCATTATAATAATAATTCTTTCACGTGCTAAATTAATACGAATATTGGTTTGGAGTGGTTATTCTTAAGTTTTGCCCAATTGATTACCATTTAAATATAATATTGAATTGTTACTGCCTCACTCATTGATAATCTAACCTAACTGGTATTTTTTTGTGATATCAGTGACCCAAATAACACAAAGTCACTGAAACAAACGATTCATCTTTACATTATGCATAAATGGGGGTTACCAATGATGATGAAAATTAACTGGGTAGGTAATGATAAATAATAAATCAACATGTATCGGCAATAAACACGTCAGTCACTGTAAGGTAAAGGTAAAGTTGGGGGCATGTGCTATAGCAGCGCGTGGCCTCGGTGCTCATCTCCGTCGCATTGGCCCTTGAGCCTGTGGTGGGAGGGAGCCCATTACCCGTGGACACAGCGCCAATGTAACACCCGGGTGGGTGCTATTCTGTATAAAACACAGCCGTCGCGTTTCACTCCCCTCCCTCGCCCGCCCACAAAACCCTTGCCCCGCCATACATATATGGCTCTCCACACATCTATTCATCCAACTGTTTTCGTTTAAAGCCACTACAGGCCTCTTGCTGGGCCCGAAATGAAAATTTCAACGCCCCGCCCACTGCACCACTTTTAACTTATTATTCATGGTTTTCGGCACATATCTATGGGTTGGCATAGAGTACCTACAATTTCGGATCACCAGGCACCACCTGGATGCAGTGGTTGTAGCAAAAAATACCCAAATATGGGAAATAAGGCATGCAAATGGCGGCGGCGGCGATAGTCTTGGTCCTGGCCTGGGTCTTGGGTCGAAAGTGATCTGGCTAACCCTGCTCGGCAGTGGGGTCCCTCCGGGTCACCCAGATCCTCTAAAATGGGTGCAGGCTGCGGCGTCAGCTGATCGGTTCCGCTAAATGGAACACGCCAGATCACGACCCAGAAACGGGTTACGCTAAATGGAAGATGCTATAAGAAGCACTAGCGTGGTCTCTCACATACTGATTCAAATTTCCCACCTCTCCTTAACCCCACACCTCGCCGCCTTGCTCTATGTGTTGAAGAAAGAACAAAGGAAAAGGTGCTTTGAAAAAACTCCGAAACACTACCCCGTCCCTTCCACATGCTGAACCACATATTTCACCTTTCTCTAATTCCACACGGTGCCGTCCATCAATGTGTAGTAGGACCTAAACAATTAGGAAAGGAAGTCAGGAATTAAGGATGGAAGGTCGCGAGGTACTCTGAAGGACTGAAACACTGTCTCTTCCCCTTCCACTTAGTGACCCAAGTGTTCCGCCTCTCCTTAGCTCCTCGCGGTCGGCCTCGGAGGGAAGGCGTCTGGTGGCCGTAACTCGGGTGCTATCGAGTGCTTGTGCCGCGCTGATGTCATAGGAGGTGGTTACGAGACAACTCAGGCCACCGCAAGGGCTGCCGCTAGGGCCTTCAGGGTTACTGTAAGGATGGCGTGGGTGTATGATGCTGTGCTCTCTCTCTCTCTCCCGAAAGAGCGGCAGTAAGACTGGGTTCACACGAGACACTTAGTGGTCAGTGGCCGCCACAAAAAGCGGCCACCACAAAAAATGGTCGCCACGAAAAATGGTGGGTAGGTGCACCATGCACACGAGCCACTCGGTGGCGGCCACTAATGAGGTCAATACGTGGCGTTTTGGATCTCCTTAGAGGCAGCAGCTGTCTGTGCTCTCTTGGCAAAAAGCGCTGAAAAAGTACTGCCATGGGTTCACCCCCTATATACTTAGCAACAGATTACTCCACACATTATTTACAGAGCTAAAAGGACACGATAATTTTTTTACTACTTCCGGAGGTCACAGGATAGGTTTAATCATCTTATGACAATAATTGGTCCACGTATAACACGGCAGGACATCAGCATGAGGAATTGTGTCCCAGTAGAAGAGAGACTTGCGGTAATTTTGATATAAGACTGAACATGAAGAATATTAAGTTACATTAAATGTAATTTATTGACATAATTCAGCAGTCTTTGCGGTTACATAACATTTTCCCCTTTCTACTTCCGGGTAAATAAAACTACCACATTCAGTAATTAATCCATACCAGAATCAATTAATATGCAAAACTGTGAAACGAAATGAAACATTAGTTCTGAAAGCATAGAAGAGCTTATCCATTATATCCTGAACACAAGTTATGCGTGAAGGTCATACTTATACATCATTATGACAGTTATAATTCAGGTGTTCAAGTGTCAAGACAGAGGGAAAGCGCCGGGTGGCAGGGTGGTGGTCACCGATAGTGGCTCGTGTGCACGCTGCCATTTGAAACAACGGTATCTATCGCTGGCCACTGTGGCCGGCCACAGTGGTGTGGTCGGAAAAACGGCTCCGCCCGCCACAACTCGCCACTGTTTTATGGTGACCACAAAAAAGTGGCCTGTGTGCATGCACCCATAGAGATGTGTGTGTTCTATTTTGACCATTATTTTGTGGCGGCCACTAACCACTAAAAAGCGGCTCGTGTAAATCCAGCCTAATGCTCGCTAAATGCTCTCAGTAATGCCAGTAAATGTTGCAGCGCTGGACAAGAGAGCGCCGCCACATTTGCCGGAAGATTTATGGGCCAGAAGTTCCCTGGCTCTCCGGGGTTGATGTTTCACAGCGCGAGGAAAAGGACGAGCGTGTAATAACGTGGCGGTGTGTGAGGGAGGGGGTTACGTTTTTCTGTGTGTGTGTGTGTGTGTGTGTGTGTGTGTGTGTTGCTAGATGTGTTGGGTTGGTATATTTTGTGTGTTCTGTGATGTTGTAGTGCAATATTTTATCTCATACATCTTTATTTATTTCCTTTTATTCTCTTTCCTTGTTCCTGTTGTGTCTGTGATTTCTTCTTCCTATATTTTTTCCACTATCCAACTCTTCGTATCTACTCTTCTCTGGTTAATATCTTATTCATCAGTTTGTTATTTTCTTTCATTTCTCCTTTTCATCTCTGTTATTTCCCTTTTTTTAATTATTTCCTTACACTTTGTATTGTTTTCTCTTCATCTTCTCTGTCTTTCAATTATCTTCTCATTTTTTCTCTTTTCATTTTTTTTCTATTGTTACTATTCTACTATATTATTTCTATTTTTTTTTTTTTTTACTGTCGCTACTTTCCCTGTTTTCTTTAGTCCTTTTTTCTTTAATTTCCTCCCGTATTAATCTTTTCCTCTCATCTCTTATCTTCCCACCCCTCTCCTCATCTGTTCCATCCCCACCTCTCCTCCATTGCGGGCACTGTGTTTCCTCCTCATGGTCAGGGTTAAAATCCCTCTTGTGTGTATAAAGGGTTTGAAGAGTTTTATATATGACGTGTTTTACCCTAACGTCACAAGCAACGAGCGATCGAGCGAGAGAGAGAGAGAGAGAGAGAGAGAGAGAGAGAGAGAGAGAGAGAGTATGCGTTTGTGTGTGCGTCTAAATATGCAAAACTGTCATTAAGTCTTATCCACGTATTGTGAAATTAAGCTGGCGTTTTCTTCGCCATGCATTGGTCCACATTCTTCAAAGTGAATTTATAAAATAATACTGTCCAAATATAAAGGCGAACGTAACCTCCTGATAAAAGGAAATCAAGGAAAATCTCTTTTAATCCCAATTAATAGCAAACGAATGAGGTGTTACACTATTGTTGTGTGTGCGGAAGGATTCTGTTCTCTACAAGGCATGATAAGCCGTG
The DNA here is from genome assembly GCF_024679095.1 of Eriocheir sinensis. Lineage (NCBI taxonomy): Eukaryota > Metazoa > Arthropoda > Malacostraca > Decapoda > Varunidae > Eriocheir > Eriocheir sinensis. The sequence continues at coordinate 7,324,821 of NC_066521.1, forward strand.
ATTCTTTATACGTATGAGGGAGAAGAGCAAAGGAATGAAAACGAAAATGAAGAAAATAAAAAAAGAGCTAAAGGAAAAATATTAATAAAGAAAGGAATAACTGTTCCACTTCCAACGGTCTATCTGATCGCCAATATGGGTTCCGCAAGGGGCGTTCTACTGGCGATCTTCTTGCTCTCTTAACTGACTTGCTCATCCTCTCTTACCCGTTTCGGTAAAACTTTCTCTGTTGCGCTAGACATATCGAATGCCTTCGATAGAGTCTGGCACAAGTCTTTGCTTTCTAAACTGCCCTCTTTCGGATTCTATCCCTCTCTCTGTTCCTTTATCTCCAATTTCCTTTCCGGCCGTTCTATCACTGCTGTGATAGACGGTCACTGTTCTTCCCCTAAACCTATCAACAGTGGTGTCCCACAGGGCTCTGTCCTATCACCCACTTTCTTCCTGTTATTCATCAATGATCTTCTTTCCATAACAAACTGTACTGTCCACTCATACGCCGACGACTCCACTGCATTATTCAACTTCTTTCAATAGAAGACCATCCCAACAGGTAGTATATGGCTCCAGACTGGAGGCTGCAGAACGCATAACCTCAGACCTTGCACGAGAACAAGGGATGTCGTTGCGCACGTAGACGCAACATCCAGGTTTGGATTGAAATTAAGGATAGAGATAATAGGAGGGAACAGAGTAGAGATTGCACTCAGAAGCCCTAGAAACCCGTGTTTCGGTGAGGAAGAGAAGGTGAGGTTTAGAGGAGGAGAGATGGTGTTCCACAGAATGAAAATTAGAACGAAGGCCGCGAATGTTGCAGAAATTAATCAGAGAGGGCAACTGATCCGATTCCGATTATCCGATCATTTTTTTAGTATTGCTGTTCCGATCACCATTCCGATCATCCGATCATTAAAACTTATAATAATTACTATTATTTTTTTTAAATAATAATTACAAGAAACACCTATTTTAGGCGTTCTTTAAGTAATAATTTCAAATAAGTAATAACTTAATTATTTGCTTATAAATATCTTTATTTTTCCTCTTTCTTTTGGTATATAGGACATGGTAAAGACAAAAATGTTATCTTAACTTCTTATTTTAGGCATTTATTTAAGTCTACTCTTTTTATTCAATTTCTGAAAGTATGAAAAAGGAATTATGTTCGCTATTTTAACTTTTGTTTGAAGTTGATTTAGATTTTTGACAAACATTTTTCATTTTTTTAATATTTTATCATCGATATCTAGGAAATATTTTTTTACTATTCAATAAAAACGAGCGATAGTGATCATTAATTATCTCCTATCCTTCCTGATTAAATAGCTTTCTGAATAAAATATATTGGTCCATAAATAAATTAGTTACAAGAAGAACATAAGCATTAAGGTTTTGATTTTAAGTGAGCCGGTGTTGTGTCATCTGCCATCCACGTATCCTAAGACATCCCATCCTGATCTGCGCATGCGCGGAACCCGATGTTTACAAACACAGTGTTGATATCGTAGTTTGTCCAGGCAAGATGGCGGCAAGACAGCATGGCAGCTTTTATGGGAAAATGGCCAAATTCAAGAATGACATGGACCCCATAATTAAGATAGCCTACCATTAAATGGAGAGAATCCGAGAAACATGACCATCAATCAGAAGAGAGTGTAGGTTATCTCATTTATCATATATACTGACATACAAGGTTTCAGGTTATCTCATTTATCACATTTACCGACATACAAGGGGTGCAGGTTATCTCATTTATCACATTTACTTACATACAAGGTTTCAGGTTACCTCATTTATCACATTTACCGACATACAAGGGGTTTAGGTTATCTCATTTTTCACATTTACTGACATACAAGGGTAGGCGGTGGCTGAGTGATTAGCGTGCGGGGCCAGCATTCATCACGACATGGACAATGTCGATTCGAATCCCCACGCTACCACCTGGGATTTTTTAGTCACCGCCGAGTGGCTTAAGACTACCCACAGGCTGTCCAGAAGACCACCTATCATCCCGCTTTCTAGAAGAAACCGCACAAGCGAATCAAAAATGAGTTCCAGGGGGCAGGATGAGCCAAGCATAACTAGCGCCACTATAAAAATTGCCTGCGCCATGACGGGCTTGGGCCGACCACCAGGCTCCTGAAGAAAGCCTACTGGCGCTATAGGCTGAGATGTAAACAAAACAAAAAGTTACCTCATTTATCACATTTACCGACATACAAGGGGTGTAGGGTACCTCATTTATCACATTTATCGACTTACTAGGGGTGTAGGGTACCTCATTTATCACATTTACCGACGTTTAATGGGTGCAGGGTATCTCATTAATCACATTTACCGAAATACAAGGGGTGTAGGTTATCTCATTTATCACATTTACCGACTTATAAGAGGTGTAGGTTATCTCATTTATCACATTTACCGACTTATAAGGGGTTCAGGTTATCTCATTTATGACATTTACCGACATACAAGGGGAGCAGGTTATCTCATTTATCACATTTACCGACATACAAGGGGAGTAGGTTATCTCATATATCTATCACATTTACCGACATACCTCATTTACCTCATTTACTGACATACAAAGGGTGCAGGGAGAAACTTTCATATTTCAAGCAATTTTCAAATTCAAAACACGTCAACATTTACTTTTAAAAAGAAAAAACAAAAAAAAAACTCAGGTGGGACATATCGCGATAGGCAGTCGACAAAGACACGGTACCGTGTCGCAATGGACCGTATTGGCTATACAGGCAGCGCCACGCGTGGCCACTCAATGAACTGTCAAAGCAGTACTTCCATAGAACTCAAGTTATGTACTAGAGTGCGTCTAAGGCTGCCTCCATGATACAAGGCCTTGGTGCCGCCACCGCTCCAAGCCAACGACTGCACACACTTTACTCCTGCCCGATTTCCTGACTACTATTTGACATGGAAAAAAAAAAAAAAGATATCGGGTAGGAGTGAAGTGTGTGCAATCATCGGCTTGGGGTGACAGTGGTATCATGGCTGTGTATCCCTGAGACAGCCTCAGACGCACTCTAGTCTATAACTTGAACTCTCTGGAAAATTCACCTTGAAGTTGAGTGGCCACATGTGGCGCTGCCTGTATAGCCAATACGGTCCAGTCATCCACCCTTTGTTTGTAAACAAATCCCGCTCATGCGCAGATTGGATGGGATGTCTTAGGATACGTGGATGACAATTTTAGAAAATTGCAAAAGTATATAAATAAAATACTATTCCACGGCGATTCTGTCCCCTGCTTTCCAATATATTTGCATAACTGAATAACCAGGCTAAGATAAACTAATGGGGTGAAGAAAGAAGAAAGAAGAAGAAGAAAAGATTGAAATGCTGGGATGGAAAAGGGAAGAGAAATTAAAAAGAAAAAGGAGAAAAGAAAACTCAATGTGAGAGGAAAGACAATGAGACGGTGCAGCTATACTACTGCAGCAGCATAAAAGATAAATATTTCATCATTTTCATCATAATCCATAATACCTCCAAGATCATCCCATAATACGAAGCCTAATGCATCACCTCATTACGGAAGCATAAATGTATTGGCACTCCCGAATACTGAATCAGTACCCGGCGACTTGCCTGTCTTGTGTGTGTGTGTGTGTGTGTGTGTGTGTGTGTATTGTTGGATGTATTAATGTTCCTGTATGTGGGTGGGTGGGTGTGTTTGTATCTCTGTCCTGTCACTCCAACACTTTTTTTTTTTGTCTGTACATTCTGTTTGTTCGTCTATTTTTATCTTAAAGCTTTTTTTTCTCAACGTCAATATGGCTGGCTGGCAAGATTATTTTAATATTTTCAATTATTGCATGTATTCTCTCTCTCTCTCTCTCTCTCTCTCTCTCTCTCTCTCTCTCTCTCTCTCTCTCTCTCTCTCTCTCTCTCTCTCTCTCTCTTCCCTTCACACTCCTTATTTTTTTCCTTTTATTCTACCTGTACGTCAACACATATCCTTCAGTGGTTCTTATGCTGGCCTAGATTTCCTTGGAGTAAGTAAAATTAAGGTCAAATTTCCCTCCGCTTAGCGCACCGCCCACTTTAGTTCCCAGAAGCGAGTCTTTGAATATCCTGGAAATTTGCATATCCATCTAGGGAACTGAAGGGTAGCATTGC
>NC_066521.1:7331463-7371463 GCF_024679095.1 Eriocheir sinensis
TGTATTTCATTGCATGTTTATTTTGTCCACCTCATCTACCTCCTCTTCGTCTTCTTCTCCCTCCACTCCTCCCCTCCCCCTCTTTCTCCTCTGCCTCTTCTTCTTGATCTTCGTCCTTCTCTTCTTTTGTGAGCGCTGATCAACTATCGCAGAGTAAAATACACAGCTTAAAAAATACGAGGTGTTTTACCAAGAGGAGGAGCTGTGAACACACACACACACACACACACACACACACACACACACACACACACACACACACACACACACACAGATGCTCCATAGTTCAAGGGTTATCATTTTCGGATTACAACTGAGAGGTCCCGAGTTCGATATCCGGACAGAATTAAGACGGATAGGTAGTCTCCTTCATACCTGCTCCTGAGGTTTGGGTATCAGTCGGGGCTGACGGTTCTTCCGTTATAGTCTTCCTTTTGTTCTATATTTTCTTCTTTCTATCTTCTTGATTATTCTTTTATTTTTTCCTTATTCACATATCCCCGTTCTTTCCTTTTTTCCTTTCCTCATCTTTTCCTTCCTTCTTTCTTCCCGTCTTTTTTCTCTCTCTACTTCCCTCTCGTCCTCCCTTCTTTCCTGCCTTCCTCCGGCAAGCGCCAGCCGTAAACACACGTCTTTATCTCACCTCTCTGCCTCTCTTTGTCTTCTTGTGGCGGCGGAGCGGAAGGCTTCCGGCTCTGCAGCCACCTTCCCTCATTCCCTCGCCTCCCTCGGTTCGATTCCCGCACGAACTCGCGTCTCGTCGCTTAATTCAAAGTCTCGCAGAGGCTCGTGTTGCTTCCGATGGCATTTTATTATACCTCTTCTTGTTTTTTTTCGTTGTTCTTGTTCCTGTTTCTTCTTTCTTGTTTCTATTTTAGTTTTTGTTCGTGTTTTCTTCTCTCCTTCGTTTTTTCTTTTCGATTTTCTTAATTTTCTTCATCTTTTTTTTTCTTCTTTTTCTTCTACTTCTTAATATAGAGGTTTATGAATATATATGAAAAAATACGCTAATTATGATGCAATCAGTATGCGAGAAGAGCACGCACACACACACACACACACACACACACACACACACACACACACACACAGACCCACAAACACACACACAGACTCACACACACACACACACACACACACACACACACACACACACACACACACACACACACACACACACATGTTAGCCCTTTTTTGTTAGCTGTTTTTCAGTGTTTTGTTTAAGGTGCGAACTGTTATCTCACGTCAGGTCCGGTGTACCGTTGCCTGCTTTCTCCAGTTGATTGAAGTGGTTGAGCTAACACAATAGCCTTTACTTAAGTGAGGTGTATAATGTGTTGGCCGAGCGGAGCCGTTAAGTTCACTTTGAGTTCACTTAATTTACTCTCTCTGGTAGATTTAAAGTTTGGTTTGGGCGTTTAACTATATTAACAGTCTTACAGAATAGTTACAGGTTTTGTGGAGGAGTCGTACGCACACCCCGAGCAGTCATCTGCTCTCACCCGCCGCCCGCTAATATATGCCGGCTTCTCCGGCTGCAGGAGCGAGTCCGGTGCCCAGGCTTGTCAACTCAGCACTGTTCCCACGGCAAGGAGCACCTTCTAAGCACCACGTAGCACCTACGTGTTATTAAACATCCTGTTGGGCGGCTGTGCCATGGCGTTGCGACATACATTCACACATTCACATGTACATTATAATATACACAATACATCGCTCGGTCACATAAAAAGTCGCGACCTCGCGGCTCATCCGACCTTTAAAATCAGTGTACCTACCTATGTTACAGTCGCACAATGTGTAATAGTTAAACGAGGTCCTGTTACGGTTGCACTAAAAAAAATATATACAAGTCAGAGCCCGCCTAACGATACAACATTGGGAAATGCCAATGAGAATAAAAATAATCATGGAAGTAACAAGAAATGGATAAAGTTCATACAGGGCGAGGTAAACAGGGCTAGAGTCGTGGACATGGAAGCTCAGTACTATTCCGAGAAAACAAAATAATAGCTCGAATAGTTATTTACATGATACATCCTAGAAAAATAAATTGACTAAATTGTCATTAGGATACATGGTAATGGAGCTATTTGGAACAGTAAAAAGAAAAAGGAAAAATCCTTGAAGAAGATCTGATACAAACTAAACCTTCGAGTTACAATGCGTACGAACTCAGCGCGGTGAGGCAACCCTTGTCTGAAGAAGGTTGTACAAAGTCAGAGCCCGCTTAGCAAGGCAGAACAGGGGGATGACAATGACGATAAAAATAACCAGCGGATTGATTATCGATGGGTAATGTACATATGGGGTGGTGAGTCATGGACAGCTGACTCCAATTCCGATAAATTTTAAAAGGTTAGCTCGGAAAGGCTATTTGTTACATACTTCATCCTAGAAAAAGTGAGATTCACTAAACTGTCAATTTGTGGCTGCAAATCCATGATGGAGCTTCTCCGGAAAGGTCGTCAAATTGACAGAACGTAGGGAACAAGCCACCCGTACCCCCAGGTGACCTGCAACCTCTATATAAGTTGAGCCTTCAAGGCAGACCACTGTCACAAACACTGGTAGTGTGAAAAAGAAGTAGTGAAATCCGGAGAACCTCCTGTGGAGAAGTGATTTAAGGACGACGTGACGATAGGGGCAAGTCTCTAGAGCTTTAGAAGCATCTGACTGGGTCAGCACCACTAACTCTTGATACTCCGTTTCTCAGGTCTACAGTACTATGTATAAAAGAAAATCCCGTCACCAAGCTGTGAAATCACCGTTGTAACAAATCTCACTGAAATATATAAATCCAGCATAAATAGTTAAAGTAATTCCAGCATTAATAAACATCAAATTAAAAAGACAAATATCCACCTATCCTCCGATCGGAACGAACGTGGATGGCTGACATCTTTAATGTCAAAAATAATTCCCGTAACGGTTAACAGTGGTAAGTCAAGGAAAAGGTAAGTATGAAAGACTTGTCTGCATACTTCCAAAGCTGACAGGTATTCACATGCTGGTTACAATAAAAGTTAGGGACAGCATCTGCTCAAGTGTAGTTAAGTCTGTCTTTGCCGAGAAAAATGTCTGTTTCAAGCAGAAGCACATGAGGTTCAAGATTAAAAGGTACCTATCGCTATGGTAGTCTACACCCTCGATTATTACGGTCCCAAACAACTAAGGAGACTGACTGCCCTGCATCAACTCAGCAATAAAGAGAAAAAAGTGAGTAAGAGTGAAAAGTCTTACTCAAGCACTCCCCTCTCGCATGAAAAAGATGCAGGCAAAAGCTTAGGAACCAAACATAAATTAGTAATTGCGAGGATGCAGGTTATGGTCGTGTGTTGGAAAGATAGACAAGGCATCGTCAGGCTGAGGCAAAAAGGCGGTACTCGCCGGTTCAACTAAAGTCGAGTCTAGAACCTCAGGCTTGGCGTCGGTCTTTTTGAGGCGATCACTATGCACAATTTCATATGAATTAAAAATGTGATCATAACTATCTGGCGTGGGCCCACGAATTTAGGGGACAACTTCGAATGTCTCTCTGGGACTCGAAGCATAACAAAGTCACCCACTTTCAAGGAAACAGGGGCGGCACGCTTGTGTTGTTGCAAGCACATAGCCTCAGCTGTAGCCTGTAGTCTCTCTGACGTTTCTATGAATATCTGTGAAAACTTTGAGTTGAACCTTAGAATAATCATCTACATTATATACAGGTGAATGAGAACTACTAAGCAGGTCATACGGGAGTCTCTTCTCAACCCCAAAAATTATGTAGTGGGGAGATTGTCCCGTTGACTCACAAACATGGCTGTTTATGCTTGCTGCAACATATGCTAGCCAGACCTCCCAGGTATGCTGAAGTCCGCTAACGACCGGGCGCAAGACATCTAAAATCTTCCTATTGGCGCGTTCAACAAGGCCGTTGCTGGCTGGGTGATAACTCACTTTAAAAGATTGTGTAATGCCAAACTGTTTGCATATTTCTGCTAAAAGTTGATTTCGAAACTCGGTTCCATTATCACTTAACAACACTCTAGGTGTGGAGTAGGGCATGAACAATGGCCTTAGCAGATTTATCTTTCACCAGGGCTAAAACAACGTACCGAGACAAGTGATCTTCACAAACTAAGAGGTACCGAGAGCCCTGGTGGCTGGCGGGAAGCTGTAGCAAGTCAATAGAAACTACATCCCAAGGTCGGTCAGGGGGCGGGTATTCTAGGATCGGCGCAGGCTTAGGCACCGTCCCTTTATGTTGGGCACACTTGACACACTTAGCCACATACGCGTCAATATCTACACGCATAGTTGGCCAAAAATAGACCGCTCGGGCCGCTGTTAATGTGCGCTCCCTCCCCGGGTGACCAGCAATGACCGCGTCATGAATTAAGTTCAGCACCGCCGGTACATAACACTCCGGTATCACAAACTGTGCGACAGACTCCTTTTTGCGGGGCCAGTAGCGGCACAAGACATCGTCCTGTGACAAGAAAAATTGTGAAAAAGACACAGGTAGTGGCGGGAGACTTGTTTCATCACCCGATTCCAGAGCGTATATTACTTTACCCCAAACGTCATGTCGACGCTGGGCTGCTGCTAAATCCTTTAGACTGAAATTTTGAATTTCAGTAGGCGTTTCCGCCACTGAGCCAACAGGTACGTTTCTAGACAGTGAATCCGCGACGACATTCGCGCGGCCAGGTAAATACTTAGAGGTTGGTCCAAATTCCTGGATGGTCAGGTACCACCGTGCGAGTCGACCGGTGAGGTTTCTAGCCTTGAAAAGCTCGGTGACTGGCGCGTGGTCCGTAAAGACAGTGATAGGATAGCCAAGGATAAGATCCCTAAAATGTTTAAGAGCCCAAATAACCGCTAGGGTTTCCTGATGGGTCACTGAATGGTTCGACTCAGCCTGGTTTAAAGTACGACCTGCGTACGCAATAGCGCGATTTTTACCGCGAGCGTCCGGTTGCATTAAAACAGCACCAAGACCTAGGGCTGAGGCATCTGTATAAAGTGTAAAAGGGACGTTGTAGTCCGGGAATGCCAAGGCTGGAGCGTTGATTAACGCTGACTTCAAGTCTGTAAAACTCTTGTGTTGTGGGGCATTCCAATGAAAAAGTACCTTTTTCTTTAAAAGTTGCGTTAGAGGCGAAGCAATTTTGGCAAAACCTTGTATAAAAGGCCTATAGTAGCCGGACAACCCAAGGAAAGACCGAACGTTTTCGACGGTTTGGGGTTGCGGAAAATTCTTTATGGCCGATATTTTATCGTCCATCGTGTGGATTCCATCTCCATCAACAGTGTGGCCGAAAAAGGTGATTTTTGGCTTTAAAAATTTACATTTACTCAGTTTGGCCGTAAGGCCACCGCCTCTAAGTTTAAGTAGAACTGCTTCTAGTTTAGCTAGGTGACTGTCGCCATCCTTGCTACAGATGATTAAATCATCTAAATATGCGTAGACTTCTTTGCCTATCATGTCTGAGAACAATGTGTTGATCATCCTCTGAAAAGTAATGGGTGCAGTTTTAAGGCCGAATGGCATCCCTAACCATTCAAAATGACCGCTAGGGGTACTGAAGGTTGTAATCTCTCTGGATTCAGCTGCCATCGGCACCTGCCAGTACCCACTTAAAAGGTCAAGACTACTGAAAATAGTATTCCCTTGCCCCAGGGATATTAACAAGTCACCTAAAACGGGCAGAGGGTACCTATCATCCTCAGTCACCTCATTTACTTTCCTAAAATCGATGGCAGGCCTGAAACTTCCGTCCTTTTTAGGGACTAGAAACAAGGGCGAGTTCCACGGAGGTCGGGAATGCTGAATAACACCCTGGTCCAACATATCTTTAACCTGTTCATCTACAATCTGCCTTTGACTGTGTGGAAGTCTGTATGCAGGAATGTACACCGGTTTGGTGTCAGGTTTAACCCTAATCTTGTGCTCTGTCGTATCAGTCGCACCTAAAGGTTCACCGGGCAGGGCAATGACATCACGATACTGATGTAAAAGCTTCAGAAGCGGGCCCTTAAGCTCGGGATAATCGACCACTTTGACTAAAGAATCGATAGATGAGGCCTGACATGTTTTGTCGCCGGCGGCGGGTTGACCCACCGCGCCGATACAAGGCCGCTTTAACTCTAAAGGGTCTCAGGACACCTGTCCGTCGAACGCTAATGCGCGACCCAAAATGACTCCATTTTTTAGTTTAACTGGACCGCCAGTGGCATTAACCACTAAAGCTATGGTCCTACCTCCCTCGCGTACCGTGTTAAGGGTGGACTCTATCGCTAGCGTGTTGACACGACTAGGCCCTTCCAGGCAGATGTCACAACCTGCGGTGGCGGTAGGGACTGACACGGGGACGTGCATTGCGGTTCGTTGAGGGATTTCATGATTCCCTACGACTATCGCATTGACATTTTTCCATCCCCTGAAAACATCAGGTGGTGTTGGTGGCTTATCATGAAGTGAGGTGGTGCCCGCGCCATGCACCGGCACCGTGGAAAGAGTCGGCACGGTATTCTCTACCGACTCAGGAGAAACACTTTCCCGACCCTTGCTGGGTATTTCCTTTCTTTCCCAGGGAGAAGCGAGGCGCACAGGTTGATCCATGGCCTTGAAACATCTCCCTTGAAACCTTACTGTATTACTATCTGGAAGTATTACCATGCGGTTAGACCTCAGTGACGACAACCCAAGAAGACCGTCAGACGGCAGTGAAAAGTTTGACGTCACGTAAAAATCCAAACGCATGACTGGGCTGTTCGTCCCAAACTCACTGGCAAACTCACCAACCCAAGGATGTTAAGCCTGTCGGCGGTATTACCGCAAAGGCTTAGGTCAGAGGGTCGTAGCTGGTAGCGGCCTCCCCGCAACGCGCGTTTTAAACCTATGTACGTCTTTTCTGACAATACATTAACCGCAGCGCCAGTGTCGACCGCAAATGACGCTTGTAGCGGACCCAGCTTGACTTTAAGCGCCATAATCTCAGGCTGACTGCAAGCGACCACAACAGATTCATACAAGCTACTATTGTCAGCCTGCACTGCAGTCTCAATTTCCTCCGGCCCCCGGGTTGCTACCCTGGGTTGTTTTTGGGGCGGCGCTCGGCTTCCCCCGACTCTTTCACGAACTTTCCTGCTAGCTCTTTCTTTAACTGTAGCATAGAGAAACACTCCTCTGTGGTGTGTCTACCAGTACCGTGGATAAAACAGGACTTGCCAGTGTTGTAGCCCTCGGCACGACTTTTTGAAGCGGCCGGGGTCTTCTGAGAAGCAGATTTGCCTGACATCGGCGAGCCACCCCTCTCCCTTTTTGCCCTGCGATTCCGCTGACGTTTTATACAATAGTCAACCGTATGACCGTCGCGCTGACAAAGAACAGTGCCGCTTAGGCTTTTCGGTGGCGGACGCCACCACCGATGAGGACGCGCTGACATTAGCGGCCTTCTGGTCGACAGCGGCTACAGTGGGAACTGGCTTTCTCCTCAATTTTTGTTTTGAGTTTCAGCACGAAATCGTGCAACTTGTCAGTTGTCAGTGGGGACGTAGGCTAGGGATAAAGAACTTTTTCGAAACTGGCCCTTGATGACAGCCATGTACATGAAAAATTCCAGAAATTTGAGTACTTTAGATAGAGACATATTCTCTTCCTCTGTCCAGCCACCAACTTTCAAATATGAGCCCAAATCAGTAGACAACCGATAGGCGTCCACTTGTCCGGCAAAAAGCCCTTTACTCTCCACAGCTGAAATCAAATTGGTCACAGCTACATTAACGTCTTTGACGAGGCTGTGCCTTACATCTTCTCCAAAAGACTCCAGAAAATGTGACCGAAACTGGTCATAATCTTTGGTTTGTTGCAGTTCCATGAACGCGCTGGTGTACATAACAGCTGATGCTTCTGTTCCCGGCTTTAATCTGGACCTAATGAAGGAGATTTTATCTCCTGGTTCCGACACAAATGAGTTGTTCATAACATCCTCGCATTGAAGGATGAGGTCTCTCGCACTGTAATCCGGTTCAGTGCCTGCGAAAGCTCTGACTGATGCCGTAGTCGGCAGAAGTTTAATAGTGTTAGTAGTCATTGTGGATTCTTGGTTAGTGAAGTTATTACCTTTATCATGCGGGTGGGAAGGAGGAGGAGGAGGATCTACTCTGTCATGAGTTGACCCACTCCTTAGGATACGGGAATTGTCATCCCCGACGGTCCCTTCCGAATCCTGTACCAACTTCTGATATGCCTTGGTCAAAGTTTCTAACTCCGGGTCAGGTTGACCTGCCATTTAAAAAAAGGCATTAGTAAAATAAGGCTTCATGAGGAAAAATATGGTAAAAGGAAAAAGTATCACCGCTAAGTGCGTGCTCACTCGCCCCAGGTGCTTCCAAAACGCATTAAAAAGAGGGAAAAGAATAATGAGTGAATACTTAGCTTGATAAAAACACACAAGAAAGGAGAAAATCAAATGAATGACTATACTTGAAATGCAAACAATGTTCACAGTTGAATAAAATTCAACAGCCTCAGGGAAACTAGATACGGCTCCACACGGAAAATCACCTGAAATGTCATCAACATGTGGTGTATTAGTGATGTGTCAGCTACATGCATGTGGATACCATGAAAATGTGAAGATGGTGCCCGTGGCACTTCCCCGTCCACGGCTGGCTTGCCCTCGTCCTTGACTGGCTGTTCCCGCGTTCTTGGTTGGCTTGCACTCGTCCTTGGAGCGGCAAGTGGGACGGCCGGCAGTGCCCGGCAGCGGGGAGGAATGGGCGGGAGGCGTCGGCGCTTGGCAGCGGGGAGGAATGGGCGGGGGAGCGACCACGCTCCTCCAAGGTCGCCGCCAAAAGTCCGCCCTGGTCTGGCGAAGGGAAGCGCCTACCCACGACAGGCGGCGTCGTAGGCAGACAAGTGGGCGTCTCGGAATTGGTACGAGACCCCCGGCAGCGGAGCGGTGAGGTGTTGCGCGGGGCGGCGGGGTGTGCTGACTCGACTCAGCGAGGCAGGGGAAGGGCGCGGCCTGTGTCAGCGTTTTTGCACTCTCCTCTGCCTGTCCCTTGACGCCACTTGCGACTGTTAATATGTATGAGAGAGAAAGATAACACTGATTGAACACTTCGGATGGTCCGGAAACCGCTGTTCACCACTTTTGTTAGCCTTTTTGTGTTAGCTGTTTTTAAGTGTTTTGTTTAAGGCGCGAACTGTTATCTCACGTCAGGTCCGGTGTACCGTTGCCTGCTTTCTCCAGTTGATTGAAGTGGTTGAGATAACACAATAGCCTTTACTTAAGGGGCGCGCCTATGGGGTATTTTTTTACGAATATATTTAAAATCGGACGAGTATATTTTTTTCACTCAACGTGGCCGGGAAACCCAAATTACCATGTGGTGAGGTTTGTTTTCGTAAAATTAAAACCCCTCCCCCTTGGGGGGGCTTTAGAGTAATAGTCGGACATGCGCGTCATAAGACGCTCTTGTCAACATATGCGGTATCATTCGTATATACATAAAAAATGCATTAGAATATTTTATTTCTTCGTAAATTTTGTCATCTGTCATACTCTCTTCTTCGCGCGGAGAGGCAGGGGAGCAAGAGAGGTGCCACCGCGCCAGTGCCAAGCGAGAGACAGACGGGAAAAGTATGTCGTACTTTTCTCTCCTCTCCAGCCAAAAAAACGTCCTGACAAATGATGTACAAGCGCAAGGCAACCAGAAAAAGTCACCAACATCAAGAGGGCTTATGGATCGGCCAAACCTCAGAAAACAGGCAAGAGAGTAGCGTAGAAGCAAGGCACTCCCGCGGCTCTCGCGCTACCTGGCCACAATGAGGAAGGTGGCGCCTTCTGACACCCTCACCTGCGAGTGAGTAATACTTTCTTAGAAAGGGGGACCAGATGCCTTATCATTCTGAGGTAAGTCAACAAGGTATATACAGTCATATGTGAGAATTTCGTACCAATCAGATAAATACAAATGGCAAGACAGGGATAAATTAAAAAAAAATCTTTAGGAGCCGATATCTCGAAAAGTATCTTTTTAACCTTCAAATAATTTCACAAAATCGGTAAAACGTCTGAATGACTTTTATTAGGTATCATTTTAAACTACAACTAAAGGGCGATTTTTTGTTGGAAATGGATTTTCAAAAATGTCAAAAGAAAACGTGACACAGAGTGGAGGAAATAATGTGACAAAAAATTGTAATTTTTTTTTCTTCGAAGACAAAACAAAAAATAAAAAATTCACTTCCAACAAAATGTAGATAGGTAAACAAAGTTTCTATGGTATTTTTTTTCAAAACGATTAACTGAAAAATAAAGCCTGTGAAACAAAAAAATGAAAAACACGCTTTGTTGGAGAGTCTCTCCTAAACTTCACCCGATTTTGATGAAATTCGCAGAATATCATTTCTTTACATCAACAAACAACATACTGTAATTTCAAAGCTATTGGACTTACCATATGCGCAGGAGGAGACCCATAGGTGTATTATGTGTTGGCCGAGCGGAGCCGTTAAGTTCACTTTGAGTTCACTTAATTTACTCTCTCTCTGGTAGATTTAAACAGTTTGGTTTGGGCGTTTAACTATATTAACAGTCTTACAGAATAGTTGCAGGTTTTGTGGAGGATTCGTACGCACACCCCGAGCAGTCATCTGCTCTTGCCCGCCGCCCGCTAATATCTGCCGGCTTCTCCGGCTGCAGGAGCGAGTCCGGTGCCCAGGCTTGTCAACTCAGCACTGTTCCCACGGCAAGGAGCACCTCCTAAGCACCACGTAGCACCTACGTGTTATTAAACATCCTGTTGGGCGGCTGTGCCATGGCGTTGCGACATACATTCACACATTCACATGTACAGTATAATATACACATTACACACACACACACACACACACACACACATACACACATGCCTCCTACACACACACACACACACACACACACACACACACACACACACACACACACATGCCTCCTCCTTGCGTTTCAGGAATCGCCCTAAAAAAAAAATGATTAGGCGATCCGGGAGTCCAAGAAAATGATGCATAGCGGAGGCGCGTTGGGCAATCCAGCTCTTTGTCGCTCCCATTCCAATTCCAATTCCCCCGCAGGTCAATACGAGTTCCTGAGGGACCTAAAACACGGCAAAAATTAAACCTCATGGCCTTGTTGTAGGGACGGACTTGATTCGCCAACTCATAACTCCTTGGGAATTGGGGAAGAGAGTGTTTGTGATGGTTTAGCCGGGTTATTATAATGTTTTGTCCATTGTTTTATTTGTAGGGAGTTAAGATTTAAACATGTGATAGCTTATTGTATGTGACGTAAATGCAATAGGAAGTCGCATTTTTTTTACAGCACAGAGCAACTCACGGGTAATAAAAAGATGTAAAAAAAAAAAGCCCGCTAACTGTTGCTCTCGTATAGCGATAAGTATTGTAGATTTAACTGCTTCAGCCTGTCTTCATAAGGCAAGTTTCTCACCCCCTGAATCATCTTTGTCATCCTCCTCTGTACAGATTCTAACATCTTGATACCCATTCTATAGTAGGGGGACCAGAACTGAACTGCATAATCGAAATGAGGTCTAACTAGTGCTTAGTAAAGTTTGAGGATGACTTCAGCGCTCCTATTGCTTACGCTTCTTGAGATGAAACCAAGTACTCTGTTTGCCCGATTTTTAGCCTGAATGCATTGAGCCCTAGGACGGAGGTCAGCGCTCACTAGGACTCCTAAGTCTCTCTCACGCCCAGACCTGCTTCGAGGAGTGCCATTTAAGGAGTAATTGTTTGAGGGGTTATTCCTACCTACACTCGGAATGCTACACTTCCCGACATTGAATTCCATCTGCCACTTCCCCGCCCAATCATATAGTCTGTCAAGTTCGTCATGGAGGACGCTAGCGTCCCTGTCTGATTGGATTACTCTACCGATCTTGGTATCATCTGAGAACTTGCTGACATCACTACTAATTCCTGTGTCCAAGTCATTGATGTAAATAATAAAAAACAGAGGACCCAGCACCGACCCTTGTGGGACTCCACTCGTAACACTGCCCCATTCAGATTTTTTACTATTGATTTGCACTCTCTGCTTCCTACCACTAAGCCACGCCCTGATCCAGTTCAAAACATTACCATCTATGCTGTGAGCCTGTAATTTTAGTAATAACCGGTGATGGGGAACTTTGTCGAACGCTTTACTGAAATCTAGATACAATTTGTCATAGTTTTCATCTCGGTCAACCGCCTCGATTACTTTAGTGTAGAAGGACAACAGGCTAGTAAGGCAAGACCTACCCTTTGTGAATCCATGCTGTGAATCATGAATTAAATTATGATTTTCTAGATGGTCCCGAATGCTCCCGACTATAATTGACTCCAACATCTTTCCTACAACAGATGTTAAGCTTATTGGGCGATAATTTGAGGTGACCGACTTGTCTCCCTTTTTGAAAATCGGCGTCACATTAGCTACTTTCCATTGACTGGGCACATACCCAGAATCTACCGACATCTTAAAGGTATCGGTAAGCGGGCCACTGAGGACCTCCTTGCACTCTTTCAGCACCCTTGGGAATACTTCGTCTGGGCCCGGCGATTTGTTTTTCTTCAACCTACTAATCTCGTCCTGGACTGCTTGCCTAGTGATGATCACATTCCTCAACTTTTAGTTCTCTCCGCCCTCATATACCTGAACTCTCTCCGGAATGGTTGTTAGATTTTCCTGCTTGAAAACTGAGAGGAAGTAGTCATTCATCATTTGAGTCATATCTTCTCCATTCTCAACGAGCTCACCTGTGTTTGTTTTCAACGGTCCAATTCTGTCCCTTGTTTTCGTTCTGTACAATTTGAAGAAGCCCTTGGGATCGTTCTTGGCCTCGTTGGCGACCCTAATCTCAATAATTCTTTTTGCTAGGCGGGTGTTCTTCTTCACCGACCTGGCTAGCTCAACATACCTACCCCTGAGGTGGGTTTCTACGTTCTTTATTTTCCTATAAATTCCTCTCTTCAAGCCTATCTCATGCTTGAGTCTGTGGGTGTGTATATATATATATATATATATATATTTATATAAGTCTGTGTGTTTTTATATATATATATATATATATATATATATATATATATATATATATATATATATATATATATATATATATATATATATATATATATATATATATATATATATATATATATATATATATATATATATATATATATATATATATATATATATATATATATATATATATATATATATATATATATATATATATATATATATATATATATATATATATATATATATATATATATATATATATATATATATATATATATATATATATATATATATATATATATATATATATATATATATATATATATATATATATATATATATATATATATATATATATATATATATATATATATATATATATATATATATATATATATATATATATATAGCCTATACGTCTGTGTGTGTGTATATATATATATATATATATATATATACATATGTATATATATATATATATATATATATATATATATAGAGAGAGAGAGAGAGAGAGAGAGAGAGAGAGAGAGAGAGAGAGAGAGAGAGAGAGAGAGAGAGAGAGAGAGAGAGAGAGAGAGAGAGAGTGTGTGTGTGTGTGTGTGTGTGTGTGTGTGTGTGTGTGTGTGTGTGATGTACAAATTACAGGATAAAGCTTCTTCTTTTTTTCTTTTTTGAAAATATATCAGTGACAGCCGTAACAAAATTTTCAATCAGATCACCGATGGTCAATTCACGGTGAATGCATAGATTTGCAAGCCCATCCAATCTCTCTTCACCCATAGGTGACCGTCTGCATGATTTTTTTATGTTTAAATGTAAAAAAAACTCTGTTCAGCTGTAGCAGATGAAATGGACAAAGTCGCATAATTTCTTTGTAACAGGATAATTTTGTAAGCACTGTTCATATGTATCAAGTACAGCATTTGGCAAGGAACTTTTAGGTGCTACAGAAGATCAACGTGATCTCCACATTCTGAATTCAGTGACATAATCATGTTCATCATCCAGGCCCAGAACTGGATCATTTATTAAGAGGTAGTCTTTGTACATCAATAGCGACCAGCCACAGCTCTTTGAGCCTCTCTCTCCCCTTTGTCCACTACCCGTCCAATACGCGTACTAGACAAGTCAGCGAGGCGAAACTCGCTGAGTGTGAATAAACTGCATGTGGTGTAAATACTTGTTCTGGGGAGTATTTCTTTTTAGCTTTAAACATAATTTTTATGTTGACGCGAACTAGTTGATAATCATTCATTTATGCATTTCAATAATAATGGTAATAATAATAATGAAAATAATAATAATAATGACAATTATCATTATTATTATTAATTTTGTAACTAAAAAATATAATATTTTCGGGGGACACGTGACCAGGTGCCCCCCCCCCCCCCCTGGATTCTTCACTGCAGTTAGCAAGTTTAGAAGAGCAGTCAGCATGAAAATATCGACAGAAGATAGGAGATGCAACGTGGCGGAGGAATTTAGGAGGTAGAAGGCTGTCAGTAAGAGGAGAGCTGATGAGACTAAGGGTCTTAGACTCCACTCTGTCCAGAAGAGCTGTATGAATGGAGCCCCCTACACCTGAGATGCATACTCCATACGAGGGCGGACAAGGCCCTTATATATGGAAAACATCTGTGCGGGGGAGAAGAAATGGCGGAGTCGATACAGAACGGCCAACCTCGAGGAGGCTGATTTAGTAAGAGAGGAGATGTTAAGTTTACAGTTGAGATTTTGAGTTAAGGATAGACCGAGGATATTTAGTGTTGAAGAAGGTGACAGCTGAGTGCTGTCGAAGAATAGGGGACAGGTGTTTGGAAGATTGTGTCGAGTTGATAGGTGGAGAAATTGGGTTTTTGAGACAGAAGGACACAAGCTTCCTTTTTACCCCGATCGAAAATGATAGCAAGGTCTGGGGTTAAGCGTTCTGCAGCCTCCAGTCTGGAGTCTTGAAATTCCTGTTGAGAGGGTCTTTTGTTGAAAAAAGTTGAATAATGCAGAGTGGAGTCGTCAGCGTATAAGTGGATAAGACAGTTTATTATGGAAAAAAGATCATTGATGAATAACAGGAAGAGAATGGGTGATAGAACAGAGCCCTGTGGAACACCACTGTTGATAGGTTTAGGGGAAGAACAGTAACCGTCTACCACAGCAGAGATAGAACGGCCGGAAAGGAAACTGGAACAGAGTGAAGGATAGAATCAGAAAGAGGGCACTTTTGAAAGCAAAGACTTGTGCCAGACTATCGAAAGCTTTCGATATGTTTAGCGCAATTGAGAAAGTTTCACTGAAACGGCTAAGAGAGGATGACCAAGAGTCAGTTAAGAGAGCAAGAAGATCACCAGTAGAACGCCCCTTGCGGAACCCACACTGGCGATCAGATAGAAGGTCAGAAGTGGAAAGGTGCTTTTGAATCTTCCAGTTAAGGATTGATTGAAAAGTTTTAGATAGACAGGAAAGTAAAGCTATAGGGCGGTAGTTTGAGGGATTGGAACGGTCACACTTCTTAGGCACTGGCTCTACGAAGACGTACTTCCAGCAGGAAGGAAAGGTAGATGTTGACAGGCAGAGGCGAAAGAGTTTGACCAGGCAAGGTCAGCACAGTTTTTAAAGACAATAGGAGGCACTCCATTAGGTCCATAAACCTTCTGAGAGTTGAGGCCAGAGCGGGCAGAGAAAACAACATTCTTAAGAATTTTTATAACAAGCATAAAGGAGTCAGAGGGGGGATGAGAAGGAGGAATATGCCCAGAGTCTTCCAGTGTGGAATTGTAAAAGAACGTTTGAGCGAAGAGTTCAGCCTTAGAGATAGATGAGACGGCGGTGCTGCCTTCAGGGTTAAGGAGATGAGGAAGATATGAAGAAGTGAAATTGGAGGGGTATTTTTGGCTAGGTGCCAGAAGTCTCTGGAAGAATTAGAAAAAGAAAGATTTTGACATTTCCTGTTGATGAAAGAGCTTTTGGTAAGTCGAAGAATATATTTGGCACGATTCCGGGCAGAAATGTAAAGATCAGGAGTGCGAAGGCTCTGGTGCCTTTTGTGAGCTGCCTCTCTATCTTTGAGAGCACGAAAACAAGCGTGATTAAACCAAGCCTTTTTAGCATGAGGAGTAGAGAAAGTACGTGGGATCTATGCCTCCATTCCAGAGAAAATCACCTCAGTGATGCGCTTGGCACACACAGAGGGGTCTCTCTTTTGGAAGCAGTAATTATTCCACAGGAAATCGGAAAAGTACATCCTCAGGTCGTCCCACCGAGCTGAAGGAAAATGCCAGTAGCATCGCCTCTTCGGTGGGTCCAGGGGGTGTACAGGAGCGATAGGACAGGATACAGAAATAAGGTTGTGATCGGAGGAGCCCAACGGAGAGAACAGTTTGACAGAGTAAGTAGAAGGGTTAGAGGTAAGGGAGAGGTCTAGTATGTTGGGCCTGTCTCCAAGACCGTCGGGAATACATGTAGGGTGCTGAACCAACTGCTCTAGATCGTTGAGGAGAGCAAAGTTGTAGGCTTGTTCACCAGGCTGGTTACTGTGGTCAGTGAAAGAGAATGAAAGCCAAAGCTGGTGGTGAAAATTGAAATCTCCTAGGATGGAGATTTCAGCGAAGGGAGAGTGGGTTAAGATGTGCTCCACTTTAGAGTTAAAATAATCACAGAATTTTACATAGTTGGTAGAGTTAGATGAGAAATAAACAGCACAGATGTATTTAGTAATAGAGTGACAATGAAGTCTCAGCCAGATGGTGCAAAATTCAGAAGAGTCAAGGTCGTGGGCAGGAGAGCAAGTGATGTCGTTGCGCACATAGGCGCAACATCCAGCTTTGAATTGAAATTTAGAATAGAGATAGTAGGAGGGAACAGAGTAGAGATTGCTGTCAGTAGCCCCAGACACCTGTGTTTCGGTGAGGAAGAGAAGGTGAGGTTTAGAGGAGGAGAGATGGTGCTCCACAGAATGGAAATTGAAATGGAGATCGCGAATGTTACAGAAATTGATAAGAAAAAGGTCTGAGGAGTTATTAAGACACCTCTCAAGTCGGCAGCAAAATGGGGAGTCCTCCCTGGGGGAATTTGTGGTCCCCTCCCCCAAGCGGGGACTCCGAGGCTTTGTGATCTGTAGCCATTTCGAATTTGTAAAATTTTGGGAGATGTAGTGAATGTAGTGTGGTGTGGAAAGAGAGAGAATCTGTCTTTAGAGAGCTTGCTGAACTACTCTCTGGTGTAGATGAGACAATAAGGAAACGGAGAGTGAGGAAATGGGAAGGGTCTTTGGAGGGCTTCCTATATATACCTCACCGGGAGTGGCTTATGTCCGTTTCGGTAGGTGTCTTCCTACCTACTCCTCTACTACTTAGTAGCTCAAAATGTTAAAAATAATAGATATGTGGTAATCTAGAGCGAAATATATCATTTTCAGAGAGAGAGAGAGAGAGAGAGAGAGAGAGAGAGAGAGAGAGAGAGAGAGAGAGAGAGAGAGACGTTACCCATCAGCAATCCTTCCATGAGGTATTTAAATATATTATGCCTCCGCCAAAACATCAAAGAGAATGTTGTATATTCACATGTCATTAGACACGCCGACACGCCTCACGTCACTCCTCTTATGTAATTAGCGCTAAGGTAAGCCTGAACTGCTGGAAATGCTGCACAGGACTTTAATGTTGAAGGTGTTGAAAATAATGATGAGCAGAAGCAACGTGTTAGGAAGACACCTACCCAGACGGGCGTATAAGCCTGTCAAACCCTGTCAAAGATCCTCCTGTGCCCTCACACTCCGTTTTTCTATTGTCTCATCAACATAAGAGAGTAGTTCAGTATGGTCTCTGACGGCATATTCCCTTACTCTCCACACCACACTACATACACGCAACACACACAAATTCCTTATAATGTATAAAAAGTTATGATAGTACAATGCAGTGCCTTGGAGTCCCCATCCGGAGGGTTAGAAACAAATGCCCACAGATCGGTCTTCACTCTCTGCTGCAGACCCAAAAGGTGTCCTGATATCTCTTCCAACTTCTGTATCAGAAGGAGCCTGGTGTCCTTCAATGCCTCAAAAACTCAATTTCTCTACCTATCCACTCGACACAATCTTCCAAACTCCTAACTCCTATTCTTCGACAACACTCAGCTGTCACCTTCTACACTAAACATCCTGGGTCTATCCTTATCTCATAATCTTAACTGGAAATTTCACATCTCTTCTCTCACTAAATCAGCTTCCTCGAGGTTGGACGTTCTGTATCGTCTCCGCCAGTCCTTTTCCCCCGCACAGTTGTTATCCATTTACAGGGGCCTTGTCCGCCCTCAAATGGAGTATGCATCTCACGTGTGGGGGGGCTCCACTCACACAGCTCTCTTGGACAGAGTGGAGTCTAAGGCTCTTCGTCTCATCAACTCCCCTCCTTTTACTGATAATCTCCTACCTCTTAAATGCCGCTGACATGTTGCCTCTCTTTCTATCTTCCATCGATATTTTCACGCTAACTGCTTCTCTGGACTTGCTAACTGCATGCCTCCCCCCCTCCTGCGGTCCCGCTGCACACGAACTTCTACTCGTGTTTCTCATGTCTCGCGTTGTAGTGCGAGAAGAGAATAAGCTCCCACCTTCAGTGGTCCAGTGTAACACGATTGACTCATTTAAAAACAAGCTTGACCGTCATTTCCTTCAATTAAATATTAACCAGAGTTGAAATGCAACCTTTTGGAGCCGTCTGATTTATGTAGAATCACTTAGGTTTAAGGACAGACCACCTAGTCTGGACTATGGGGTCTGTGAGGTCTGATTTTCTATGTAAATCTCTCTCTCTCTCTCTCTCTCTCTCTCTCTCTCTCTCTCTCTCTCTCTCTCTCTCTCTCTCTCTCTCTCTCTCTCTCTCTCTCTCTCTCTCTCTCTCTCTCTCTCTTGCATTCAATTTTAGAACCATTTTCATATTCCAAAACTTTCTTCCTAACCTTAATGATTTCTCTCTAATTTCTCCTCGTTCCCTCCACACATCTTTCCTTCCTTTCCCACCGCGCGCGCTGTGGAAACATAGACAGTGTGTTCCGAATGTTTCCCCGGATAATTCAATTCCCGTAGGCGGATAAACAAAGGCCTTCCAGTAGAATCCAATATGCTAAGGCGGTCTGTAAATAGAGGGATTAATCTGGAGTGTGAACAGCGCTAAAGAGAATGGGAAACCGTACAGCGGCGTGATGGTGAGGACTTTATTCGTTATTTACTTGATAGAGGTGAAGATGATGCAAGAGGGAGATGGGGAAGACGAGAGAAGGGTGAGCCTGTGGCTGGAAATAACCCCACAGCCCGGGGCACAGGGCCGGCGTGACATCCGGGCTGCCGCTGTTACGGTACCTTCCTCAGGTTTATTATAATAATAGCTACTGAGATGAGAGAATTTTGCATGGAAGGACATGATGAACTAACTTATCCTTCTAATATCTCTCTCTCTCTCTGATATTTTAGTTTAAAATGTATTTTTACTATCGACTGTTAAGTTAAAACGATCTATTTTTTTTTTTTTTTTTTGGTGTGTGTGTGTGTGTTATTCACCACGGCCTGATCACGTGTTGGACTCGTAATCGCCAGCAGGTACCCTCCCGACATGAGCAAGTGCTCTTTATCGTCGCTTTCTGGGTACTGCCAGGACCTCACACACCACACACCCCATCCCCCTTTCTCAAGGGGGGACAGTAACCACTCCTAATCAACGGAAAGAATCCGGCCTGAGCGGGCTCGAACCGCCGCCCTGTCAGACCGTGAAGCCTGGCAGCGCAGCGCTATACTAGTTGCGCCACGGAGTGGTGTGTGTGTGTGTGTGTGTGTGTGTGTGTGTGTGTGTGTGTGTGAACTTGGCTTTGCCGTTTTACTTTTTTCTCCAATTTGCATTCATATTGTATTGCTCATTTGTGATGTTTGGAATTTCGTATTTTAATGAATTTATGTTCTTTTGTGTGTGTTCTGTAGCGTCCTCGTTTGTGTAGTCTCCTGTCTCCCTGGCTTTGTCTGTCTGTCCGTATGTCTGTACGTATGCCTTTTTTTCTGTATTTGTCTGCTTGTATAGCTGTCTGCCCGTCTGTCTGTCTATCTGTGCGGCTGGTTGAATGTTTTTTTTTCGTATCTGCATGTCTGCCTATCTTTGTATTTTTCTATGTCTCTCTCTGGGCATATGTGACTTTTTTCCGTATCTGTCAGTCTGTCTTTCTATGTGTTTGTGCATGTCTCTGTAGTGAGGCGGTGACCATGTGGTCAGCGTGCGAGCGTGGTGAGCTCGTGGACCTAAATTCGAGTCCCACCAAACACGCTGATTATTCAATCCATCGCCGAGTGGCGAGTGCCCAGATATTTAATCAATCCTAACCAACAACTTCGCATAAGTGAAGCACCTGGGAGCAGCATGGCCCAATTAAGAGTCATATTTCACGGTAGCTACTATATAAATTAAGTTTGCCTGCGCCACAACTGGCTGTGACCGTCCAAGAGGCCTCTCAAAGGAGCCTACAGGCAGCACTTAAAAAAATTTCTCTCTCTCTCTCTCTTCCAGAATACCTTACCAGATTTTCTCTCCATATCTCCTCTGGATTAAAAAGAAAATGTTACGCGTTCTGAATTTAACTATATTTTCGTGCCGCGTAACACGGGTTTGGGAAATAAGGGAATATTGAAAACAGTGCATTGAGGCCGCGGCGGTCTGGTGTGGGGGCAATAACGTGCTATTCTGGGCCGGCTAGTCCACCCCAACGCCTTCATCCACCCTCCCCTCCTGCCCCCAATACCTCCCCTGCAACGGTTAGTCTGTGATTGTTGTGTGTGTGTGTGTGTGTGTGTGTGTGTGTGTTATTTTGTGACGCTGCGATATATATATTTTTTGTACGTGTCTTGTGCGTAGTATCTCACCAGTACTTTATTAAGCTGATTTTTGTTTGTTTGTTTGTTTGTTTTTGTTGCCGTAAGAAATGATGTTATTTACGCAAACGTTATTTTGCCTCTATATTTCCCTCTGTATACTCTCTCTCTCTCTCTCTCTCTCTCTCTCTCTCAAACAGGGTTTACAAAATATTGTGCTTAAGTCGAAGGTTTTAAGCTTCATCTATCTATAGCTATATACAAGACAAGACACACATTGAGTTACTCCCTAGAGGTCCTAAGCCAGCTGTTCACCTCCCGCTCGGAGTCTTGAAGTGACGCGCGATGGTGGAGGTCGGTGTGGCGAACAAGCTGGTTCCACAGGCGGCTGTAACGGGGCTGGAAGGAGCGGAAGTGGTGTTCTGTCCTAGAGAAGGGTACAGCCACTTGTTCCTGCCTGTGGAGTGCTGCTCGGGTGGAGTGCATGGGGCTTGGGGGCGCGGGGAGCTTGAGAGCTGCCAGGTGGAGTGTGTTTAGGTTGCGTGCCTTGAACATTACACACAGGCCTGCCACATCCCTGCGCTCCTGGAGAGGTTGCAGGGAGCCACGCGCGTGCTGAGGACCAGCGTTGCAAGGTAGGATGGAGGGCAGGAGGACCAGGCGAGGGGGCAGTACTCCATGAGGGGACGTACTTGTGCCTTGTAGAGCACCTCAGCCCCTTTGGCGTCAAGTAGATGGGAGATGCGCCGTACACAGTTGAGTTTCCATGCTGCATTTTTTGTTATTCTCTTAGCATGGTTAGTGAAGGAGAGTCCCGCGTCGAACTCCACTCCGAGAATGGAGATGGAGTCTTGAAGGGGTAATGTTTTCCCCTCCAGTTGTATCCCCGGCCCGGCTAGATTGTTGATATCTCGCCTGCGGGATATAACCATTGCTTAGGTTTTGTCAGGGGCCAAGGTGACTTGCCAGCAGCCGCTCCAGGCGACAGTTTTGTCGAGTGCCATGTTAATACGATAAACTGTGCCTTGCCAGTCCTGTCTGTCGCTGTTGAAGGCAAGGGTACAGTCGTCAGCGTACGCCTGGGCCTCTGGGATGAGCTGGAGAATGTCATTGAAATAAACATTCAACAGTAGAGGCCCGAGTACGCTGCCCTGGGGCACGCTTGCATTGATAGGGTGCTGGCTTGAGGTGTGGCCGCTTTTCATCACCTGTAATGCCCTGTCCTGGAGGTAGTCCCCAATGAGTTGCAGGAGGGCGCCTCGCACACCTTGGCTCTTCAGCTTGGCGATGAGGCCTTGGTGCCAAACCCTGTCGAAGGCTCCGGCTATGTCAAGAGCCACGACGAAGGTGTCGAGTCCCCTGTCCAGCGAGTGGTTCCATGAAGCAGAGTGAAGAAGCAGCAGGTCTGCAGTAGATCTTCCCTGCCTGAAGCCGAATTGCTTGGAGTTGAGGAGATGGTGGACATCGAGGAAGGCCGTGAGCTTGGTTGTTATAGGGACTCCAAGATTTTCCCAACACTGGAGTGGAGGGATACTGGGCGGTAGTTCTTTGGGTCCTGTTTGCCTTTTTTCTTGTATATGGCCACCACTCTTGCTGTCTTCCAAAGTGTGGGCCACTTGGAGGTGGAAAGGATGTTATTGAAGATGGTGGTAAGTGGTAGGGCGAGCTGGCCAGCGCATCTTTTTAGCAGGTGAGAGCTGATGTTGTCAGGCCCTAGGGCTTTCTTGGGGTCTGTTTGCAGCAGCAGATTTCTTACCTCCTCTGTGGTGACAGTGAGACTCTCCAGAGAGGCCGTGGTGAGGGATGGCAGCTTCGGGGGGGGCGCGAATGGGGTCCGGTACTGACATTTTGGAAGAGAAGTGGGCTGCCAGTAGCTCCGCCTTGTCTTTGTCGCGCATAGCCACTGACCCATCTGGCCTGACGAGGGGTGGGATGGCGTTGTCAGCTGAGAGGCCTTGTTGTTGTTTCACTCCACTCCACCACTCCTTGCTACCCACAGACTTGCCGCTGAGCTTGGTCTAAATTACTTCCTTCCAGCGTTGTATAGCCTGTTTTTGCACCCGGCTCATGTTTTTGCAGGCTTCTCTGTGTAAGGTTTTATTATGCTGAGAAGGATGGGACTTGTAACGCAGCCAAGCCCTACTCTTGGTGTCCGCAGCTATCCTGCACTGATAGCCGAACCAGGGCTGATCATTTGGTTTTGATCTGTATGACTGGCTGGGCACATATTCTTGTTGCAGAGACAGAAGAAGGTTTTTTAAGCTCTCCACTTGAGTGTTGACGTCTCCGTGGAGGATTTCCGTCCACACGATGGAGTCCAGATTTGCCTTCAGGCTGTTCCAATCTCCCAGAGACCACAACCAGTTCACACGGGCGATGGCCTCATCGTGTTCTAGTGAATGGAGTAGAATGGTCAGAGGAACCAACCATACCTAGGGGATGACAGGTAACCACTTCCTCTGGCAGGTCTGTAATGACTGGGTCCAGGGAGGAGCCGGAGATATGTGTAGGGAAATCAACGTGGTTCGTGAGGCTGTACATGGTCAGAAGGTCTTCGAACTGCCTTGCCACCAAATACTGATTCATGTCTCCAACTACAATGAGATGTTTGCAGGAATGCTGGAGCAGAAGGGTGTCGAGATTTGTGTGGAGGAAGTCGATGGGGTCGCTCCCCTGCCACTGTGGCCGGTAGCATACGCAGAGCAGGATGGAGTCGCGTTGTCCTGTCCATAGCCTGAAGAATGCCATTTTGAGGTGACGTTCCATGTCGACATCGAGGGCCTCCACAGCAAGACCGTCGCGGAAGCAGACTGCGATGCCTCCGAAGGTACCGTGGGCTCGGTCTCTTCGGTGCCATCTAGAGTACCCTTGAATATGCCCAAAGTTGGCGGGAATGGTGGGATTGAGAAAGGTCTCCACTGCGGCTATGATGTCTGGGGAGTGCGGGATAACATATGAGTGTGTTAGATTTCCTATGTTGGTTTTGAGGCCTCTGATGTTAGTAGACATAATCGTCAGTTTCTCTTGGAAGGTTGGGTCGGCCGTCATAATTCCAAGGTGTGTAGGGGTGTCGAGAGGGATGAGGTGCTTGGCGCTGAGACGCTTGGTAACTGGGGCAAGGAGGCGGTGTGAGGTGCTTGTTTAGTGTCTCAATGAGGAGGGAGGTGACGGCTGTCTGCTCGGACAACTGGCGGTAGATCTTTTCGTGCCTTTCTTGGGCAAGGGAGGCACGGCAGTTAGCTGTGGTGTGACCTTCGCGGTAGCAGTAGTCGCACCAGCTTAGCCAGCGGCAGGTGCCTCTAGTATGGCCACTCTTGCAATGGTTGCAAAATTCTTTGGGAGTGGTCCTACTAGGGGAGGGCAGGGACAGGAGTGGAACAGGGTGTGGGCGCAAGGAGGTATAGGTGTTCCTGGGTCGGCTGTGGCGAGGTGTTCTGGGGGGAGGAGGATGACGTTGTCGCCGGGCGGGACTCTTGTTCCTCCGTGTGTCAGCTGTGTCTATGCCTTGGGGAGTGGGCAGGTTCTGGGCGTGACTTCTTCGCTGGCGATGGTCGTCTGAGCTCTGACCGCTCGGTGCTGAGGATCGGGGATTGGCCTGAGAGTCAGGTATAGTGTTGATGGGGATGGATGAGGAATTGGATGATGGGTAATCGTCCCTTGTGATGGTAGCTGCTGTGTTCTTGGGTACAGCGCCTGATGATATTTGGGTGTTGTATCTCTGGGCGGGTCAACTGAGCTTGAGGTTTAGTTGTGTGAGGGTTTGATGCCTCAGCGGTGACAGGGGCAGGTCTTGAGAAGTTTGGGAGGGTATCGGGTAAATCACTTTGAGTGGCGGTGGAGACGATGCCAGTGGAGGCTTTCTGGAGCAGACGCGGCTTGCCTGAGGTCCACCAATCGTGTGCTCCGCGGTGGTGGGCGACGTGGTGCTTCCAATCCGTGTCAATGCTGTGTCCTCGGGCAGAGCAGGATGTGCTGGTGACAGTGAGGTTATTGAGGCTGCTCTGTGTGGCTGCGATGTTGTCGATGAAGTTCAGGATGGTTACTATTGCGTCACGGTTGTCAGCAATGTTTTCGGCGGTTTGGTCGATAGAGGCGAGGATGGACTTGTACCTCCTGTTCTCCTTCCTAAGCTGATTGATTATGTTTACCAGCTCGCCGCTCTCAAGCTGGTGAAGCTCTGCGTCCTCTTCAGAGGCGGAAGGAGTGGGGCAGAGGAGATGATCTTGATTGCTGTTCAGGTAGATCACGGAGTCAGGGATGCCCAGGTGTTGTCTCAGGGAGTCGACATCCTCACAACTGAAGTGCTCTTGGGTGTTGAGGAGGCAGTGAGGGTGGTACACGTTTGGGCAGTCAGGAATGCAGCAGCGGACGGCCGGCTTGTTAATTACTGTCTTCCCGCAAACAGCACACCATTCGCCTGGTTCGTAGCCGCATAAACCTTTAGGGCGTGCTATCAGTGAGTGATGTGGCATTTTGAGTGCAGCGGGGGTGGGATGTGGCGTCCGTTTCGTGGGTGGGGAGGCAAAGGTGGTTGATGCGGGGATTTAAACTTGACAGCTTGGTGCTAGGCAGGGGGTGCAGCGCCGGCAGCACACACGTGGGGGGCAAGAGGGGCGCAGAGGGCAGCACAAACGTGGGGCCAAGAGAGGCGCAGGGGGCAGCACACACGTGGGAGGGTAGAGGGGCGCAGAGGGCAGCACACACGTGGGGGGCAAGAGGGGCGCAGGGGGTAGCACACACGTGGGGGGGTAGAGGGACGCAGAGGGCAGCACACACGTGGGAGGGTAGAGGGGCGCAGAGGGCAGCACACACGTGGGGAGCAAGAGGGGCGCAGAGGGCAGCACACACGTGGGGGGTAGAGGGGCGCAGAGGGCAGCACACACGTGGGCAGAAGAGGGGTGCAGAGGGCAGCACACACGTGGGGGGAAGAGGGGCGGAGGGGGTATCACACACGTGGGGGGTAAAGGGGCGCAGAGGGCAGCACACACGTGGGGGGCAAGAGGGGCGCAGAGGGCAGCACACACGTGGGGGGCAAGAGGGGCGCAGAGGGCAGCACACACGTGGGGGGGAGAGGGGCGCAGAGGGCAGCACACACGTGGGGGGAAGAGGGGCGCAGAGGGCAGCACACACGTGGGGGGAAGAGGGGCGCAGAGGGCAGCACACACGTGGGGGGAAGAGGGGCGCAGAGGGCAGCACACACGTGGGATGAAGGGCACAGAGGGCAGCACACACGTGGGGGGAAGAGGGGCGCAGAGGGCAGCACACACGTGGGGGGTAGAGGGGCGCAGAGGGCAGCACACACGTGGGGGGAAGAGGGGCGCAGAGGGCAGCACACACGTGGGGGGGAGAGGGGCGCAGAGGGCAGCACACGTGGGGGGTAGAGGGGCGCAGAGGGCAGCACACACGTTGGGGGGAGAGGGGCGCAGAGGGCAGCACACACGTGGGGGGAAGAGGGGCGCAGAGGGCAGCACACACGTGGGGTACACACACACACACACACACACACACACACACTCTCTCTCTCTCTCTCTCTCTATTTTTTTTTTTAAACATGTTTAGTACATTAGTACATGGCAATATTATTTTTCTAAGCTAAAGTTCCCCCGACCGTTGGGGAGCTATTTAAAAGCTTCTGCCGAGGTTATAATTATATACATGTTTGTAAATTATTTGCAAACGTTTACATTTACGCTTTTTACGGTGGGTGTAGGAGTAGCCACCTGTGGGACGCAACCTTCATCTGCTGAGTGGACAGTTGTGTCACGTCCACATCAGCAGTGAGGTTGTTCCACCACACCACCGCTGCGATGGAGAAGGCACGTTGGTGGGTGCTGGAGCGGGCCATTGGCACTTCCAGGAGGAAGGCGTTGCTCAGCACCGTTCTCGTGCTGCGCTCAGACCTCCTCCAGGTAGCCCTCAGGTTCGTCAGGTGGGGCACTAGGCCTACTTGTGCCTTGTGTAGCACCGTCAGAGCAGCTACGCGGCGACGGTGCTCTAGGCTGTTCAGCTGATTCGTGGCTGCTCTTACCCGTCGCTCATGTGGTTGTTGTTGTTGTTGTTGTTGTTGTCGATGTTGTTGTCGCTGTCTCTTCCACTGGCTCGGTCGGTGGTGCTGGGTGCCGTTGATGAGGCGTTCAGCCCTCCTCTTCACCTTGTCTAGCAGGTTGAGGTGGCAGAGGGCGCTGGCCATCCATGTGAGCGGTGCATACTCCATCACTGGACGGACTTGTGCCTTATAGAGGGTGTTCAGGCCTTCAGCGTCGAGGAGGTTCTTCATGCGGCGCAGGAGGTTCACCTTCTGGGAGGCTTTATGCGCCACCCTTTCAAGGTGACGGTCGAACCGCAGCTGGGAGTCCACCTTCACGCCCAGGATGTCGACGCTGGACTGCAGAGGGATGGTGTCGTTCCCGTATCTCAGCCTGCCGTGGAACTGCCTCGCGTCCTCCCGAGAACGTGATATTACCATGGCCTGGGTTTTGTCAGGGGCAAACCTGACTTGCCACCTCTTTCCCCAGGCCATTATGTCTGCCAACTGTCTGTTGACGGACTCTATTACGTCCTGGGCTTCCTCCCTCTTGTATGTTTTTTTTAATCAAGGGTATAGTGACGAAGAGGAAGTGGGTTGTGTGGTGGCACAGGTGGGGGATAGAGGAGACAGAGTGGAGTGTCACAGTTTGTATGGTGTAGGTTCGTGTAGTTATTGTTTATCGGGCACCTATTTGTACCCCCGGCGTGCTGGGGTTTGTGTGTGTTTGGATTGTTGTGTGTAGAGAGCTAAAAGCTGGCGTCACTTGTGTGAAGTGATGTGTGGGCGGTTGTTCTATCGTAGTGACTTCAAGCTGGCGGAAAACCAGGGTGAATCTGTTCGTGCTGCCGTCAAGGCTCCTTGACGTGGAGTGTAGTTTCACGCGTCTTGCTGGTCTTTCCCCCATATCTTTCCGCCCGCCTTGTACTGACTTTGTATTGACTGGTCTGCGGTGTCTGCAGTGTTGTGCTGCTGTGTTTCCGTGTAGGTATTTCTGTCAATTAGCCAATCTCAGCGCTTTGTTGCAGCCTCTCCCTCTGTTAACATCTTGGTGTGAGGCTATGTGTGTCAGGTGGGTGTGTAGTCTAGTAGTATAGGAAGTCTTTTCTTAGTTACTGAATACAGTTTGAAATCTGTGTGATGCCAGAATCTGTTTAGTGTGAGGGGCTGTTTTAACTTTCATGTTTTGTCGTTGACGTAATATCTGGCATTGTTTTGGTGGGAGATGGTGTTGCCCTGGCGTTGGTGATAACACGCTGTGCTGTGGCACGCCGCTGTGCAGGGAACAACTCGAATGGAAGCTGAGCGCTGATCAAGGAAGCTACATAACAGTTTTTCCGTTAGCCTGCAGTCCGAGTTGAAGTATTTTGGTATTGCAGGCCCTGTAGCAGACTTTCGCTGGCGATGGAGATAGCTGACGTAGCTCTCCTCCTGCCTGAAAACCATACTGTGACGGGTTATAAAAGGTTTTTTTTCTCAGGTTTGCCTGGTTTTGCATTATCATGGTGAAGTGGCTTTGAATCGTTGAGGGAAGAAACCTGTTTGTTAACATCGCATTATATATAACATGCTGATTTGTTGTTTATCTATTTTGCTCTCCCCGGGACGTGTTTTTTCGTTTTGTTTATAGCTGACCGGAGCGCGGCTGTTGCCTTCCATAGTCAACAGATGATGGGCCTGTGTTAGGCGCAGAGATCAATCGTATGGTGTGGCCGTCTTGTTGGGTCCTGTTGGGCCATGCCCATGCCTTGTTCATTGTCTTGTTGTCTTGGTGCGTTGTCTTCGGGTATGATAGTGTTTTGTGCCTTGTGAAATTGTTGCTGTGCTTGGGGCAGTTTTTGACAGGGTATATGGAGTGTTGACAGCGGTTTCTCGTCATCTGTGTTTTTTCCTAGATGTGTAGGTCAGGTAGTTCTGAGTCAATAATGTTCTTATATATATCCTAATTCGCCTGTGTTCATCCGCTGTGGGCAGGGTGGCACACGCACATTAAGGGGAGGATGGTGAACAGTATTGGGTATTGGTCGCTGCGCGTTAGTGGCCCCTGGCTGTAAATGGTGTTGTGGTATTGTTTCCATTTTCCCCAATCGTTAGAATCACGTGAGGCGTGGTGAGGCTGAGTCAAATCTATAAACGTGGGAAATTGGACCTATGTACGAGGATGAAGATGATGATGAAATGTTTCGTCCAGTTATTTGTTGGAATAATGTGGAAGGCTGGTGTGGCGTGCGTAATGCAGCCCTCTCGTGGAGGGGATGTAAGTAGCAATATTAATGGGCCCGGTGTCATTAATTGTATTAATTTATTGAAGAGTGTGGTGGAAGTCGTCATATATATTGTGTTGGGTTCTGTTGTGACTGCTGCATTGCCACTCCCAGTGTTGTTCACCTGTTCTGTTCCGCTGATAACATGAATAAATATCTTTCTTTAGAGGCCTGGTGTTTGGGAGGCCATGGCTATTATTAAGGATTACATCTCTCATGTGTAATGTGTACGTGTATTTAGAGATTGATGCGTGTGCCAATGCAGACGAGGTGCTGTAGTATTTTTTAGTTGATTGATTGGGTGGTTGTGTGATTGGTTGTGTTAGGTCAGTTTTTGTTGTTCCTTTGCCTTGCCTCCTCAGTCCGGGGCGAGTGCTTGCTCAGTTGGCCCTTGTGTTGGTCCTGATGGTGGGCATGGTTGTGTGGTGGTCGAGGACGAGGACCGAGAGGAGGTGGGGGAGGGGGGGAGTGGGGAAGGTGGGGGGGTCGCTCGTCAGCTCCCCCCCAGTGACCCTCCCTGCTCTTCTGAGTGATTCATGTTTTCCGTTTGTGGGGTGACAGGTTGGGGCCTGGGCTGCTGCTGTGGGTGGGGGGCAGGTCTGAAGAGCCATTGATAGACTAGACTCACTTGGGAGGCCTGCCTGAGCTGAGCGAGTTCGAGCAGTTTAACGAGTGCGATTGTTTGTTAGTCGGTGATTTCATCAATGCTCATCCTCCTTATGACAGCCTGGTATGTATGTGCCTGGCTGCTTACTGGCGTGAGATAGGGCAATTGGTTTTCTAATGAGCCGTTGTGTGGGTGTCTGATTGTTTGTTGGCTATAAGAGAATTGGTTAGGTTGGTTTCAGCTTGGTGTCTTTTAGTGCCTGTTTTCTTTTATTTCATTCATGTGCATGCAGAACAGCCTACTATTGCGCACACATTCTGTCCCCCCCATTGCGTCGCATTCGTGTGGTCTGTCTCTGTCTCTGTCTCAGCACCTGTACTTGTGGCTTTGTGTACTCCTTTATGTGTCCTTTGTTGGTAGCATCTAGAATCTGAAGCACAGTGTCGTTAAATGATGGAATTCTTAGGACCTTCAGTCCCTGCCTGCATGCCGTGGGCAGCCATGTCGTGTTTTCTGAAGCTTTACGGATGCCCAGCTCATATGCGTTCAATATCTTGTTTTGATATGAAGCACATCATGGTCCATAGGCCCGCTTGTTCTTGATGATAATGCACTGCGCGGCATTTTGACCCTAAGGACTTTGGCTGTTGTGTCAGATATGTGGTCAAATGACAAGATGTTCTGGTTAGCTAGGCATTCAAGAGTTTTCTCTCTATGTTTGTTTTTTTCATCATCATTGTTATATTTCTTCACCCTGTGGAGAGGGTGGAGGGTGGGCGGCGTGATGAGTATAGTGTGCCCCCAATACGGTGAGTGAAGGTTTTGAAGACTCTCTCTCTCTCTCTCTCTCTCTCTCTCTCTCTCTCTCTCTCTCTCTCTCTCTCTCTCTCTCTCTCTCTCTCTCTGTCTCTCTCTCTCTCTCTCTCTCTCTCTCTCTCTCTCTCTCTCTCTCTCTCTCTCTCTCTCTCTCTCTCTCTCTCTCTCTCTCTCTCTCTCTCTCTCTCTCTCTCTCTCTCTCTCTCTCTCTCTCTCTCTTTATTTAAACATGTATACATATATTTACAGAGATGGAAAAACTTAAACTTGTGAGTTGGCGTCCACAACTATTTTAAAAGTTTTTCAAATGTACAGATACCTGTGAGAGTAACTGTACAAAAACATAAAAACTACTTACTAAGTACACAAGATATATTATAAATATAATAAACTTATAAATATGTTAAACACTAATTACAATATTTACAATCATCTCAAGTGTGGAGC
Organism: Eriocheir sinensis; assembly: GCF_024679095.1. Lineage (NCBI taxonomy): Eukaryota > Metazoa > Arthropoda > Malacostraca > Decapoda > Varunidae > Eriocheir > Eriocheir sinensis. The sequence goes on from NC_066521.1 coordinate 7,362,536, forward strand.
AGGAACGACGTGGGGAGGGTGCCTCTCCAAATGTTGGCAGCTACTTTCGCCTGGTGTGTGGACATGCGTTCCAGATCAGGCGTGGCCTCCGTGAAGCCGTTCCAAAGACGCGCTGCCCTGGCCTTGTACGTCCGCAGGTGCTGCGACGTGTGTGAGTGAGGCACCGTCACTCGTTGGCTGCCGGCTGCTGCCTGTCGCGTCGCTCGTTGGGCGAGGTGTGGCGTCAAGCACAGCCTGCTGAGATGAGGCGTGTGCAGCACCTGCGTCTTATGACAGACTGCCAATGCTGCTACGTCGCGACGGTGCTCCAGGGATGTCATGCCGGCAGGGATCTCCTCCTCATCCCCCAGCAGTCGGAGGGCGCGTCTCTGCACCGCGTCAAGGCGCCGGGTGTGAGTAACGGCGCTGGACATCCACGACAAGGCACCGTATTCCATACAAGGGCGGATCTGTGCCTTGTACAGCGTCAGGATTCCTCGGGGGTCCAGGCTGCCAGCCACCCTGCGGAGGGCAGACACACGTTGAGAGGTCTGGCGGGCCACAGTCGCGATGTACTGGTCGTAGCGCAGCTCCCGGTCGATGGCGATTCCCAGGACCTTGATGTTATCCTGGAGGGGCAACTGGACGTCCCTAGACCGTAGTTGTCCCTCCACGCCCTGTGTAGCAGCGGGAGACCGAGAGACGACCATAGCATGCGTTTTGTCGGGAGCAAAGTTGACCTGCCACAACTTCCCCCACTCCTCATCAACCTTCAGCTGCCTGTTGACCGTGGCTACGGCACCCCTGCTGTCCCGACGGCAGTACGAGACAGCGATGGTGCAGTCATCGGCATAAGCTTTGACTACAGGGAGCTGGCGGAGTAGGTCATCTATGTAGATGTTCCACAGGACTGGCCCCAGTATTGAGCCCTGTGGAATTGAGGCTCCTATAGGGGCAGGCGTCGAGGTCCGGCCATTAACGACTACCCGAAGCGACCTACCTTGGAGGTGATCTTCGAGCAGAATCAACAGACTCCCCTCTATACCCTTGGCACGAAGCTTTGCCAGAAGGCCAGAGTGCCACACTCGATCAAAGGCGCCGGCAATGTCTAGCGCCACCACGAGTGTGTCCAGGCCTTCATCAAGGGAATCTTGCCACTCTTTTGAGAGGAAGAGGAGATCAGAGGTGGAGCGGCCCGCCCTTAACCCGAACTGGTAGGGAGAGAGAAGGTTGTTGTCGGTGAGATGACAGCAGCTAGCATCTTCTCGAACACCTTACCGATGGCGGATAGCAGGGAGATGGGCCGGTAGTGGTTTGGGTCAGTCCTGGAGTCTTTTTTGTGGACAGGAACCACATTAGCTTCCTTCCAGGCGGCTGGCCACTTCTTCTCCTCGAGGCAGGCACTAAAGATGTTGGCGAGAGGCTCGGACAGCTCCTTGGCACAGTTCTTTAGCACCCTGGGGCTGATGTTATCAGGGCCTGTGGCTTTCCCCGCATCAACATCCCGGAGTACTTTCTCCACCTGTGCCGCGGTGACCGAGACCGACGTGATGGTGTGGTCAGACTCCCGGGGGAGGATGGGTGGGGGGCGGTAGGGGTCATCTACTTGCATTTTTCGTGCAAATAGTTCAGCCAGGAGATCAGCCTTGTCCTCACTGTTCGTGGCCGTGGACCCGTCTGTCCTGGTGAGGGGGGGCACGCTGTCCTGCCTCATCGTTCCCTGCCGCTCCTTGACGAGAGCCCACCACGTCTTGCTACCCACTCCAGGGCCGGTGAGTTTACTCCTCATCACTTCCTCCCAGTGTTTCTTCGCCCACTTGGAGGTGGCTGCCATCCTCCTGCACGCTGTTCGGTGCAGAAGGAAGTTCTGATGGGAGGGGCGTTGTTTGTACCTCCGCCAGGCTGCATATTTGGCCTCGGCAGCAATATAGCAGCGATAGCCGAACCATTTTGGGTCACTGGCCTTGGCGAAGTACGTGCGATGAGGGACAAGCTGGGCCTGGAGGGCGAGCAGCCTCGAGGTGAGGGCGTTGACTTTCTTTTCCACATCCTCAACCAGTAGATCCTCCCAGTCTGTGGTGCTGAGGGCTTGCCTCAAGGCTGGCCAGTTTGCCTCCTCCCAGAGCCATATGGTTCGTGGTGCAGCCGCTTCTCTCGCCGCGTCAAGCTGAATGTGAGTCAGCACTGCATGGTGGTCAGAGCTACCCACTTTATCCAGCTGCTGGCACCTGACGTTAGCTTCAGGGAGGTCAGACAACACTGGATCGAGAAGCCCCCCTCGTTCATGGGTCGGGAACGTGACGTGGTTGACGAGTCCTTGCACTGACACTAAATTATCGAAGGCTTGCTGCTCCAGGTGGAAGTTAAGATCCCCAACGATGAGAACTGTCTTGCACTGATGGTGATGAAGCAAGTTGTCCAGCTCCTTCGTCAGGAAGTCGAACGAGGAGCATCCCTGTCTTGGAGGGCGATACAGGACGCAGAGAAGCAGGCCACTGTTGTCACGCAGAACTATACGGAAGAATAGCGCTTCCATCTGGTGAGGGAGGTTGAGTGACAACTCCTGGGTCTGGAGGCCATTCTTAAAACAGGCTGCCACGCCACCACCTGTTCTTCCGTCGCGGTCTTTCCTCACCCATTGCGTGTAGCCTGGTATTTTCCCAAACGTTGGCTCCACCGTGCTGTTTAGTCATGATTCGCTCACTGCCACAATGTCTGCTTTGTGACGCAAGACAAAGTTATGTGAGAGGTCTCCGATGTTAGAGCGAAGACCTCTGACGTTTGCTGTCACGACAGTGAGTTGAGGGGCGTGACTGTGGTGCAGTCGCGCCGGTGATACTTTGAGGCGGTGAGGAGGGCTGCTGTGGGCGTTTGTTCTAGTGGTAGCCACTCCACGGGGCTGAGGTCCAGTCTCGGTGGTCACGGTGGGATCCTGGCTGCTTCTCCCAGCAATAATGTTGCCCGGTGGAGTCACGAAAGGGATCATGGGCGCTCTGGGGGTTAAGATGAGGAGGTTGCCCGTCTGTTCTGCCCTCAGCTAACACCCTTCTGAGGATGGCTTCCTGCCTGGTGTCAGCTGCGCGGGAGAAGCATTTCTCCGTAGAGTGACCAGGGCATAGGCAGTACTGACAGGTGGGACGTCTGTGCGTTCCGGATGGAGGGTGGCGAGGTCGGGCGGATAGGTGGGTGGGTGTTGGCGGAGGGTGACTCATTCGCTTTCCTGCGCTTTTCTGTTTTCTGTTGTTCAATCGCCATCTACCACTTGCGACGTTCCCGTTGTTCCTGGGGCCTGTGTTTGTCCCCGATGAAGAAGTCTGGTCTCTATTTTGTGATGGGGGCTTGTTGGAAGAGGAAGAGGCAGCCTCGGTGGCTGAGGCGGTGCTGGCAGTATTGGTGGAGGTTGTGGTGGTGGTGGTGAGGGAGGGGTTGGTGATTCTGGGGGCAGAGAGGGAGTCGGGGGTAGAGAGGGAGTCAGAGGAGGTGGCTGGTGAAGAACGAACAGGAGTAGAGGCAGCAGCTGTGTTGGTAGGAGGGGTTAAACCTAGGCGGCTGGCGGGGAGTCGTCTTGGGAGGTCAGACTCCCACCACTGCCTCACGCCAGGCGAGGAGGTGCATTCTCTCGCCCATGCGTTATCTATCGATGCAGCGATGGCTGAGGTTCTAATGGTGCGGGTAGTCCTCCTCTCATCCGCTTCTTTCGCGTCACTCAGGGCCTCTATCAGCTGTAGCAGGTCCAGCACCTGAGGTTTCTTGTCTAATATCCAGTCCCTCTGTAGTGTAAGTGACTGGATGATATTATTTTGTCTCGATACTTCTTGTTTGAGACGTAGGGTATGAGACACGAGCTCCTCCTTCTCCAGCTCCATGTAGTGCTGTCGCTCTGTGTCTCCATCCTCGTTGACCGCCGGTGCTTCGTCGTCAGCTCCAGGAAGGGGTGGGAGAGGGCAGCGGCTGCCAGTGTGAGTAGTAACAAATGTACGGAAGTGGGGGTATTTTTTTCGGGGGGGTGTCGGAGGTGGGGGTTGGGGGGGTCAGCGGGGGGTGACGGACGAGGGGGTAGCTGGACCCCCCCCCCACCCCCCCCCCCCCACACACACACATCTTTCGCCTTTCCCCTCCCCCCCCCTCTCTCGGGCTAGCGTACGGAAGCGGGGGGGGGGTGACGGGAGTGGGGGTGCCCAGCTGGGAGGGGGTTGACGGAAGAGAGGATACGTGAAGGGTTAAGATAAGATCGCGGCGCACCTGTTCCCGGCGTCTTATCTTTCTTTCCCTCCCTCTTCCCATAGGCGCGCATACACACACGCACACTACACACACACACGCACACACACACACGCACACACACACACACACACACACACACACACACACACACACACACACACACACACACACACATCTGGCCATACGAGATAAAATAGTGGAAAAAAATGGATCGATGACATCTCCATGTATCTGAGGCCACGCCTATTGAAGTCTTAATGATTCAAGTCATTACAATAAACCTCAGGTCATTAAGGACTGACCTGAGGAACACACATGCATGCGCACACACGCACACGCATACACACACATGCACACGCACACGCATACACACACACACACACACACACACACACACACACACACACACACACACACACACACACACACACACACACACACACACGCACACACACAAAATCACTGAAGAATTATTATGATACCGAAAAAAAAAAATCGCCATTGAACGTAAGACTCGATAAATTATGTAAGTTTTTGCTAGGTGTATTGTATCATTATCTTCTTATTTTTAATTTCTTAACTTGTTTCTTCTTATTTCTTTCCTCAACTTATATATATATATATATTTTTTTACTATAGTTATTTGGTGCCATCTGACCCTAAACACTGCAGCACCAAGTCTTTTTTTTCTGATTTTGCATTAATTAATCTCTTATATCTCATTTCTTAACTTCTTTCTTCTTATTTCTTTTCTCAACTTACATTTCTTTATATTTTCTGCCTGCTCTTCGGTGCCATATGACCTTAGACGTTCCCGCATCGAGTTTACCTTTTTCCCTAGATCAAGATAGCGCTCAAAACGAAGGCAACCCAGAAATACCTCAGTGAGTCAGCGAAGGGAAGGGAGAGAGAGCGATGTGAGAGGGAAAGTGGTACGGAAGAGACGGGGAAAAGGCATAAAGTGAAAAAGGATCATGCGCATGTGTGTGTGTGTGTGTGTGTGTGTGTGTGTGTGTGTGTGTGTGTGTGTGTGTGTTCCATTCCCCTCTGATTCTTGAGAAATCTGCGGTGAGCTCTGAAAATAAAAGACAGGACCAAGGGGGTCTTCTTATTTCTCGGTTGTCTGTCTCTCTCAAACATGGTAAGGTTGTATTCAGTGTAATTTTCCGTCTTCGCTGTGTTGAGTTTCACTGTATTGCTTTTTGCTATATGACATTACTTGATTATTTTCCTATTCGTTTTTTTTCTTTTTCTTTTTCTTACTATTTCTCGGATGTCTATGTCTCTGTCACACAGAGTTGTATTCATTGTAATTTTCTGTTTTTTATTACAGTGCGTTTCGTTTTATTTATTTCTGTATATGTCATTTTTTTTTCTTTTTCCACTTGTTTGTTTTTCTTATTTGCTGTTCGTCTACTTTTTCAAGCTTATTACGACGTGTTTATTTGTTTTCTCTATGTCTCTTCAAGCTTGCTATCTACGTCACCAGCGAGAGGTATTAAAGATGAAAGTTTAAAAGACACTCATGTAACGCTAGAGGTAATATTATAATTTAACTTTTATTTTTATTTTTATTTTGGGGTCACGAATTATCATTATATATATTATGTTATCGCCTAAATGTATATTATTGTTACGGCCCCTGCTACAACTACTACTACTACTACTGCAATTCCTCCTCCTTCTTGTTACTACTACCATTCCTGCTACTTCTATTACTGCTGCTGCTACTACTACTGCTATTACTACTACTACTACTACTACTACTACGACTACGACTACGACTACTACTACTACTACTACTACTACTGATACTGATACTTCTTATACTTCTACTACGACTAAGGCTACGGTTCCATATAAAAGTACTACCACTACCACCAACACCATCACCACCACCAACACCCTTATCAACAGGCCGTCTATATCCCCCCAGGCGTTCACCTCCCGGCAATACCTCCAATCATTGCCTCCGGATCGCCAGGTAATATACTACAGCCCGCGCCGCGTACCCTCACACGCGCCACCTTTTACTGGGACCTGATGTCAACAAGAGCACGTTTTATATAGAGAAGGAAGTCATACTGAAAGAACTTACACTGCTTTGAATATAGAATGAATTTACATTAGCTGAACTCACACTTTTGTATATAGAATGAACTTACATTAGCTGAACTCACACTGTTTTGTATATAGAATGAACTTACATTAGCTGAACTCACACTGTTTTCAATATAGAACGAGCTTACATTAGCTGAACCAAGGCCTTCTAAAAGGCCATGGCTGAACCCACAGTTTTGTATATAGAACGAACTTACATTAGCTGAACTCACACTGTTTTGAATATAGAACGAACTTACATTAGCTGAGCCCACACTGTTTTGTATATAGATCGAACTTACATTAGCTGAACTCACACTGTTTTGTATATAGAACGAACTTACATTAGCTGAACTCACACTGTTTTGTATATCGAACGAACTTACATTAGCTGAACTCACACTGTTTTGAATATAGAACGAACTTACATTAGCTGAACCCACACTGTTTTGAATATAGAACGAACTTACATTAGCTGAACTCACACTGTTTTGATTATAGAACGAACTTACATTAGCTGAACTCACACTGTTTTGTATAAAGAACGAACTTACATTAGCTGAACTCACACTGTTTTGAATATAGAACGAACTTACATTAGCTGAACTCACATTGTTTTGTATATAGAACGAACTTACATTAGCTGAACTCACACTGTTTTGATTATAGAACGAACTTACATTAGCTGAACTCACACTGTTTTGAATATAGAACGAACTTACATTAGCTGAACTCACACTGTTTTGAATATAGAACGAACTTACATTAGCTGAACCCACACTCCTGGAAGAAGTTAAAATTTTCTAAGGGCTACAATAAAATAAATATGACCGATGAAGATACGGCACGTCACAATGAACAAACTCACTGTCTTCTCTGTGAATACGGGTTTTAAAAGGTAAAGGAGTAAAGCATCATGACCATGAAAAATCAGGAAACAATTACATTTGGGCTTATTGTAATAGATGCAACCTTCAAATGAAAAAAAATCACAAATTGCAGCTCACTCTCATTGCACATAATGCGGATTACGACATGTCGTTAATCCCGCGTGAATTAACGCTACCTGACTTTGAAAATCAAACTAAAACCAAAACATTCAGTTCACAAATATCATGAAGTCATCATAAATGACTTGAGATTTATTGACTCGTATGTCTATGTCTGGTTCACTCGCGGCCTTAGCGAACCAATTCATCAGCAATGGGAACGAACCGATATACACATAACAGATGTTGAAAGATGTGCCAGCACCTGCGTTACGATTATTGATCAAGGGAAAGCAGGTTTTTCTTATGACTATATGGATTCGATGGAACGACTTTCTGAGACACGTCTTCCATCCCGCGAAGATTTTTTCAATTCGCTTCAAGAAGCAGAACTTTCCGAAAGTGATTATAAACATGCTCAGAATGTTTGGAAAGTAGCTGGGTGTCAGAGCCTGAAGGACTATTTGTTGCTTTATGTAAAAGTGGATGTTGGCCTTCTATGTGATGTCTTCCTAGAGTGGAGAGGTATTTTGAAAATCCAGTGGAGGTTGGATATTGTAAATTATGTTAGCCTGCCAGGATTTGCCTATGACTCTTTTCTGTTAAAAAAACGCAGCAGGAATTAGAGATGCTTAGTAGCCCAGACATATATCATTGCATTCAAACGAATGTGCGTGGGGGCTACACAAGTGTTGTGTGTCGTTTTGTACGCACCAATAACATCTACACGAACCCTCAGTTTAATCCAAAACATGATAGAAACACTTTCCTTTCATATCTTGACTTCAACAGTCTTTATCCCACTGTAATGCAAGAGAAGTTACCATGTGGAGATATGAGAAAACTAGATGAGACAGAAATGCAATGGTTTTTGAGCGGGGGGGGGGCAATCAAGTGTATTTCAAACAGCATTTTTGGTCGATTCCTGATGAAAGCGGTCAAATGTAGTGGAGACAGATATTGTCACCAACCGCGAAAAGTTTTTGAAGCTGGTCCGAAGTCCTTACTTTAAACATGTTGTACCCCTCAATGATGGTCATATAGTTGTAGTTCGCCATAAGAAATATTCACAGGTGAATCATCCAAACTACATTGGCTACTACATCCTAGAGCTGTCCAAGCTGCGACTATATGATTTCTTTTACAATATCATGAAGGCTCATTACGGGGATCGGGCGAAACTAGTGTATTGTGACACTGATTCCTTAATAACAGAAATTGAAACTCCTGATCTATTAACAGAGTACTCGCAGGAACCCTTTAAAAGCTATATAGACACAAGTAACTTTAGCTCCTCACATTCCTTGTACAACACAGACAACAAAGGCAAGCTCGGATTTCTCAAGTCTGAAGTGAGGGAAAGAATCATCTCAGAATTTGTAGGTGTAAGACCAAAGTGCTACTCCATCCTCTTGGCAGACGGTGACCGATTGAGTTCAGCTAAGAGCGTTCCAAAGTTCACAAAGAAAAAAATTGCTCATCAGCGATACAAAGACGTCCTATTCCAGAAGCAAACATTTACCTTTGGCTATCGGGGATTCACAGTGCGCAATGGAAGAATGAGTACAGTAAAATATCCCAAGAGAGGGATATCTGTAGTTGAGGACAAAAGATACTACATTAGCACCTTGGAGTC
>NC_066521.1:7376463-7396463 GCF_024679095.1 Eriocheir sinensis
TGCGAAAGACATTGCTAAATTAGGTGTTCAGCGTAGAGCAACCAAGATGATTCCTTCATTACGAAACAAACCCTACGAGGAAAGGCTGTCACATCTAAACCTGTTTTCTCTTGAAAAACGCCGCCTCAGAGGAAAACTGATCGAGTGCTTTAAAATACTTAATGGTTTTACCAACGTGGATCCGACCAAGCTGTTTGTGATGGATGATTCGACGCGAACGAGAAATAATGGCGCTAAACTCAAATGTAGACAAGTTCATTCAGATTGCACAAAATTCTTCTTCACTAATGCCGTCGTTCGAGATTGGAATAGATTACCACCATCAGTGGTGCAGTGTAACTCGATTGCATCGTTTAAGAATACTCTTGACCGCTATCTCCTCCATCTCAATGTTCACTAGGTCAGTTTCAACATCATGGTGGCCGCATAACAACTGTCACTTAGGTTTAGGACAGACCACCTAGTTTGGGCCTTAGGGCCTGTGTGGTCTGGTTATCTATGTAATTCTCTCTCTCTCTCTCTCTCTCTCTCTCTCTCTCTCTCTCTCTCTCTCTCTCTCTCTCTCTCTCTCTCTCTCTCTCTCTCTCTCTCTCTCTCTCTCTCTCTCTCTCTCTCTCTCTCTTTAAACACATGTTTAATACATTAGTACATGGCAATATTATTTTCCTAAGCTAAAGTTCCCCCGACCGGTGGGGAGCTATTCAAAAGCTTCTGCCGAGATTACAATTATATACATGTTTACAATTATTTACAAGCGTTTACATTTACGCTTTTTACGGTGGGTGTAAGAGTAGCCACCTGTGGGACGCAACCTTCATCTGCTGAGTGGACAGTTGTGTCACGTCCACATCAGCAGTGAGGTTGTTCCACCACGCCACCGCTGCGATGGAGAAGGCACGTTGGTGGGTGCTGGAGCGGACCATCGGCACTTCAGGAGGGAGGCGTTGCTCAGCACCGTTTTCGTGCTGCGCTCAGACCTCCTCCAGGTAGCCCTCAGGTCCGTCAGGTGGGGCACTTGGCCCACTTGTGCCATATGTAGCACCGTCAGGGCAGTGACTCGGCGGCGGTGCTCCAGGCTGTCCAGCTGGTTCGTGGCTGCTCCTGCCCGACCCTCGTGTGGTTGTTATTGTTGTTGTTGTTGTTGTCTCCCACTGGCTCGGTCGGTGGTGCTGGGTGCCGTTGATGAAGCTTTCTAGCCTCCTCTGCACCTTGTCCAGCAGGTTGAGGTGGCAGCGGCCACTGGCCATCCATGTGAGCGGTGCATACTCCATCACTGGACGGAATTGTGCCTTATAGAGGGTGTTCAGGCTTTCAGCGTCGAGGAGGTTCTTCATGCGGCGCAGGAGGCTCACCTTTTGGGAGGTTTTATGCGCCACCTTTTCAAGGTGACGGTTGGACCGCAGCTGAGAGTCCACCTCCACGCCTAGGATGTCGACGCTGGACTGCAGAGAGATGGTGTCGTCCCCGAATTTCAGCCTGCCGTGGAGTTTCCTAGCGTCCTCCCGAGAGCGTGATATTACCATGGCCTGGGTTTTGTCAGGGGCAAACCTGACTTGCCACCTCTTTCCCCAGGCCATTATGTCTGCCAACTGTCTGTTGACGGACTGTATCACGTCCTGGGCCTCCTCCCTCTTTTATGTCCTGGAGAGGGTGCAGTCGTCGGCGTAGGCGCTTGCTGCCGGGATGGTTTGCAGGAGGTCGTTAAAGTATATGTTCCACAGAATAGGTCCAAGGACGGACCCCTGTGGAACGGAGGCCTCCACCGGGAAACTGGTGGAGGTGCTTCCGTTGACTGCTACGCGGAGGCTCCTATATAACAGGTAGTTTGAGAGCAGGCGCAGCAGGTCCCCCGTGATGCCTAGTTGCTGTAGCTTTGCCGTCAGACCGCGGTGCCAAACGGAGTCGAACGCGCAAGCTATGTCCAGGGCCGTCATCAAGGGCGTCATGCCAGGACTTTGAGGGGAGAAGGAGGAGGTCGGAGGTAGAGCGGCCCTTCCAAAAAACAAACTGCTTCGGTGACTGCAGGTGGTTTTCCTCGAGGAAGGATGTCAGTTGCTCCTCGATGATCCTCTCAAATATCTTGCTGATGATTGGGAGGAGTGATATTGGCCTGTAATTGCCTGGCTCAGACCCTGATTTTTTCTGGTGTACGGGTGTGACACTGGCCTCCTTCCACTGTGCAGGCCACACCCCGGTCTGCAGGCATCGCCGGAAGATCTGGGCGAGGGGGCTGGTGAGCTCATCGGAGCATCGCCGCAATAGGTGTGGACTCACGCTGTCAGGGCCTGGCGCCTTCCTGGTGTTGACGCCACTCAGATGTCTCCTGACGGCGTCCTCAGAGATTAGCACACTCTCTAGTCTTGAGGCGATGAGTTGGGGGAGGGTGAGGGGCTGCCTGTCTGATTCCTGGGTTGTCATCTTTTGACTGAAATGACAGGCCAGCAGGTCAGCCTTTTCCCGGCTGGTGATAGCCAGGTCTCCGTCTGGTTTCCTCAGGGGCGGGATACGTTCCTGGGGGGTAAGGCCTTGCTGCTCCCTCACCAGCCCCCACCACTGTTTCGGGTCGGTTTGGTTAGAGGACAGCTTTCTCCTCCTGTCGGCATCCCACCTTTCTTTTGCCCACTTTGCTGTCCTCGTCATATTTTTGCAAGCTCGTCTGTGTTGGGCCGTATTTTCCTGTGTGGCGTGTCTTTTGTATCGTGTCCAGGCCTTATGTTTCCTTTCGGCTGCAACACGGCACCTGTACCCGAACCAGGGCTGGTCTTTTGGGCTGGTTGAGTAGGTGCGGTGGGGGACGTGTTGCTGCTGGACGGTGTTGAGGACAAAGGTGAAGGCGGAGACGTCATGCTGTGGGTCACCGTTAAGGACTGTGCCCCATGCAGTCGCTGTCAGGGCCTGCCTTGCAGCCGTCCAGTCCGCGTGGTCCCATAGCCAGATGACTCGCTGGTGTTCCTCTTCACGCGCTGGGGCCAGGCTGATGGTGGTGAGTACGGGGTTGTGGTCGGAACTGCCCACACGGTCTAGTGGGCAGCACAGCACGCAGTCACTCGGCAGGTCTGTGAGCACAGGGTCCAGGGAGCCTCCACGCTGATGTGTCGGGAACTCGACTTGGTTATGCAATTCATGCACCGCTGTGAGCTCGGTGAAGGCCCTCGCCACCAGGTGTTGATTTAGGTCGCCCACAACCATCGCCTACTGACAGATGTGGGCAGCCATAATGTCGTCCAGGTGCTCTGTGAGGTAGATGAGGGGAGCACTGCCTTGCCACTGTGGCCGGTAAATGGCGCAGAGTAGCAGAGCGCTCCTGTCCTCGAGAATGATGCGGAGGAACATCATCTCCATATCCAGGGGAGTGTCTGTGATGAGGGCGTCCACCTGCAGGCCGTTTCGGTGGCAAACAGCAATGCATCCTCTCTGTCCTGTGTGGCGGTCTCGTCTGGCCCAGTGCAAGTACCCGAGGTGGTGGCGCACATGTCGTCCAGGAAGGTCTCCTCTGTCACCACTATGTCGATGTGGTGCTTGAGGGCGAAGGCGTGTGTCAGCTCCCCGATGTTGGTCCTCAAGCCTCGTACGTTGGCGGACAGATCTTGAGGTCGCTGGTGTCTGTATCGCTTTATAGGATCAGCGGAAGGGGGGTGTGGGGGATGAGGCCAGGATGGGTAGGATGGGGCGTGCACCGCTTGCTGGTAGGGAGCCGGCTGGGTGATGGGTGGCTGGTGTTCAGACAGGATTGCTCGAAGCAGTCGTTCCTGTCTGGTGTCGGCGGCTCGAGCGTAACACTCGTCATCGGTGTGTCCTCGCCCCTGGCAGTACGCACACTCAAGACTTCGCTTGGCCTCTGCCTGCCTATTACGACACTGGTTCAGCGAGGTGCCCACGTCGGCCACAGAAGTCGCAGATGGTCTCAGTGCAGTAATTAACTGTGTGGCCGCGCTGACGGCACCTGCCACAGAATGGTGGTGAGGCCTGAGTCTGGAGAGGTTGGGGGCGATGGTGTGTTTGCCGTGATGTGTCTCTGCGGTTGTAGTGGTGACGGTGGCGGGGAGGGCGGGAGGGGGGAGGAGGAGTGGAACGGCCAGGAGAGGGGGGTTCTGTTGCTGACAAAGGGCGGGGAGGTCTGTGTGGCCTGGGTGGGTTTGCCCGGCCGGCGGCGAGGGGATGGGGTTGTCTCGGCGTCTCCTGGGGGGTCGTTAGTCACCTTCCTTCTCTCTCTCTCTCTCTCTCTCTCTCTCTCTCTCTCTCTCTCTCTCTCTCTCTCTCTCTCTCTCTCTCTCTCTCTCTCTCTCTCTCTCTCTCTCTCTCTCTCTCTCTCTCTCTCTCTCTCTCTCTCTCTCTCTCTCTCTCTCTCTCTCTCTCTCTCTCTCTCTCTCTCTCTCTCCGTTGGTATTGAGATTGATAGGAGAGATATAAGAATAAAAAGAAAACACAAGCCGCCATCCCGCGAATGCCAATCTCCGCAACACTTCGGGGAATAGGAGAGAGCGAAAACAGGCCGAGTGTTGTGTTGTGCTGTGTTCTGAAGTGTTGTGCTGTGCTATGTTGTGTTTCGGTGTGGGGACCATGGCTTGATTCCTAACAGCAAAGAGACCAACATCAGGATAGGTAAGAGAAAGAGAGGCAAGAATTGTAAATAGGAGGAGGAAGAGGAGGAGAAGGAGAAGGAGGTTTGAACTAGAAAAAGATGACCAAAAATAAGGAGAAAAAGTAGGTCGACAGAAGAAGATAAAGTAGATGGGACATGAAGATTTGGAGGAGCGGAGAGACGTAAAGGGTATGGAAACGAGGAAAAAAGATAAGTAAGATAAAGAGTAAAGGAGGAGGAGGAGGGGAGAAGAAGAAGAAGAAGAAGAGGAAATTGTAAGACTGTAATATTCACGATAGCAAGGTGGAATAGGAGCATGAAATAATACAGAAGAAACAGGAAGACATTTTGAAAAGGGAAGGAGAGAGTAACGAGAACAATTCAGAAAAGGAGGAAGATGCAGAGAGAAGGAGCAACATCAGGAGAATACTAAAAGGCAATGAGACGAAAGTTCAGAGAGAGAGAGGGAAGGATTGTGATGGAAATAGATTGATAAATAGATAGTGAGTGAGTGAGTTCGTCGTGTGTTGTTTGTGGGTCTCGTAGAAGTGTTAATAGGATTGTGAGGAGAAGGATGCGTTGCCGGGACGTGAAGTCTGAGTCAATGGAGGTATTTGCAAAGTCTGCTCCGAAGGGGAAGAAACAAGTCGAGGGGAAGAGGAGATTCTGAGGGGTCCAAGAAACACGAGAGGGGAACCTTAGAGAGCAGGGCAGAAGGAAGGGGACGAGGCCGCGAGGGAAGCGAGGGGAAGCCAGTGCCTGAGTGTTATTAGTGTGCAGGAAGGCAAGGAGAGTTGTATTAATGATTTCATGCAACGCCACATGTTGAGGTTAGTAAAATACGTATTTCTTCGAGGTATTAACACCATTACTATAGTGAAAAGAAGGAATATATTTAGTGCATGACCTCGCACAGTTCACGAGTCTGGTGATAATAAAAAAAAAGTCACCTTTTTTATTATCTAGTGAAGGTTGCCCCAGAGCACGAAGCGGAGTAAACCTGCTGCAGTATATTCCATTCGGTGTGTACTAAGGGAGGAAAATGTATGCAACGTTAGGTTGGAATACTTTTCTTTAATGCATAATATAAAACACTCTGCATCAGGGAGGGCTGGCTGTGTGTGTTTGAAATAATTTACAATAAATGGCGTGGGCTTGGTTCCAGTGATAACGATGATTAAAATGTTGTTATTGCTATTAGTGGGAATTGTAACATTAACGTAGCCCTCAACATCAACGTAAATATTCCATGGTTAGTTGCCGTATTCGTCACAGCACGTGCATGGTGATTACTTGTTTGTGTTTGGGATTACTGTTACGCGGATGGCAGTGTGATTAACACCAGATCAATATTGATAGTAAATAAAATAAATCATGTAAAAAGTGCAGATTGTTTGTTGGGTTCGAATGAAATTGTCATGTGTGAGACGTTAGACTTTGCTAATTAATTTTGGCACTCGCCTTCTTCCTTTAAATTTTCCGTCACCCGATTTTCCGAGTCCTCGCAGTTGATAGTAGAGTCCAGCGATCAGTTATGGAACGGAAAAATGCTTCTTGTTGCGCAGAGAGAGAGAGAGAGAGAGAGAGAGAGAGAGCTCGTCCATTATTCATAGTCCAAAATGGCGGGGGAAATAATAAAGAAAACAACCACAACCATTATGTCCTCCCTAGACTGTCCTACCATTACCACCATCACCATCATCACCACCTCCACCACCATCACCATCATCACCACCTCCACCACCATCACCACCCACCACCACCACCACCATCACCACCCACCACCACCACCACCATCACCACCCACCACCACCACCACCCACCACCACCACCACCACCACCACCACCATCACCACCCACCACCACCATTATCACGATCACCACTACCACCACCATCACCACTACCATCCTCTTTCGTTCCGTTTCCTTCCCTTCCTTCATTAATACCATGTTCATCGTAGCCGCGAGGAGGGTTTCGAAGATGAACGGGGAAGCCTAATACGATATGTTCTTGGAAGCCTCCGTTCCTTGCTACGCCTCAGCCGTGGACTTAACTCTGCATGGTCCGATACCTCTTAATATTCCTTTCTATAATTCACATTTCTTCCCTCAGTTCCCTGTGAATAGCTACACAATGCTCTTTCTCTTCTTGTACCGTTGCCGTTACAAATATGTGAGTATTCTAGCACAGCACTGTTCTATGTATCTGCCCACTGGTAGGACACCATTAGCACAATATAGTCTTCCCCTTTCCCTTATCCTCCCCAATCCCCTATCTCCCTTAACAACATGACCACTTCTACTAACATAAGCTTTCGCCTTTTCATTCTTCTCTTGCCCTTGAGGTTGTGTGATCCACACACTATAAAACATCAAGACTACCCCACCGGGAGGCGGTGGCTGAGTGGGGAGGCTGTGGCTGAGTGGATAGCGTGACGGCGCCGCGTCCAGGACGACGCGGGTTCGCGCCCTGCCCGGTGCCACAAGCTGGGATTTTTCAGTCACCGCCGAGGGGCCTAAAACTACCCACATTCTGTCCAGAAGACAACCTATAAACCTGGACGCTAGATTCTTGGATCAAAGATGAGCTCCGGGGGTCAGCATGAGCCAATGAAAGATGGCGCCACTATAAACAGTTACCTGCGCCACAACGGGCTGGGCCATGCCATCAGGCCCCTCCAGACAAGCCTACCAGCGCCATACGCGAAAACGTAAAATAAATAAAACCTCCCACCTTCACCAGCATTCCCTTACCTCCCTCCCTTTCCTCCCCAACAGCCTGTACCAGCGGGGTTGGGGGATTCGCACCGAGTATAGACATCCCCGCCACCACCACGGAGCCGCCCCCCACCACGCCAGACCCCGCCACGCTCCCCTACTTCCTCCACCACATCAACGCCACCAATGTCACGGTCAGCAAGGGCAAGACGGCCATCCTGGACTGTCAGGTGTTCCGGCTACGGGACAGAACGGTGAGTGGGAGTAATGTGGGAGTATTGTGAAGTGTGTAACGAGGTAGAGTGACGGTCTGAAAGTGTGATGATGTGAAAGTGTGTTCCAAAAGAGGAAGGTTGTAGAGGTTAAAGATAATAGTAAAATTAAGAGATCAAGAGAATACTGTGATTTTAAAGGGAAATGTTGTTCTGCTAATAATATTTTTTTTTTTTTACAACAAAGGAGACAGCTCAAGGGCACACAAAAAAGTAAACAATAATAAAAAAAAAAAAAGCCCGCTACTCGCTGCTCACAAAAAGAATCTAAAGAGGTGGCCGCAAGAGAGGTCAATTTCGGGAGGAGAGGTGTCCAGATACCCTTCTCTTGAAAGAGTTCAAGTCGTAGGCAGGAGGAAATACAGAGGAAGGAAGATTGTTCCAGAGTTTACCAGCGTGAGGGATGAAAGAATGAATATGCTGGTTAACTCTTGCATAAGTGGTTTGGACAGTATAGGGATGAGCATGAGTAGAAAGTCGCGTGCAGCGGGGCCGCGGGAAGGGGGGAGGCATGCAGTTAGCAAGTTCAAAAGAGCAGTCAGCATGAAAATATCCATAGAAGATAGAAAGAGAGGCAACATGGCGGCGGAAATTAAGAGGAGAGCTGATGAGACGAAGAGCCTTAGACTCCACTCTGTCCAAGAGAGCTGTGTGAGTGGAGCCCCCCCACACGTGAGATGCATACTCCATACGAGGGCGGACAATGCCCCTGTATATGGATAGCAATTGTGCAGGGGAGAAGAACTGGCGGAGACGATACAGAACGCCCAACCTCGAGGAAGCTGATTTAGTGAGAGAAGAAATGTGAAGTTTCCAGTTAAGATTTTGAGTTAAGGATAGACCGAGGATATTTAGTGGTGAAGATGGTGACAGCTGAGTGTTGCCGAAGAATAGGGGATAGGTGTTTGGAAGATTGTGTCGAGTTGATAGGTGGAGAAATTGGTTTTTGAGGTATTGAAGGACACAAGGTTCCTTTTACCCCAATCGGAAATGATAGTAAGGTCTCAGGTTAAGCGTTCTGCAGCCTCCAGCCTGGAGTCACGTAATTCCTGTTGAGAGGGTATTCTGTTGAAAGAAATTGAACAATGCAGAGTGGAGCCATCAGCGTATGAGTGGATAGGACAGTTTGTTATGGAAAGAAGATCATTGATGAATAACAGGAAGAGAGTGGGTGATAGGACAGAGCCCTGTGGAACACCACTGTTAATAAGTTTATGAGAAGAACAGTGACCGTCTACCACAGCAGAGATAGAACGGCCGGAAAGGAAACTGGAGATAAAGGAACAGAGAGAAGGATATAATCCGAAAGAGGGCAGTTTAGAAAGCAAAGACTTGTGCCAGACTCTATCGAAGGCTTTTGATATGTCTAGTGCAACTGAGAAAGTTTCACCGAAACGGTTAAGAGAGGATGACCAAGAATCAGTTAAGAGAGCAAGAAGATCGCCAGTAGAACGCCCACTGCGGAAGCCATACTGGCGATCAGATAGAAGGTTAGAAGTGGAAAGTTGCTTTTGAATCTTCCGGTTAAGGATTGATTCAAAAGCCTTAGATAGACAGGAAAGTAAAGCTATAGGGCGGTAGTTTGAGGGATTGGAACGGTCACCCTTCTTAGGCACAGGTTGTGCGAAGGCGTACTTCCAGCAGGAAGGAAAGGTAGATGTTGATAGGCACAGGCGAAAGAGTTTGACCAGGCAGGGTGTCAGCACGGAAGCACAGTTTTTATGGACAATAGGAGGCACTCAATCAGGTCCATAAGCCTTCTGAGAGTTGAGGCCATAGAGGACATAGAAAACATCATTGGGAAGAATCTTAATAACAGGCATAAAGGAGTCGGAGGGGGGATGCGTAAGAGGAATATGCCCAGAATCGTCCAGAGTGGAGTTGTTATAGAAAGTTTGACCGAAGAGTTCAGCCTTAGAGATAGAAGAGACGGCAGTGCTGCCGTCTGGGTTAAGAAGAGGCGGGAAAGAGGAAGAAGTGAAATTGGAGGAGATATTTTTGGCTAAGTGCCAGAAGTCTCTGGGAGAATTAGAGAAAGTAAGGTGTTGACATTTGCTATGGATAAAGGAGTTTTTGGTAAGTCGGAGAATAGATTTTGGCACGATTCCGGGCGGAAATGTAAAGGTCATGGTTAGCGGGAGTACGAAGGCTCTGGTACCTTTTGTGAGCTGCCTCTTTATCTTTGACAGCACGAGAACAAGCGTGATTAAACCAAGGCTTTTTAGCATGGGGAGTAGAGATAGTACGTGGAATGTAAGCCTCCATTCCTGAGACAATCACCTCTGTGATGCGCTGGGCACACACAGAGGGGTCTCTATCCTGGAAGCAGTAATCATTCCACGGGAAATTGGAAAAGTACATCCTCAGGTCGTTCCACCGAGCTCAAGCAAAATGCCAGAAGCATCGCCTCTTCGGTGGGTCCAGAGGGTGTACAGGAGCGATAGGACAGAATACAGAAATAAGGTTGTGATCGGAGGAGCCCAACGGAGAGAACAGTTTGACAGAGTAAGCAGAAGGGTTAGAGGTAAGGAAGAGGTCTAGTATGCTGGGCCGGTCTCCAAGACGGTCGGGAATACGTGTAGGGTGCTAAACCAACTGCTCTAGGTCGTTGAGAAGAGCAAAGTTGTAGGCTTGTTCACCAGGCTGGTCAGTGAAAGAGGATGAAAGCCAAAGCTGGTTGTGAGCATTGAAATCTCCTAGGATGGAGATTTCAGCGAAGGGAGAGTGGGTCAGGATGTGCTCCACTTTAGAGTTCAGGTAGTCAAAGAATTTTACATAATTAGTAGAATTAGGTGAAAAATAAACAGCACATGTATTTAGTAATAGAATGACAATGAAGTCTTAGCCAGATGGTGGAAAATTCAGAAGAGTCAAGGTCATGGGCACGAGAGCAAGTGATGTCGTTGCGTACGTAGACGCAACATCAAGCTTTGGATTGAGATTGAGGATAGAGATAGTAGGAGGGAACAGAGTAGAGATTGCTGTCAGTAGCCTCAGAAACCTGTGTTTCGGTGAGGAAGAGAAGGTGAGGTTTAGAGGAGGAGAGATGGTGTTCCACAGAATGAAAATTAGAACGAAGACCGTGAATGTTGCAGAAATTGATAAGAAAAAGGTTCGAGGAGTTATCAAGACACCTCTCAGGTCGGCAGCCAGAAAGGGAGTCCTCCCGCCTGGGGGGAAAGAGTAAATGTCTCTTTCTTTCTACATCCATATCTATCTTCTAATCACACTCATCTCCCCATCTCCTTATCACTCATTGTAACTATATCTATCTATCTATCTATCTTCCAATCACAGTTTTTATCTTCCCATCTCTCTATCGCTCTCATTTTTTTTCATGTTTTCTTCGTTACACTGAATTATGGAAGTAATTGTTTGAGATTAAAAACTTTTCCTAGGATCAGAGGTGATTCAGGAGAGAGTGAGGGAGGGAGGGAAGGAAGCACACTCACGGAAAGTAAGACACGAAAACCGTTATTCCGTTATACACAGTGCCTTCCTGATCACCACATTTATACACATAGTACTTATACTACACTCACTAACACATTCGAGGACACAAACAACAAAACTGCATCAGTCACAAACAAGCACTCACACACAACAATCGTTTTCGCACACCGTGGTTCAATGTTTCAAACGGCACACAAACAACGACACAAAGGTACACAAACGACACACCATCCTTCTCTTGCTGCTTCTATGTGGTGACACGGGCGCTATGATCAACCCTGGCCCTTATTGCCCCAAGTACCCTTGCCAACTTTGTAACAAGGCGGTGAGGTGGGGGCAGAGGGCCATCCAGTGTGATTCGTGTCGTGATAGATCCGAGCATGTTGGCTGGTACCACGTCAGCTGTATCGGATCCTTCACGCCGATTTATGCTGGATTGGTTGACAATAGTGTCTCGTGGATCTGCATTAGATGCGGTGTACCTAATTTCTCATCCTCATTCTTCTCAGCTGATCCTACTCCACTTTTAAATTCCTTCGACACGCTATATCATCATAACACAGACAACCCTGGCACACAACACCTTCTCCTCTTGAACCCCAAATACTCAACAGCTCTCACCTCTCATAACCCGGCTCCACTTTTCACACCAAGTCCCATAAACACCCACAGACAGTGCGTTTCCTCCGTACGCCAGACTTGACCCATCACTCACCTCTCACCACAGTTACTAACACACCCAGGTCTGCCCTATCACCCTCCCCCGATCCTACTCTTTCGCTTTCCCCAGTCCCTATTTCCTTTTCTTCCTCTTGTTCATCACCACCTGTTTCACCTCCCTCCTCTACTTCTTCACCCCCTCCCGTGTCTTCTGTATCTTCACCTTCCTCACTTCCTCTACCACCCCATCATAACCACACTTCCCTCCGTTTATTTACAATAAACTTTCGTAGCATAAAAAATAAAATAGTCCAATTGCACCACTTAATTACTATACACAATCCTGACTAATAGTTGGGACAGAGATTTGGTTGACCCCAGACGTTGACAGTAGTGAGTTTTTCCCTCCCCACTTTAGCATGACAGTATTCCGTAAAGACCGCCCGACAGACCTCGGCAAAGGTGGCGGTGTTATCATCGCCACCAAGCCGGGTCTTTGTGTTAAGCATAGGCCTGACCTCGACACAGACTGCGAAATCACCTGGGTCCAGTTACAAACCTTCAACTGTAAATATCTTCTTATTGCTGCTTTTTACAGACCGCCTTCTACTAATACAGACTATTTACACAACTTTCAAATTTCTCTTTCACGCATACAGGCAGACAAACACATCTGGATCACGGGTGATTTCAACCTCCCTGACATTGACTGGACTGCAATTTCCCCATTTGACCCTCCTGATGCTGACGCCCCCAACCCCATTATTCCCCACACAAACAGACGCCAACTACACGACACATGCATTGACATCATAAATACATTTTCACTCTCACAGTATTCCAGCCAACACGAACACATACTGTAACACGTCCCGATGGCCACGGTGGCCCTTTGACCAGAGCACATACACTTGACCTTTTTCTCACCAACAACATTCTTAACATAACAAACACTCAAGTTGTTCCAGGACTTAATGACTACGATATACTCATCGTTGACGGTGACCTCCGACCGATTAGACATAAACAGAGACCCAGACAGATTTTCCTTTTTTCAAGGGCTGACGTAGACATGATCAAAGAAGACCTAACTGCTTGCAGCACTGACTTTTTTGCGACTGACCCAAACACAAGACCTCCTTACACCAACTGGAACAACCTGAAACACACCATACACACCTCAATGAACAGACACATACCACAAAAAAAAAACTTTCTAGTAGGTACACACTCCGTTGGTTTTCCAGGGATCTACGCAGACACCATCGTAAGAAACAAAAACTCTACAGACGCGCGCAGACATACAACACAACAGATAATTGGACCGCCTACAAAAACCACCTAAAGACATTTGCCAAAAACATAAAAGTAGCGGAACGCAAACACATAGCAACTTATCTCGCAGACAACGTAAGAAATAACAAAAGAAAACCTTTTTCAGGTTCTTTAAGACTCGCAAACATGACACTAACTCGATTACATCACTTAAAGACAACACTAACACATTAGTAACCAGCCCACACCACAAATCACAAATACTCAACACACAGTTCCAATCGGTATACACACAAGAACACAACCTGACACCAAACATGCCACACAGCCCCTTCCCCCCGATACACCCCTTTGACATTACGACTAACGGAATACAGAAATTACTGGAAGGACTCGACACAACCAAATCCACTGGCCCCGACAACATTCCCGCCTTCATCCTTAAATCCTTTGCCCCTGTCCTTGCGGCCATATTCACCCAGTCCCTATCATCTACCTCATTACCCTCTGACTGGCTTTTGGCAAATATTAATCCTTTATTTAAGACAGGTGACAGGATAGGTGATAGGATAGCCAATAGGCGCAGCTAACATCACTGTAGCCGATCCAGGATTCAGTACGTCTCCTAACTAGTAGAAGGTTATGTTATAATTGTATTTCGTAAAGAATCCTTATAACCAAAAACTAACTAAAACTATGGGTATTCTTTTTCTTGAACAGAACAATAATATGAAAATACGTATAGCACCGTTGTCAGGTCATCGTTCTCAGAGCACAGTATTTACCGGTTTCTGACGCCTAACTATTGCTAAGAAACATCAGGAAATAACTCTTTTTAACGATAACTATAAATTAATTTCGTTATTGGAGCCCAGAAGACAGTTTAGGGATAGGAAGTCGGGAATTATAATCGGCTGAGTACGACAATCTGGCACCGTTGAGGCTGTAGCCCGCAGGCCCGGGCCAGCCTATACGCCATTTTGCGGGTGTCAGATACCACAAATAGCAT
The DNA here is from genome assembly GCF_024679095.1 of Eriocheir sinensis. Taxonomy (NCBI): domain Eukaryota; kingdom Metazoa; phylum Arthropoda; class Malacostraca; order Decapoda; family Varunidae; genus Eriocheir; species Eriocheir sinensis. The sequence goes on from NC_066521.1 coordinate 7,390,433, forward strand.
ATTTTTACTGCGCAAACCAGGTGATGTCACTTATTGTGAATTCGTGAGCTTTCATATTTATATAGTTTTGGTTTCATTTTTATTAGTGACACGAATATGTGACTGTTTTTCACAATAGAATTTCACTCAAACAAGTGAATCAGAGACACCACAGAAATATTACCAGTGTGTGTTTGAATGAATACAAAAATAAGCACATACTTTGATTTAACTCTAGGATGTCTCGTGGATCATTAATAAATAAAAACAAAATATCTGGATAGGCTACTCTTTAGCCCGTTACCGGCTATGGCTACCAAAAAAGTCCCTCCGCCAAGTTTGTATCCCCCCATTTGGTGATTGTTAGGTGCGCCTATTATCGCCCCATCTCACTAACATCGATTCCATGTAAAATTTTCTAAAACTTAATACACAAATACATAATGAATCACCTTTACACAAACAACATCCTTACTGACTCACAACACGGCTTTCGACCTAAACGCTCATGTGAATCGCAACTCATTACTACATATCGCAACATTACGAGGCTACTTGACCGACGTGACATCAAACAAGTTGACACTATTGTTTTAGATTTTGCCAAAGCCTTCAACAAAGTCCCGCACAAAAGACTGACATTAAAATTGAAATACTATGGTATTTCAGGACCTATTCTTCACCGGATCACTGCATTTCTTACTAACCGGACTCAACGTGTTGTTCTTGGCGGATCTTCATCTGACACTGTCCCTGTTTCTTCAGGTGTCCCACAAGGCACCGTTCTAGGTCCTTCTTCTCCTCATGTACATTAACGATCTTCCACTGTCAACGCCTAACTCTTCCACTAGACTATTTGCCGACGATAGTTTACAGTTTAGAGCAGTAAGGACTAGTGACGACTGCCGATTACTACAAAACGACTTGGATGCCCTCGAGCGGTGGGAACGCACCTGGCAGATGCACTTCCGACCAGATAAATGCAAACTATTAAGATTCACCAGAGCTCATAACCACATCCATCACACTTACACCCTCCATAATTCAGATTTAGAATCAGTTCACACACACTAGTAGCTTGGTATCCATCTCTCAACTAACTTGAAATTCAACGCTCACATAGACCATACCAGTGCCACAGCCAATAGAACACTGGAGTTCCTGTGGAGGAATTTACATAACTACACACCTGACATTAAACACAGCTTATGACACACTTGAGACCAACAATGGAGTACTGCTCCACGGTGTGGGATCCTCACACATACAGAAACATTGATAGGTTAGAACAAATCAACGCCAAGGCGGCTAGGTTCATTACAAACAATTACACTCGAACGCCTGGCATCACAACACGGATCAAACAACAGATAAACATGGGACCTCTTCACATACGCAGACAAGCACACAGACATAAGAAGAACATAAGAACGTTGGAGTCTGCAAGAGGCCGGTAGGCCTATACAAGGCCTCGTACAGGCCTACCGGCCTCTTGTAGACTCCTGCGTTCTTATGTAATATCGCTGTCCATGAACTTGACCATGACTTCGTTACACTTATGACTTACACTTATGTACAAGATCACAAACACTCACATTGACATTGATATCCACATACATACTTACACAACTCAAACAGCCAACGTACTCGCAAAACACACATCCATAAATACCAAACATATCACACTAACACTGACGCATACAAGCACTCATACTTTACACGCACCATACGTGACTGGAACAGCCTCCCTCAACAGATTTTAGACTGCGGTACAATAGACTCATTCAGAAAACAAATACACACTCACTTGTCACCACACCACAACACAGCAACATTAACAATTACACTTGTTATGAATACAATTAACTGACGTCTAGGGGCTGATTTGTATTGAAAATATAGCTAACTGTGACATAACATAATCGTAAGGTTAAGGGAAAGTAAATGGTAATTTTACTTTTAAAACCTAACCTAATAAGACAAATAATGACTTGACACCAGAAGAGAACATGACAAAATAGGCAATGCTATACTGACAAAAGTGGTTTGGTTCACTGAAGTGCTTAGTTAGAGTTATGATTATAAATGAGGAACCAAGTATGAGAATTACCTTTGAGGAACCAAAAATATGAATTACAATTGTAGAACGAAATATTGGTTCACTGAGGTGTTTAGTTGAGAGTTAGAAATTACACATAAGGAACAAATATATATACACGTGAGAATGAGTATGTGGATAGATGTGTGTATGTAAGTGTGTGTGTGTGTGTGTGTGTGTGTGTGTGTCAGACCCCTGGGTGAATCCTGGTTAGCTCACAAGTGATGAGTCCTTGCGTCCTCGGGAGAGTGAGCTGCCTCGGATGAGACTGCCGGGGTTAGCAGTTGGAGGTATATTTAATGTGAGGCTTCGTGACACTCAATTGAATGATTGGTGAAGCTTCGATGTGGAGTCACGAGTCCTCGAGTGAATGCGCTGGTGCGGCTGGAGCTTCGAGGATTCGTGCGTGAGTTGGTTATTGGTGAAGTGGTGATGTTTGATGGCGCGCTTCGAGGCTCGAGTTAGACGAGGGTACCATAACACCCCCCTGCTTAGGAACGACGTAACGATTGGAAGAAGTGTAGTAGTGAGGCGTAAGGATGGTGGGACCCTCGTCATTAGGAAGTAGGTGGGCGAAAAAGGGCGTCGGCGATGCAGTTCTCACGCCCCTTGATGTGGTGAATTTCGATGGCGTAGGACTGTAGCAGCAGAGACCACCGGATGAGTCGTTGGTTAGAGAACTTGTTGCGATGAAGGAAAGTCAGGGGGTTATGGTCTGTGTATACTTGTAGAGGCTGGCTACCGGCTTGTAAATAGTGCTGAAACTTCTGGATGGAGTTAATGATGGACAGAAGGTCTTTTTCCACGGTGCTGTGCAGTGGAATGGTAGGATATGGGGGGTAGGATGCAGTCTTTTTCTTGGAGGAGGACAGCACCTGAGGCGATGTCACTGGCGTCGGTATGCAGGACGAAGGGTTTGGAGAAGCCGGCAGCCTGCAAGACCGGTCCTTGAGCTGGTTGAAGGCTTGCTGGCAGTCTGGGGTCCACTTGTACCCTACGGTTCCGCTGGTGAGCTTTGTCAGAGGGTCAGCGGCTTCTGCGAAGTTGGGGCAGAAGCGGCGGTAAGACCCTGCCATGCCGAGGAAGCGACGCAGCTCCTTGCGGGTATCGGGAACCGGGTACTGAAGGACGGCAGCGACGTTGGCGGTTTTGGGTTGCACGCAGCCGCTGCCTACTTGGTGCCTCAGATAGGATACAGTTGCTGCTCCAAACGTTGATTTTGCTAGCTTGATCGTGAAGTTCGCCTCTTGTAGCCTGTGGAGCACTTCTTTGATCTGCTGTAGATGGTGGTGCCAGTTGCTTGAAAAGATAAGAATATCGTCTAAGTACACAGACACCCCATTTATGCCTTGTAACACCAAGTTCATTGCTCTTTGAAATGTGGCTGGACAGTTTCTCATGCCAAAGGGGGCCACAAGATATTGAAAGAGTCCGAAGGGAGTGATTAAGGCGGAGACGAGTTGAGCCACCTTAGTAAGGGCGACCTGATAACTCTTAATAAATCAAGCTTTGATACATACTTAACATTACCCACTTCATCGATAAGGTCATCTACCCGAGGAAGAGGGTAGGCGTCTGGCACGGTTACAGCGTTCACTCTGTGGTGGTCTGTGCAGAAGCGGAGCTGACCGTCCTCCTTGGCAACGAGAAGGCAGGGAGACGCCCATGGAGAACTGCTGGGGACGGCCAAACCCTGTTCGAGTAGATAGTCCACCTCCTTCATTTGTTCTCGCCTCTGAGGGTTGAGCCTGTATGGAGCCTGGCGAAAAGGTGTCGTTCCGGGAAGTAGCTGCACATCAAGAGAGAGAACATTGCAAAGTTTTGGGTTGTCATTAAAGATGGCGTTGAATTGGTTGAGGAGTGATGCAATGTCCTGAGCTTGTGGGGGGGAGAGATGAGCAAGGTGTTCATCCAGGTGTTGAAGGAGGTAAGAGTTTTGTTGCTTGTCTGTTGAGTGTGTTGTAGTGGTATTTGACATACACAAAGGGATAATAGTGTTATGACATACACGCGGAATATTAGATGAACAAACAGATCGGTAGTAAGGGGCAGGATTTGGTTTGGAGCCAGGTTCAGATGACTCTTTTGAGTCTAGTGAACCGGCACCAGTGCTTGGCTGGGATGCAGGGGCTGGATGCTTACTTTGATATAGTATTAAAAGGTTTACATGAATAAACTGAGTCGACTTGCGACGGTCAGGGGTGCTGATGACATAATTGTCTCCTACTTTCTGCAAGATATTATAGGGACCATGATAATTTGCAAGGGTGATTTAGGGGCTGGAATGAAGGCAAGAACCTGATCACCCTTATTAAATGTTCCGATTTTAGCCTTCTTGTCAAAATTTACTTTAATTTTTTGTTGAGCGCGATTTAAGTTGTTTCGGGAAAATAATTGGACCTTAAGATAGGGTTGCTTTTGAGTGATCTAGATAGTTAGTGACAGACAAGCTTATGAGTGGTTGAGTCTAGTAGCTTGTCTTTAACAACCCTTAGTGGCCCTCTCACTTTCCTTCCGAACAACAACTCGAAGGGGGAGACTCCTAAAGACTCATTAGGAGTTTCCCAGATGGCAAATAGCATGCAAGGAAGAGCGTCATCCCAATCGAGGTCTTGTTCGTGACGAAATTTACGTAGATTTTTTAGTGTTTAATGGCACCTCTCTAGAGCTCCCTGTGACTGCGGTTGGTAAGCGGTAGACAGCGTTTGTGTGATACCCAGCTCATTCAAGACTGCTTTAAATAGATCGCTGGTGAAATTATTAGTGCCTCGGTCACTCTGGATCTCCAGAGGAATCCCGAACGTGGTGAACAATTGACTGAGCTTTGAGACAATAGTTTTAGAAGCGATGTTTTTGAAGGGAAAGGCCTCAGGATACCTAGTTGTGGGATCAAGAATTGTTAGTATATATTCATGACCCTTTTTTGTTTTCGGCAGGGGACCAACAAAGTCATGAGTTTTTTTAAAGGGTTCCGAGGGAACGGCTATGGGCTGGAGGGGATAGGGGGGAATAGTCTGGTTAGGTTTGCCTGCAACCTGGCAAGTATGACACGAGTTAACATAATTTGACACCCTCCCTAAGTCCTGGCCAATAAAAGTCTGTCAGGATCTTCTCACTTGTTTTCTTGATCCCCAGGTGGCCGGCAAAACTTTCATGAGCGATCTCAAGAAGAGGTTGTCTTAGAACAGTAGGCAAGACTATCTGATGGGTTTCGGCCCAAGTAGCTTCATCTGAAACTTTACTTGGTCGAAACGCTCTCATAAGAATCTGATCCTGCTCGTAGAAGGAGGGATAGTGAGTGATTTGGTCTTTGAGAGTGACTATTGTAAAACTTTGCCAAGGTGGAGTCTTCCCGCTGAGCCTCAGTAAGTACTCTATTTGTGAATAGCCGATTGACTTCAGAGGAGTGATTGCCTTTAGGGGATGAAGGTGGTAATTGATCAGCCCTTCTAGATTGTGCACGAGTGGTCACACGAGCAGGAAATAGATAAGGTTGCAGTTTCTCAAGGTGCTCTGTGGGATTTTGAGTTAACGTTAACAACGTTTCGCTGATCACCTAAAGTGGAAGGACTGAACGTCCGGCTAAGTCATTGGCTAGTAGGAATTCAGAATTGGAAATTGGCAAGGATGAGTCGTCACTTACTCCCACTGTCACTTTTCCTTTTACGAAGGGATTATCAAGGTGTACTCTGGCTAAGGGAATGGAAAAGGGTTGATGAAAATCTTTTGATGTACATCTTGTCACCTGTATAACACTGCTCTATATCTGGGAACGCTGACTTCAGTAGGATTGATTGAGCGGAGGCAGTGTCTCTTACGATTCTGACCTTATGAACATTGTTGGGGTCAAGGTGAACAGTCCCTGTTTATCTAAAAGGCTTAAAAGGATCGTTAGGTGGAGTGGCTGTGAGGGGAACTTGAAGAGAAGCCACTAGTTTTGAAAATTGGGCTTTA
>NC_066521.1:7401463-7434934 GCF_024679095.1 Eriocheir sinensis
GACGACACAACACACACCACACCACACCACATCACATGACACGACACGACACACAACACATCACACCACATGACACGGCATAACACACACCACACCACACCACATGACACGACACAACACACACCACACCACACCACATGACACGACACAACACACCACACCACACCACAGGACACGGCACACACACCACACAACACCACAAGCAACGACACACCACACACCACACCACACCACATGAAACTACACCACAAACACCACACCACACCACATGACACGGCACAACACACACCACACCACACCACATGACACGGCACAACACACACCACACCACACCACAAGACACACACCACCACACACCACACCACATGACACGGCACAACACACACCACACCACACCACATGACACGACACAACACACACCACACCACACCACATGACACGGCACAACACACACCACACCACACCACATGACACGACACAACACACACCACACCACACCACATGACACGACACAACACACAACACACCACACCACACCACATGACACGGCACAACACACACCACACCACACCACATGACACGACACAACACACACCACACCACACCACATGACACGGCACAACACACACCACACCACACCACATGACACGGCACAACACACACCACACCACATGACACGGCACAACACACACCACACCACACCACATGACAAGACACAACACACACCACACCACACCACATGTCACCTCACACCACACACCACACCACATGACACGGCACAACACACACCACACCACACCACATGACACGGCACAACACACCCCACCACACCACATGACACGGCACAACACACACCACCACACCACATGACACGGCACCACACCACACCACATGACACGACACAACACACAACACACCACACCACACCACATGACACGGCACAACACACCACACCACACCACATGACATGACACAACACACCACACCACACCACATGACACGACACAACACACACCACACCACACCACTCCACATGACACGACACAACACACACCACACCACACCATACCACATGACACGACACAACACACACCACACCACACCACATGACACGGCACAACACACACCACACCACACCACACCACATGACACGGCACAACACACACCACACCACATCACATGACACGGCACAACACACACCACACCACACCACATGACACGGCACAACACACCACACCACACCACATGACACGACACAACACACACCACACCACACCACACCACATGACACGGCACAACACACACCACACCACACCACATGACACGGCACAACACACACCACACCACACCACATGACACAACACACACCACACCACATGACACGGCACAACACACACCACACCACATGACACGGCACAACACACACCACACCACACCACACGACACGGTACAACACACACCACACCACACCACATGACACGGCACAACACACACCACACCACATGACACGGCACAACACACACCACACCACATGACACGGCACAACACACAGCGCACCACATGACACGGCACAACACACACTACACCACACCACATGACAAGACACAACACACACCACACCACATGACACGGCACAATACACACCACACCACACCACATGACAACAAAACACACAACACACCACATGACACGGCCAACACACCCCACACCACACCACACGCCAACACAACACCCATCACCACTCCACAAGACACGACACAACACACACCACACCACTGCTTGCACCTTTTCACTTCTGATCTTTTATCTGATCGCTAGTATGGGTTCCGCAAGGGGCGTTCTACTGGTGATCTTGCCTTCCTAGCTGACTCTTGGTCATGCTCTCTTAGCCGTTTCTGTGAAACCTTTGCTATTGCGCTGGACATATCAAAAGCCTTTGATAGGGTCTGGCACAAATTTCTCCTTTCCAAACTACCCTCCTATGGTTTCTATCCTTCTTTCTGTACCTTTATCTCCAGTTTCCTTTCTGACTGTTCTAGTTCTACTGTGGTAGACGGTCACTGTTCTTCCCCTAAACCTATTAATAGTTGTGTCCCGCAGGGCTCTGCCCTATCTCCCACTCTCTTTCTGTTGTTCAATAATGATCTTTCCAAAACGAACTGTCCTATCCATTCTTACGCTGATGACTCCACTCTGCATTACTCAACTTTTTTTAATAGAAGACCCACCCAACAGGAACTAAACGACTTTAGGCTGGAGGCTGGTAAACTCTGGAATTGCCTTCCTTTGTCTGTATTTCCTCCTGTCTATGACTTGACCTTTCTCAAGAAGAGTGTATCAAAACACCTCTCCACCCGAAATTGACCTCTCTTTTGGCTACTCTTTTCTTTTATCTTTTATGGGAGCTCCCGAGTAACGGGCTTTCTTTGTACTCTTTTTGTTGCCCTTGAGCCGTGTACTTTGATGTAAAAGAAAAAAAAATACAACATGACACGGCACAACACACACCACACCACACCACACTATATGACAACACAACACAACACAATCTTCGGCCAGTCGGTTCTTGCCTCTGACTATCTGGCCAGCTCGTCGATTGTCAGACTGACGCACAAAAAGCAGGTTTGCCGCTAACTAAGCGTCGCCAGTTCCATCTCGGCGCTAACGAGGTTTCCAGCACCTGCGTCGCACCATCCTCTTCTGGGACCAAGTCTGATACGTTTCCCGCGGCAACCTGACGAGCCTGTTAGATCACCTGTCCTGCCATACTCCGCAGAGAGAGAGAGAGAGAGAGAGAGAGAGAGAGAGAGAGAGAGAGAGAGAGAGAGAGAGAGAGAGAGAGAGAGAGAGAGAGAGAGAGATGCTGACAGACAGACACGCAGGCAGACAGACACAGACAGACAGATAGGGCCAGAGGCAAAGAGAACGAACAAACGAACGAACGAAAAATGAAAAAATAAAGAAAACAATGAGAAAGAACAACAACATCAACAACGAATCACAACACACACCAAACAATACAACACTCCTACTTGATGCAACACAACACATCATGGTGGCATAACACACCTGAGCACACACCTTTCCTGCCTTCCTACCTCTCAATTAACTGGTGTGTATCTGCCCTCCAGGTGTCTTGGGTGCGGCGGCAAGGTGACTCAATACAGCTGCTCACCTTTGGCTCCAGCACTTACCAGACCAATGGCAGGTGAGAGAGAGAGAGAGAGAGAGAGAGAGAGAGAGAGAGAGAGAGAGAGAGAGATTAAAGTAACACTATATGATTTCGTCTGTAACAATTACATTAAGTAATTCCCTGCAAATAAACCAATAACGCTTCATTAAATAATGAAGATGATTGGTTAAGGAAACTTTGACCGAGACATTTTACCATTTCTTTCATTATCGTTTTTCCACCTTAGACTATTTGTTTAAGTTGTTAAGCAGCCTTTTAAACGTTCTTATTACTACTTCTTGCGTTCAGAGAGGCAACTGAGCTCACAACAATTCCCTTCCCTTTATCCACTTTTAAATAGATAATAAACAAACTAACATTCCACCACCACCATGACTCACATTCCAACAGGTAAGCCGCTCACTAACGCTGTCCCCTTACCTCTCCCCGCCGCCGCGAAGGTACCAGCTGGAGATTGAGGACTCGAACAACTGGCGGCTGGTGGTGACGGCCGCTGAGGAGGCTGACAGAGGCCACTATGAGTGCCAAGTGTCCTCACACCCGCCGAAGATCAAGCAAGTGAACCTCTTTGTGTACGGTAAGGGCCGAGGCTGTGAGGAGAGTGTTGGATGAAAGTTCTTGTGGCCATGGTGAAAGGAACGGAAAGGAAGGCATAGGATCGGGAAGGGAGGGAAAGGATAGGTAGGGGTGTGTGACACTACTGTGAAGGGAAGGGAAAGGGAAGTGTGCGATTAGGAAGTGAGAAGAATGAGAGATAGAGAGTAGTGGTTAGGAAGGGAAAAGAGGGAAGTGTGCGTAAAGGTTTGAAGATGTGATAAGAAGGGAAAGGAAAGGTGTGAGCAAGAGGAAGGGTGAGGAAAGATTTGGGTAAGAGGAAGGGTGAGGAAAGGTTTGGGTAAGACGAAGGGTGAGGAAAGGTTTGGGTAAGAAGGGTGAGGATATTATGGATTAAGAACGGAGAAAAAGGAATGCAAGGCAAAGGTTGTATTCCAAGCACTTTTGTTACTACCAACCCAAAACCAACGTCAGATTCTTAACTGTTCTTAACCTTACTAACTAAAATATTACTAACAAAGACAATTAACATGTTTGATGTAGCTATTAACCCATAGTAGTAGTTCATAGAAAGTCTACAAGGAGCCGAGACTGACATGCTGATATTTTTATTAGTGGCAAGGCAATGGGCTAGAGAGGGCATAGCAGTGTAATATAAATAATAAATAAATAGGACTAAGGGCAGTGTTCCTGGGCATATTTGCAAAGAGGGAAAAAACGGATTATAAAAGGAAGGAACAGAGCCTGCGTATGGAGACAGCCAAAGGGAGCGAGTGAAAGAAGTGAGGGAAAGGAAATTGGCTGTCAGTTTTCCCGTCCTTTTTCTAGAGGAGAGGAGAAAAAGGCGAAAAGGTGAAGGGAGGGAAGATGAAAAGGTGAAGAGAGAGAGAGAGAGAGAGAGAGAGAGAGAGAGAGAGAGAGAGAGAGAGAGAGAGAGAGAGAGAGAGAATATATGCATTCTCTCTTATACTATGAACGAGAGACTTTTCAAAGAGGAAGTCAGTATGAGGGCGAAGGTTATTGTATTTTTCTCTCTCTCTCTCTCTCTCTCTCTCTCTCTCTCTCTCTCTCTCTCTCTCTCTCTCTTTATATATTTTTTTATTTAAACATACATATATATTTACAGGCCCAAAGGTGCACTGCCGTGTGCTGCCTATTCAAAGGGCAAAGTCTATATAAAAGAAGAAAAAGAATATCTAAAGATAAAAAAAAAAAACATACATTATAAAATTATAAATATTTACATATATCCACACTGCACTGTCATATGTACACACTGCACTGTCATTAAAGTGTCATTGGGGTAGGAAGTGTGCTTCTCCAGTGGTGGGCCGCCAGCTTAACTTCCTGTGTGTTCATCCCCCGGACGTGAGGGACGGTGGCCGTGAACACATTCCACATCCGGGAGACTCTACTCACAAAGGTGCGTTGGTGCCGGCTGGTGCGGGAACGTGGCACCTCCACTGCATCACCACGGGATAGCACCGTTCTCGTGTCCCGCGTGGTGACTCTCGGAGGTTGACGTAGTCCCGCCAGGTGTGGCACTTCCTGCACCTGTGCTTTGTGGAGAACAACAAGCGCTGCGACGTCTCTGCGGTGTCCCAGCGAATCGACAGAGTTGGGAGTCTCCGTTTGGGCTGGGGGGTCTGCAGCATCCATCAGTCGCAGCGCCCGTCGCTGGATGCTGTCGAGTCTCCCGCTGTGCGAGGCAGCACACGACATCCAAGAGAGGGCAGCGTACTCTAGGTAAGGCCGTATCTGGGCCTTGTAGAGCAAGATGGCGCCACTATAAACACTCGCCTGCGCCAGAACGGGCTGGGCCGACCATCAGGCCCCACCTGGAAGAAGCCTTGAGCCGACATTCAGGCCCCACCAGGAAGATGCCTACCGGCGTAACAGGCAACGACGTAAAAAAAAAAAAACAGCCTCCCTTTTTTGTCGAGGAAGCTGGCCACCCTTCGCAGACAGGAGACTCTGTGGAAGGCCTTTTGGGCAATGTGTTTGATGTGGCTGTCAAACCGTAGCCCTCGATCCACTACCTCTCCCAGAATCTCGACGGATTCCTGGAGTAGGAGGGGGACGCCACCGAAGCTTAGCTTCCCCTCCACTGCTGGCCCGGCATTGGGGGATCGAAAGACCACCATTGCCTGGGTCTTTTCCGGGGCAAAGGTCACCTGCCAGCGGGCATCCCACTCCTGTAGCACCTTCAGCTTCTAATTGACCTCATCAGCAGCTCGCCCACTGTCTTGTCTGGGGTAGGTGCAGGAGAGAGTGCAATCATCAGCGTAAGCTGAGATTGCCGGCAGCTGCTGGAGAAGGTCGTCCACGTAGATATTCCACAGGACTGGCCCCAGCACTGAACCCTGTGGCACTGATGCCTCCACCGGCAAGGACTCGGACGCCTGCCCGTTAACGACGACCTGGAGCGTCCTTCCTTCCAGGTAGTCTCCCAGGAGCTGAAGGAGGTCGCCTTGGATGCCCTTAGCGCGGAGCTTCTCGAGGAGGCCACCGTGCCAAACTCTGTCGAAAGCACCCGCTATGTCCAGGGCCACCACGACAGTGTCCAGGCCGTCGTCAAGGGCGTCCTGCCAGCTCTTGGTGAGAAGCATGAGCAGATCAGAGGTGGACCGGCCAGGTCTGAACCCAAACTGTTGGTCCGAGAGGAGGTAATTATCCTTGAGATGGCGACAGACTACGTCTGCCACAACCCTCTCGAACACTTTCCCCACCACAGACGGCAGGGAAATGGGCCGGTAATTTTTGGGGTCAGACCTGGAGCTCCTCTTGTGGACGGGAACCACTCGAGCCTCTTTCCACGTTGATGGCCAGATGTTTTCCCGGAGGCAGGCAGAGAAGACTGTGGTGAGAGGGGCAGCCAGCTCGTGGGCACAATGCTTCAGCAGGTGCGGGCTGAGGTCATCGGGGCCAGACGCCTTCTGGGTATCCAGCCCTCGCAGCAGGCGTTCAACCAGCACCTGTGTCACCTCCACCTTGGTGACGGTCTCCTCACATTGCTGTACCAAACGAGGCGGTGACTGTCCGGGGTCGTCCACCCTCATCTTCCCGGCGAAGAGGCTGGCCAGCAGCTGGGCTTTCTCCTTGCTGCTGGTGGCCACCGTCCCGTCTAGCCTTGAGAGAGGAGGAATCGTGTCCTGGCGGCTAATCCCCTGCCTTTCCTTGACAAGGGACCACCAAGTCTTGTTGCCTACCCCTGCTCCACACAGCTTGCGCCTCATGTCCTCCTCCCACTTCCGTATGGCCCACTTGCTGGTCACCACCATCCTCCTGCAGGCCGCCCGGTGCAGGACCTTGTTGCGCCGAGTCGGGTTCCGTTTGTAGCGGAGCCACGCTGAGTACTTAGCGTCGGCAGCAACACGGCAGCGGTAACCAAACCATGGTTGGTCCGCTGGTCTGGTAGTGAACTCTCGGTGGGGCACATGTCGCCTCTGTAGGGCCAAGAGTCGGGAGGTGAGGGCTTGTGCCATGCTCTCCGCCCCGCCTCGCAGCACAGAAGGCCACGCCGTGTGGCTCAGGTCACGGCGTAAGGAGGTCCAGTCTGCCTTGTCCCACAGCCAGATCGTGCGTGCAGTGGCCTCGTCCCGAGCCATCCCCACATCCACCAGGGTCAAGACGGCATGGTGGTCGGAGCTGCCTACGAGTCCCAGCTGGTGGCAGCGGAGAATGTCCTCCTGGAGGTCGGAGATGATGGGGTCCAGCGTCCCGCCCAGCTCATGAGTAGGGAAGGTAACGTGATCTGTCAGGCCCTGCCCCGCCAAGAGGGCCTCGTAGGCGTCCTGTTCTAAGTGGTGGTTGAGGTCACCCACCAGTAGGACGTGCCTACAGCTGTGCGCCACTAGCAGGTCGTCCAGGGCCTCGGTGAGGTACCGGAGAGAGGCAGGCCCTTGTCGTGGCGGGCGGTACATAGCGCACAGCAGGAGGGCAGAGCGGTCAGCCAGCATGACCCGGAAGAACATTACCTCCATTAGGGGAGGCGTGTCCACGTCGAGGTGCTGGGCCTGCAGTCCTTCCTTGAAGCAGACAGCCACTCCTCCTCCTGCTCGCTCGTGTCGGTCCCTCCTGGCCCAGTGAGTGTAGCCACGCATCTTGCCAAACGTGGGCTCCACTTCACTGTTCAGCCAGGTCTCCGTCACCACAACTATGTCGGCACTATGTCCCAGGACACAGTTGTGGGTCAGGTCTCCGATGTTCTTTCGGAGACCACGTACATTGGCGGAGATGACCTTTAGTTGACGGCGGGGGGGTTGTGGCTGTACCATGATGGTGGGGGCAGCGGTCCGGCGTGGTGGTGTGTAGCAGGGCTCGTCTGGAGGTGGCGGGGGAGAGGGGGGTTCCACTTCCAGTCCGGGATGTGACTCCAGGTCCCCGACTGTGGAAGAAGTGGGCGGGTCTGTAGTAGGGGCTGAGGCTGTGGTGGTGCTGACGGGAGGCTAGTGGCCGGAAGCTTTCCCTCCGCCAGGATTCGTCGGAGGAGACGTTCCTGTCTCAGGTCGGAGGCCCTTGTGTAGCAAGACACAGCAGTGTGTCCCCTACGATTGCAGTACTCGCACGTCTTCACCCTGGTTGATGGCCGCTGCGGGTTGACAGTCTGGCTCCGTGGCTGGCCGGCTTCCTCCTGGTTCTCTCTCTCTCTCTCTCTCTCTCCCCCCCCCCAGAGCGCCCTGCCCTCATTCACTCAGCGCCCTGCCCTCACTCAGATGGGTCGCGCCGCTCTGCTCTCCTGAGAAACGGAAGTGAGTTCCGCACTACGATCGTGCACAGCCTTGCTGCCTGTTGCCTGTGATTTCCCTGCGTGTGTTTCGAGTGTGTTGTTGTGTGTTTTTGCGTGTGATTTGGCTGTGTTTCCGGGTGTTTCTGCGTGCGTTTCAGAGTGTTTCGAGTGTGTTCTGTTTCCGGTGTTTTTGCGACTGACTTGGGGGTGTTGAATCTTGTGCTTGTTTTTGAGTTTCTGAGTGTTTTTGCGTGTTTCTCGTGTGTTTCTCGAGTGTTGTCCGAGTGTTTTTTGCTTTGTGCTTACCGACACCTCACCCTTTGAATTCCCGAGGATTCAATCTGCTCCTCCTCACTACACTCTCTCTAAATCCCATAGAAGATTAACCCTTCCTACCCCCCTTTCCCTCACCTCACCTTAGCCCCCCCCCCCCCCTCGCTCACCTCACCTCACCTCACCTCCTTTCTGCTCCTCCTCACTACCCCCTCTTTAAATCCCCTAGAGGATTAACCCTTCCTAACCCCCCTTTCCCTCACCTCACCTCCACTTATTTCTAAGCCCCCCCTTCGCTCACCTCACCTCACATCTTTTTTACCCACCCCTTCACCCACCTCACCTTACCTCATTCCTAACCCTCCTCTCACTCACCTCACCTCACCTCTCTTTCCCCCTCTTCACTCACTTCACCTCCCTTCCTACTCCTCCTCTCACTCACCTTACCTCCTTTCCTAAATCCCCTCTCACTCACCTCACCTCCTTTCCTAATCCCCTTCACTCTGTGTTTTTATCTCTTTCATTTCAGGTAATTATTATTCACTTTCAGCTAAGATGGTGCCAAAGAAGTGCAGTACTTGTAACGGTAGCTTCTCAGCTCACTTTTTTACAGGGCGTTCTGTTGTCTGTCGACTGTGTCTCACCAGGCAGCATCTCGAGACAAGACTACAGGAGCAAGAAGAGAAGATGGGAGCAGGTCAGAATAAAATAATAGAGCTTTCTCGCACTGTTGCCTCCTTGCAGGAATTCATCCAGGCTAACGTTGCTGTGGTGCCAAACCTTTCTCCAACCGCCCCCTTGCCCTCAGCGGTACCGTCGACACCAGCGGACAACACCACACAGCGGGAAGATGGTAGTGGCACCACCCATGATGGCTTCACCGTCGTGGATGGAGGAGCCAAACCAGCCAGACAAGCAATTTATCCTGTTCATTGCTTCAACAGATTTGCCATTCTGGAAGAGGATGACGAGCAGGAGAGCACCTTCCTGGTGGGTGACTCCATGATTCACCAGTAGGTCGTTGAGTTCTGCGGCAGAGTTCCTCGTCGAAGACGGAACTATAGCTATCCTGGTGCTGGGATCGACGATGTAACTGCTGCTCTTGAAGAGATCTCACCCCAGGCTACTAATGATGCACTGTTTGTTATTCACACAGGTACGAACGACGTCACCACGACCCGGTCTGAGGAACTGCTGGACAAGTACCGTAGGCTCATCCAGCAGTATAAGTCTAAATCCTCTAACATTTTGATTTCAGGAGTTCTACCACGGACGACTTCTTCAGCAAGGCCTTCAGCCTCAACAACCGCTTACAGACTCTTTGCAGAGAGCTTGACGTTGAGTTCTTCAACGCCTGGGACAATTTCTACGGACAAAGTGAGCTCTTCCACAGAGACGGAATACACCTGTCCCTCATCGGGGCAGCCAGATTCGGAAGGCTCCTAAACGACGCAGTACGTGACACCCGATCAAAAAACGACTCTCAGCCACGTCCCTCCACCCCGCCCGTGTAAATAGACGCCATGCATCGCAACAAACCCGTAACCGTGATCCCGCAAGTACCACCACCTCTATTACCAAGCCTCTAGATAACTAAAAATCGTTAGTTTCAATGCGCGTAGCCTAAGAAACAAGTTTGATAAACTGAGATGTCTTGATCTAACAGAAAATATTGACATAATTGCTATAACCGAAACATTTATCGACACCACAAATACTGATTTAAGTTCCGAATACAACATAGATGGCTACAGACTCTTCAACAAAGATCGTGTAAACCGTAGAGGCGATGGCGTCGCCCTTTTTGTCAAAAGCTATTTGCAACCCACTGACAAAACACCAAGAAACAGTAACGTTGAACATTTGTGCGTGCAAGTAAACATTGCAAAAGTCAATTTAAATATATCTGTCACCTACAGGCCTCCAGGGCAATCACTCGATGACGATCTTGAAATGTACATCGTTTTAAGGCAGTCACATAATAACAACGACTCACTGATATTAGGAGACTTTAACCTCCCCCATATCGATTGGGCGACACTGTCAGGTACAAAAGGCGAGTCACATAGAATGATCGAATTTTTAGAAGAAAATTATCTAAGCCAAATGGTTTCTGAACCAACTCGACAAAATAACATACTCGGCCTTGTTATAACTACCCAAGATAACCTAGTCAGTAATGTCACGGTAGGAGAACACCTCGGTTCTTGCGATCATAAATTAGTGCGCGTCGACATTAGAGCTCAAACATCAGTGACTGAAAATAAAGTAAAGGTGCCCAATTTCAAAAGAGCTAACTTTGTAGAAATCCAACAAAAAATAACAGAAATACAACTATCAGATAACGGCAATGTAGAGGACGCCTGGCTAGGCTTCAAAAATCATTTACTCACTCAACAGAACACATTCGTCCCCTTGTGCGAGAAGCGAATTAGCACTAATAAAAGCTCACCTTGGTTTAATAGCGAAATTAAACACTCAGTCAAGGAGAGAAAATTGTTTTACAGGTTAAAGAAAGAAAAAAGCATGCCCGAAAACATTAGACTTTATCATGATGCCAGGCGACG
Source organism: Eriocheir sinensis (assembly GCF_024679095.1). Lineage (NCBI taxonomy): Eukaryota > Metazoa > Arthropoda > Malacostraca > Decapoda > Varunidae > Eriocheir > Eriocheir sinensis. Next base: position 7,412,781 of record NC_066521.1, read on the forward strand.
AGTAAAAAGATTAGTATGTCAGGCAAAGCGTAGATATGAAAAAAATATTGCAGCCAACTATAAAAATAATCCGATATCATTCTTCAGTTACATAAACAACAGAAAGACGATCAGAAGTGGAATTAGACCTTTAACAAACAGCGACGGTGCACTAGTGACTGACAGCCAACACATTGCAAACTTCTTAAACAATTACTTTTCCTCGGTGTTTAATACTAACAGTCTTCCTCCCACTACCACCAACACCAGTGCTAATGTAAATCTCGAGCATGCATTGCCTAATTTTGAAATAATAACCGATGAAGTCCTTGAAGCTCTCCATTCACTTAAAACAAATAAAAGTCCCGGACCCGACAAAGTATATCCTATACTGCTTAAAAAAGCCTTAAAGAAACAAAGAGCGAAATACTCTCCTCCCACACTACCGTATTCAATATGTCCTTGCGACAAGGCATCGTCCCTTCGGATTGGAAAAAGGCTAACGTGACACCGATTTTTAAGAAAGGAGACAAAAAAATATCAGGTAATTACAAACCCATTAGTCTAACTTCAATTGTAGGTAAGCTACTTGAGAGCATAATTAGAGACAAAATTGTGAGTTACCTCGAAAGCCACTCATTAATTGGGGATTCACAACATGGCTTCCGTAACAAAAGATCCTGCCCATCAAACCTATTGACCTTTTATAACGACCTCTTCTCAGTTTATGACGTAACCAAATCATTGGATGTAGTCTATCTTGATTTCCAGAAAGCGTTTGATAAAGTGCCACATCATAAATTACTTTATAAATTAAAGCAAATAGGTATTGACGATCAAGTAAACCAATGGATCGCGAATTGGTTGAGCAACAGACAACAAAGAGTGGTGATTGACGGATTCAACTCTGAGTGGGGGCCGGTCACTTGTGGCGTCCCTCAGGGCTCGGTTCTTGGCCCAGTGCTCTTCATTATTTACATCAACGATGTGGATGTTGGACTCAATAATCGCATTAGTAAATTTGCAGACGACACAAAGATTGGTAACTCGGTTCTCACTGACGAAGACAGGCAAAGCCTCCAAGAGGATTTGCACAAAATTTCAGCTTGGTCGGATAGATGGGAGATGCCCTTTAACGTTGACAAGTGCCAGGTCCTTCAAGTTGGAACAAGAAATAAGAAGTTCGATTACGAAATGGGCGGCGTTAAACTCACAAGCGTTCAATGCGTTAAGGACCTGGGGGTCAAAATCGCGTCAAACCTCAAATTCTCACATCAATGCATCGATGCAGCAAATAAAGCGAACAGAATGTTGGGCTTCATTAAAAGAAACTTTTTATTCAAGAATAAAGATGTAATACTTCCGCTCTACAATAGTTTAGTCAGACCCCACTTGGAATATGTGGTACAGTTTTGGTCTCCCCACCATGCAAAGGACATTGCTAAATTAGAGGGTGTTCAACGTCGGGCAACAAAAATGATCCCTTCCTTGCGCAACAAATCCTACGAAGAAAGGCTTTCCACCCTTATCATGTTCTCTCTTGAGAAACGTCGCCTCCGAGGAAAACTGATCGAATGTTTTAAAATACTTAATGGTTTCACGAATGTAGACAGAACAAAATTGTTTATGATCGATGACACTTTGCGAACGAGGAACAATGGCATGAAACTCAAATGTAGACAAGTAAATTCAGACTGCACCAAATTTTTCTTCACCAACGTTGTAGTGCGAGAATGGAATAAGCTCCCACCTTCAGTGGTCCAGTGTAACACGATTGACTCATTTTAAAAACAAGCTCGACCGTCACATCCTTGAACTTAATATTAACTAGAGTAGAAATGCAACGTTTTGGAGCCATCTGATTAATGTAGAATCACTTAGTTTTAAGGACAGACCACCTAGTCTAGATCATGAGGTCTGTGTGGTCTGATTTTGTATGTAAATCTATGTAAATCTCCCTGACAGATTCTCTCCCGCAGTGCCTCGCCTCGAGATCTATGACGCGCGCGGTGAGGCTATTCAGCAGAAGTTTTACGAAGTGAGCTCAAGCATCGACCTTCGCTGCGACGCCTTCTACGTGCCTCAAGACGCCGTGGTATGGGCCCGCGGCGGCGCTGCCATCTACCACTCGCCGGAGACTGGCGTAAGGTGAGCACGAGCAGGAGGAGCACGAGGATATGAGCAGAGGGACAAAAGGGGTTTGCATGAGGGACTATGATGTGTGTGTGTGTGTGTGTGTGTGTGTGTGTGTGTGTGAGAGAGAGAGAGAGAGAGAGAGAGAGAGAGAGAGAGAGAGAGAGAGAGAGAGAGAGAGAGAGAGAGAGAGAGAAAATTATTATTAAAAAAAAAATACTAGTAGACTGTTTTCCTACTTGAATAAAAAAAAAAAAATACCCACAAGCATATTCAGTTTGAAGAGGTACTGATCCTGTGATTTCTTATTAACAAGACAAATGAGACGGGAATTAGGACACACACACACACACACACACACACACACACACACTCCAACACTAACACACACAGATGATCAGCCCATGGTGAAATACACACATGGCGCAACTGGTTAGAGCGCTGCGCTGCCAGACTTCAGGGTCTGTCAGGGCGGGGGGTTCAAGCCCGCTCAGGCCGGATTCTTTCCGTTGACTAGGAGTGGTTACTGTCTCCCTTTGAGCAAGGGGGATGGGATGTGTGGTGTATAAAGTCCTGGCAGTACCCAGAGATCGACGATAAAAAGCACTTGCTCATGTGAACACTGCCGCTAAGTCGGCGGCGTTGAGACGTGATAACCTCCTCGCCTGTGTGAACGCTGCCGCTAAGTCGGCGGCGTTGAGACGTGATAACCTCCTCGCCTGTGTGAACACTGCCGCTAAGTCGGCGGCGTTGAGACGTGATAACCTCCTCGCCTGTGTGAACGCTGCCGCTAAGTCGGCGGCGTTTAGACATGATAACCTTCACGCCTGTGTGAACGCTGCCGCTAAGTCGGCGGCGTTTAGACGTGATAACCTTCACGCCTGTGTGAACGCTGCCGCTAAATCGGTGGCGTTTAGACGTGATAACCTTCACGCCTGTGTGAACGCTGCCGCTAAGTCGGCGGCGTTTAGACGTGATAACCTTCACGCCTGTGTGAACGCTGCCGCTAAGTCGGCGGCGTTTAGACGTGATAACCTTCACGCCTGTGTGAACGCTGCCGCTAAATCGGTGGCGTTTAGACGTGATAACCTCCTCGCCTGTGTGAACGCTGCCGCTAAGTCGGCGGCGTTTAGACGTGATAACCTTCACGCCTGTGTGAACGCTGCCGCTAAATCGGTGGCGTTTAGACGTGATAACCTCCTCGCCTGTGTGAACGCTTCCGCCAAGTCGCCGGCGTTTAGATGTGATAACCTTCGCGCCTGTGTGAACGTTGCCGCTAAGTCGGCGGCGTTTAGACGTGATAACCTTCGCGCCTGTGTGAACGCTGCCGCTAAGTCGGCGGCGTTTAGACGTGGTAACCTTCACGCCTGTGTGAACACTGCCGCTAAGTCGGCGGCGTTTAGACGTGATAACCTTCACGCCTGCGTGAACGCTGCCGCTAAGTCTGTGGCGTTTAGACGTGGTAGCCTTCGCGCCTGTGTGAACGCTGCCGCTAAGTCGGCGGCGTTTAGACGTAGTAACCTTCGCGCCTGTGTGAATGCTGCCGCTAAGTCGGCGGCGTTTAGACGTGGTAACCTTCGCGCCTGTGTGAACACTGCCGCTAAGTCGGCGGCGTTTAGACGTGGTAACCTTCACGACTGTGTGAACGCTACCGCTAAGTCGGCGGCGTTTAGACGTGATAAACATCGCGCCAGTGTGAACGCTGCCGCTAAGTCGGAGGCCTTTATAGTCTGTTCAGAGCATGAAGTCGGTTCAGGGTGGAACTGGTATCGTCGTTTACCTCTAGCCATCTGTCAAATCAACCTACGTACATGCGTCTCTCTCTTATTATCAATCCATGTGCTATTTAAAAGTGATATTTATATATTCTATATATAGTAAAGAAAGCTACATAGTACAATGAATGTCGATGCTTAGGATTATAACAACGATTTGTATAAATTCTATGATATGTGGCAGCGAATTTTTCCCATGGTGCCACGTTGTGGTGGTGGTCGGCGTGTCCCATTAAGTCCCTCCCCCGGGTCGAGAGGGAGAGAGAGAGAGAGAGCGATGAACAGGTGGGTTGTGGGTGGGTAGGTAGGCAGAGTGCTAATCTGATAATAGACGGTCGAACTGGCAGAGCCGCACTCATGGGAATTCCAGAATGTGCCACACCTTGAACTGACTTCATGCTTCGAACAGACTATAAACGTGATAACCTTCGCGCCTGTGTGAACGCTGCCGCTAAGTCGGCGGCGTTTAGACGTGATAACCTTCGCGCCTGTGTGAACGCTGCCGCTAAATCGGCGGCGTTTAGAGGAGATAACCTTCGCGCCTGTGTGAACGCTGCGGCTAAGTCGGCGGCGTTTAGACGTGATAACCTTCGCGTCTGTGTGAACGCTGCCGCTAAATCGGCGACGTTTAGACGTGATAACCTTCGCGCCTTTGGGAACGCTGCGGCTAAGTCGGCGGCGTTTAGAGGTGATAACCTTTGCGCCTGTGTGAACGCTGCCGCTAAGTCGGCGGCGTTTGGAGGTGATAACCCTCGCGCCTGTGTGACGGCTGCGGCTAAGTCGGTGGCGTTTAGAGGTGATAACCTTCGCGCCTGTTTGAACGCTGCCTCTAAGTCGGCGGCGTTTAGACGTGATAACCTTCGCGCCTGTGTGCACGTTGCCGCTAAATCGGCGGCGTTTAGAGGTGATAACCTTCGCGCCAGTGTGAACGCTGCCGCTAAGTCGGCGGCGTTTAGAGGTGATAACGTTCGCGCCTGTGTGAACGCTGCCGCTAAATCGGCGGCGTTTAGAGGAGATAACCTTCGCGCCTGTGTGAACGCTGCTGCTAAATCGGCGGCGTTTAGACATGATAACCTTCCTTCCTGTGTGAACGCTGCCGCTAAGTCGGCGGCGTTTAGAGGTGATAACCTTCGCGCCTGTGTGAACGCTGCCGCTAAATCGGCGGCGTTTAGACGTGATAACCTTCGCTCCTGTGTGAACGCTGCCGCTAAATCGGCGGCGTTTAGAGGTGATAACCTTTGCGCCTGTGGGAACGCTGCCGTTAAATCGGCGGCGTTTAGAGGTGATAACCTTCGCGCCTGTGTGAACGTTGCCGCTAAGCCAGCGGCGTAAAGAGGTGATAACCTTCGCGCCTGTGTGAACGCTGCCGCTAAGTCAGCGGCGTTTAGAGGTGATAACCTTCGCGCGCCTGAGGATGAATGAGCCATGTTAAGAGGATGTCATTTTGGATTTGAGGAAACCTTCCTTACGTACTAATCACTCCAGCGTGAACGAACTTGTGAATATTTATAAAATATATAAGCTTCGCCCTCTCTGATATGGAGAAATAGTAAGGTGTCGCTAATTACTCTTCCTTTATGATATATATTTTCAACAAAGAGCAAAACAATACGAGGCTTAATTATGTAATCTCTTCTCCTTTTCTCTTTATAAATCCTTAAATGTTTTCTCCCTTGATCCTGACCCACCGTCCTCTTTGTCTCCCATACATATTTTCCTGTGAATATCGAATATTTATCCCTTTCCCTCCCTCCTTCTCTCCCTCAATTCCTTAACTTTTTTTTTCGTCTCATTCCTCCATGACCCCATTTCCACCCTCTTTTGTCGTCTTCTTCCACCTCCTCCTTCTCCTCCTCTCTCCCTCTCTGTCTTAATCTTTCCAAATTACATTTTTTTTCTCGCCTGTAATCTTTATCTTGAACTCAGACATTTTTTTTGCCATCGATCTTGCCGTTTTTCTTTTCCTTTTAGTTTATTCCGTTTTTTTTTCACTTTCCCGATTCTTCTTTTCTCCTTTATCTTTTTCAATCGTGTTTTCTGCTTTGTTTTCTTTTTTTCCACTCGTTTTTTCCCTTTTCTCACATGTTTCCTTGCATGTTTTCTCGTCTTTTTTCCGTTCTTCTCATTTTCGGTTTTTCTTTCAATTTACACAAACTTTTCATTTCTCGTTTTCCTTTTCCCTTTATTTCCCTCTAATTATGAACCAACGCCATGATTCTTTTCTTGGCAGACAACTTTCATGTGACTCAATTAACCTTTGACCTCTCTTTTGCGTATAACGTGACCTCAAGCTTAGCACGGTGCACAATTACATCTCCAACTACTGATAGCTTTGTCTTAAATGAATGTGACGTTACTTGGGCCAGATATATATTTACACCCCTTTGAAGTGTAAAGATATACTCTATATACAACCAAACCAAGCTAAATTAGACCAGTCAATCAAGTTATTGGAAATCAATCAAACCTAACACCTCATTCTCTCTTTACATAGCTTAACATAACACTAATCTATCTCTTTTTCTTTCTCCTTGCGTAGCTTCAAAGTTGGAAATTTATATACATCTTTCAACCATTTACGGCTGCCTCTAACCATCGACACCTCTTCGCCGTACAATACCTGGAGTACCTGAACCTCGGCCGTCAACACTTTAACGTATACATCCATCCTAACCAGTGAATGATATTATCTCCTTGTTTATTAGACGATTTGTATATTCCTTTAAATCATTGACCACTCTCTCCCCTCCTTTGTCATTCTTGGGGGCGCTTGTATACCCTCCTAACTACTGACTCCTTGACTTGACCTCTTGAGCTTGACTTCTTGACCTCCCCTCCAACGTGTGTGTCATCAACTTAGAGACCTCATTTGGGTCACACATATTCCCTCCTAGCCATTATCTTCTCTGTCTACTCTTGCGTTGCTTGTCTTGACCTCTCTCCCTCTGCCTCCCCCCCCCGTGCGTGTCGTCAGCGTGGAGACCATCTCGGGGCCGCAGGGACCCGTCTCGTGGCTCAGGATCAAGGCGGCCTCTACCTCAGATTCCGGCAACTACAGCTGCAGCGCCGCCGAGGCTGAGCCCACCACCGTCCGCATCCAGGTGCTCGAAGGTACGTCAAGGCAAAGGTTAAAGGTCAAAGGTTAGGTCAAAAGGGGCAAGTCAGAGTAGACGGTCAAAGGTCAGGTAAGAAGGGCAGGTAAGGTGGCAGGGCAAAGTTGAACTGTCAGAAGGTCATGGTAGATGGTTGTCAGGTCATCCATGAACCACTGAATAAAGATTGCTAAAAGTACGTTAAGTTAAGCACCAATGAGACACGGGCAAGAAATCAATAGCGAGTGTTAAGAGATCATGAGCTCACCCTTCTACCATGCATGCCAAAGAGTTCCAAAGATGTGTAAAGGCAGGTAAGGTTAAATGCAGTGGTGGGCACGATTCCGCCAACCGCTAATTAGCGAAGCTAACATTTTCATTAGCTGATTAGCGTTTTCGCTAACCTTGGAAACAGTTAGCGGACCAATTAGCTTCCGCTGAACGTAGTTCCTCCTCCGCTAACTTTAAGTCCACTAAAGGTTCATACAGGTTTGTTCTTATTCGTTGTGGGCAGACACAGCACCAGTTGAACCACATGGCGCAATAATTTCAGGGCTTCCACTTTTGGGTAAATTACGCCTTAAAGTAGGGTAACTGGACATTTATTAGGGAACATTTTTTGGTATTTTAGGGTAATGCATCTTCCATTTCCGACTCTTTGAACTCGGGATTTAATAACAAGAATTCGATATTTTCCATCTGACAGGAAATAAACACTGCTATCAACTTATTCACCTAATATACCCTTTAGTATTATTTACATTTATGTATCTAAATTGATCCACTATCCCCAGCCGTGTGGGGGAGCAGTCCTGTGTAATGTGTCATCTGATATCTTATCACATTTTGTCTTCTGCACTGCTATTGCAAGTTCATATTAGGCATAAGTAATTAAAGTGTATGTGGAATTTAATTTGTGTACACCTTTATCATCATCTGATTTTGGCATGCAATACTGTTCTGGAAAGCTCTAAGATACAACATATTGATATTTCATGTCATTGGTCTGTTTTTATGGGTTTTAGAGCCAAAATACTTTACCGAAGCTAAATCCATATCAAGAAAAGTTAACGATCAGCGGTTAGCATAAGCTTCCACTAATTTCTTTATCAGTTTAGCGATTTAGCGTAAGCAAAGCTAACTTTTTAGTTGGTGGATTACCAATTACCGAAGCTAACTTTTTAGTTAGTATATGCGCCTATTAGGCGCACCTAACATCACCAAAATGTGGGGTGCAAACTTGGCGCAGGGACTGTTTTGGGGGGCCATTGAAGGTGATGGGCTAAAAAGTAGCCTATCCGGATATTTTGTTTTTATTTATTAATGATCCACGAGACATCCTAGAGTTAAATCAGAGTATGTGCTTATCTTTGTATTCGTTCATACACACACTGGTAATATTTCTGTGGGGTCTGATTCACTTATTAGAGTGAAATTATATTGTGAAAAACAGTCACAAATTCGTGTCACTGGTAAAAATGATACTAGTAATTCAAGTTTTGCCACCATGAAATATACACAAATAGATAAATATGAAAGCTCACGAAGTCACAATAAGTGACATCACCTGCTTTGCGCAGTAAAAATATGTTATTTAAGGTATCTGATACCCTCAAAAAGGCGTGCGCGCTGCCTCTGGCCTCGGAGCTACAAACAGCTCCTGGATCGGCTATGATGATGTTACTAAGGATTTCAGAGGCTGTGCGGCCTCGTTTTTTGGGAATAATATCGTAACGAACAATCGTATCGGTACGAGATTTTGCGACAGTGTATTTCACACACTGCCTTAATTTTTAAGGGTATCGCCAACCGCCACAAGTAGAGAATAAAGGCACTTGTCCCTATACCAAGAGGGTAAAGTCATCAGTGTCAGGCAAAGATACGAACACAACTACCAGAGGCTCCGCCCACCTTGTTCCTCTTCCCTCCATCTCCCGCCTCCTCCCTTCTCCCTCAATCTCTCTCTCTCTCTCTCTCTCTCTCTGGAAGATACATACATACTCGAGAATGATTTTTTTTTTCAATTAAGGCATGCTTGATGTGATACTGGGACTTTAATTTTGAGCATAGTGATACACATCTGGGCCGTGGACGTAATGACATGTGAGAGTAGGGTGAGGTGGTAAATGATGACTACCATGATTGATGGTAGAACGATTGCTCGCTTGTATTTGTTTCTCTCTCGTTTGTTTTTTGTTGTTTCGCAATTCTTCCCGTTACCATACTTTCAGCTCTTCCCTGACAATAAAATTAATAGCACCACTATAATTTGGCGATAAGAGCACCATTACTTTTATCAGTAGGTACATGCTATACAATAGCCCTACGAAAACGTACACCATAAACCACCAAACCACTACGCTACCAATAGTTACGGAGGTAATTAGGCTATGTAAGTAACACGTTACCCTACTCTCAACTTTATTTAAAGGATGCCTATCAGTATTAGAAAGAGTATATAACGTCACTACAATTAATGCATGCCTTTCATTCATTATAGTTACGAAGCTACATGAGAGAGAGAGAGAGAGAGAGAGAGAGAGAGAGAGAGAGAGGAACAAGGTGGGCGGAGCCTCTGGTAGTTGTGTTCGTATCTTTGCCTGACACTGATGACTTTACCCTCTTGGTATAGGGACAAGTGCCTTTATTCTCTACTTGTGGTGGTTGGCGATACCCTTCAAAATTAAGGCAGTGTGTGAAATACACTGTCGCAAAATCTCGTACCGATACGATTGTTCGTTACGATATTATTCCCAAAAAACGAGGCCGCACAGCCTCTGAAATCCTTAGTAGGTGCGCGAAGGTAACTTTTCGGTTAGCGGTTCCCACCACTGGTTAAATGTTACGGTAAGAAAGTGGTATGGTCACCGCGCTCCAGTTATTAAGTGATAAAGGTAGCCATGTATAATGGTGGTCAAGGTAGGGAGGTCAGTAGGTGGGATGGTCGTACAAAAGGTCAAGGAGTCATCTTCTAAAAGTAGGGGCAAGAGGTCACAGAAGATCGGTAGTATTTGTGATTGCTTCTCCATCAGTAGACGTTAGGAAGGTCAGCCAAGTCACGGAGGCAAATGTAGGTCAGGTAAAGAGGCGGTTAGTTCTTGAGGTCAGCAGGTGGGAGGGACAAAGCATACTGAGGCCATTTTTATATCCTTTGTATGCCCTTGAGCTCCCTCCTTACCTGCAAAAAAAGTCGAGTTAAATAGGTGAAAAGATAGTTTTGTGACAACAGTGATAAGTCGCGGAGCAGGAGTGGTGGAGTAGGAGTCGTTGGTCAGAGGTCACAGAGTATTCAGTGTATCTGTGATTAACCTTTCATCAAAAGACCGTTAGGCAGGTCAGTTAGGTCAATAAGGTCACGGGTCACAGTTGTATAATAGCCTTTAAAATGCCGGTCCTTTATCTCCTTCCGTTCGTCCTTCTTCCCTTTTCCTTGGCCTTTCTCGACTGTTCTCCACATATTCTCTTTCCATCCTCTCCCATGTTCTCTTCCATCATTGCCTTCCTCTTTGCCTCCCGAGCACGTTTAGCTACGTATTTGCTGGCCTGGGTTCAAATCCCGGACCGAGCAGCCGGGGCACACCAACCCAGCCATTCATTCTCCCTTTCCGGCAGGTCGATAAGTGGTTACCTAAGAACCTGGGGAAGGTAAACTGTGGTAACCAGGATGTCACACTAGCCCTGTGTCCCGGGGTGATGGATTTACATCCAATACACTGAAAGACCTTCCCAGACATCATTAAACGTAAAAGTTAAGGCTGTTATTAAATTGAAACTACGGCCGAGATAGAAAATAAAAATACTTCACTACAAATACCGAGACTTCTGGGAAAACATCACAAGTAAACGAGGCGGAAGGACAGACATCTAACAAACAAACAGACGTGGAGAAGGAGGAGGATAATTAAGAAGAAAATAATGATCCACAGAAGGCGAGGAAAGGGAAAGGCAATATAGAAGACTAAGGAAAGAACCACAAGGAAAAGATCAAAGGTGGTAAAAGGTTTAGATTCTCTCTCTCTCTCTCTCTCTCTCTCTCTCTCTCTCTCTCTCTCTCTCTCTCTCTCTCTCTCTCTCTCTCTCTCTCTCTCTCTCTCTCTCTCTCTCTCTCTCTCTCTCTCTCTCTCTCTCTCTTTTCCAGACAAACTCTTTAATCCGTTTAGCCATTAAATAATTACATACAATCAGTTCTTAACAAGTGGAGGGGAGCGGTCACCCCTATCATGTATTTTCAAGTAATTATGGCACGCTCTTTCACCGCTAGTTAATTACCTGTAATAACCAACTAACAATCAGAGTTGTTAGCATTGCTAATTCATTAAGGCGAATCGTCTGTTAATTGCTTTATTATAACGGGGCCTGTGAAGGTTTACACCCTCAGGTTAATTTGTATGTTTGTGTGTCGGGGGTAAGGTGGGATGAGGCTTTCCCTTCCCCCTAATTAACCGTAAGGATGGGTTCACCTGAGTATCGTGCCGGTCTTATAATCAACTACCAACAGACTCTTCCAGTGTAAAAAATTAATACATTGCTATTTTAGCTACTGCTCGTGTGATTGTGTATCCTGACGCTCGCACAGATAACTTCCGACGGATTTCTCCAGCACACCTGTGCGCCCTGCCTCTTCGTACAGGCTCCAGCCAGATCCTTCCGTGTAGTGAATCAATACATTTCATATTTAATCCTCGCCGCGTTACATGTGTTTATGCAGCTTTCCGGAGCCTTGAGAAAATGACAAGTAAACATGAATTTCCCATGTGTAAGTTTCTATAACAACCTCCTCTTCCGCGTTTCTGCAGCGTTCTTTAGTAAATGTTGATAGATTTATATTTCCTTAGTAACCACGTACCACATGACTCTCCATCATGGCATGTCAAATAAAACTTATTCTCTAATTTGTTAAGGAATCGGAGTGCACCACTTATGGCATTCTTTATCAGGTAAACAGATTTTTCTATTGTAGTTAGTTAGGCCGGGTCAGCATTAAGAAGATTTCTGCAGGAGGTAGAAATGAATGTGTAGATACGAATGTTGCATGTAGGAAGCAAATAGTACTTTTGTTCATTGCCGTAATACTGAGATTAGCGAAGGCATCGTTAATGTTAACCACTTACTTCTCATCTACTTTGTTATTTCATAACCTGAACATTGTAGTTTATTGAAGTAATTTAAGGATATTTAATATATGCAAGATTTGTCTTCATATTTTTCTCGCAGATATAGCGTAACTGGTAGATGGTAATTCAACTAATTGGTAGTTGAGACCACTAAGATCCACCTTGTCTGTTAGTTCAATGGCTGGACAGTGGGGTTAATTACCGTCATTGTAATACTAACAACTTTCCTGGTGTTACTTAGTGCTGTCGAAGATAACAGATAAACACTTAATTTCACTTTACCAATAGTTAGTTAAGGGCCACCAGTATATACCTCAACTGTTACGTCATTTCCTGTACATTGTGGTAATCTAAGACCATTTAATAACTAACCACTTACCTACTTTTCTGCAGTTTCTTTTAGCAACTGAAAAATAAAAGGGGGAAATAATCCCCTTTAGGTAGACAAGATCATTACCAATATTTCCCTCACCTGAGGTGTGTGCATTAACTTGCTGCCGTCACTCCCCCCTCCAGGAGACACCTCAGCGGCAATTCAACACTCCACCAACACCTCCTCCTCCTCCCACCGGGCTGTCCACGCCTCCGTCACCACCATCATCCACCTGCTGAGTCTGTCCTTAGTGCTGTGAGTGCGCTGCTAGGTGTGGCTCGGCGTGTGGCAGTGTGGCGGTGTTAATAATGTTACGGATGTGTGTGTGGGTAATGTTGTGGATGTGACTAAGGGTGTGTGGGTGTGAATGAAGGTGTGTGGGTAATGGCTGTGTGGGTGTCCCCGAAGGAGTGTGGGTAATGTTGCGGGTGTGTTGGTATGGCTGAGGGTGTGTGGGTAATGTTGTGGGTGTGTGGGTGTGGCTGAGGGTGTGTGGTTAATGTTGCGGGTGTGTAGGTATGGCTGAGGGTGTGTGGGTAATGTTGCGGGTGTGTAGGTATGGCTGAGGGTGTGTGGGTAATGTTGTGGGTGTGCCTGAGGGTGTGTGGGTAATGTTGCGGATGTGTAGGTGTGTCTGAGGGTTTGTGGGTAATGTTACGGGTGTGTAGGTGTGTCTGAGGGTGTGTGGGTAATGTTACGGGTGTGTGGGTGTGCCTGAGGGTGTGTGGGTAATGTTACGGGTGTGTGGGTGTGCCTGAGGGTGTGTGGGTAATGTTACGGGTGTGTAGGTATGGCTGAGGGTGTGTGGGTAATGTTACGGGTGTGTGGGTGTGCCTGAGGGTGTGTGGGTAATGTTACGGGTGTGTAGGTATGGCTGAGGGTGTGTGGGTTATGTTGTGGGTGTGTAGGTGTGGCTGATGGTGTGTGGGTTATGTTGCGGGTGTGTAGGTGTGCCTGCGGGTGTGTGGGTGTGGCTGGGGGTGTGTGGGTAATGTTGTGACTGTGTGGGTGTGGCTGAGGGTGCGTGGGTAATGTTGCGGGTGTGTAGGTGTGCCTGAGGATGTGTGGGTAATGTTGTGACTGTGTGGGTGTGGCTGAGGGTGTGTGGGTAATTTTGTGGGTGTGTAGGTGTGCCTGAGGATATGTGGATAATGTTGTGACTGTGTGGGTGTGCCTGAGGGTGTGTGGGTAATTTTGTGGGTGTGTAGGTGTGCCTGAGGATGTGTGGATAATGTTGTGACTGTGTGGGTGTGGCTGAGGGTGTGTGGGTAATTTTGTGGGTGTGTAGGTGTGCCTGAGGGTGTCTGGGTAATGTTGCGGGTGTGTAGGCGTGCCTGAGGGTGTGTGGGTAATGTTGCGGGTGTGTAGGTGTGGCTGAGGGTGTGTGGGTAATGTTGTGGGTGTGTAGGTGTGGCTGAGGGTGTGTGGGTAATGTTGCGGGTGTGTAGGTGTGCCTGAGGGTGTGTGGGTAATGTTGCGGGTGTGTAGGCGTGCCTGAGGGTGTGTGGGTAATGTTGCGGGTGTGTAGGTGTGGCTGAGGGTGTGTGGGTAATGTTGCGGGTGTGTAGGTGTGGCTGAGGGTGTGTGGGTAATGTTGCGGGTGTGTAGGTGTGGCTGAGGGTGTGTGGGTAATGTTGTGGGTGTGTGGGTGTGACTGAGGGTGTGTTGCGGGTGTGTGGGTGTGGCTGAGGGTGTGTGGGTAATGTTGCGGGTGTGTAGGTGTGGCTGAGGGTGTGTGGGTAATGTTACGGGTGTGTAGGTGTGGCTGAGGGTGTGTGGGTGTGGCTGAGGGTGTGTGGGTAATGCTGTGGCCGTGTGGGTGTGCTTAAGGGTGAGTAGGGGTGGCTGAGGGTGTGTGGGTAGTGTTGTGGGTGTGTGGGTGTGGCTGAGGGTGTGTGGGTGTGGCTAAGGGTGTGTGGGTAATGTTGCGGGTGTGTAGGTGTGGCTGAGGGTGTGTGGGTAATGTTGTGGGTGTGTAGGTGTGGCTGAGGATGTGTGGGTAATGTTGTGGGTGTGTGGGTGTGGCTGAGGGTGTGTGGGTAATGTTGCGGGTGTGTAGGTGTGCCCGAGGGTGTGTGGGTAATGTTACGGGTGTGTAGGTGTGCCTGAGGGTGTGTGGGTAATGTAGCGGGCGTGTAGGTGTGCCTGAGGGTGTGTGGGTAATATTGTGACTGTGTGTGTGTGGCTGAGGGTGTGTGGGTAATGTTGCGGGTGGGTATATGTGGCTGACGGTTCGTGGGTAATGTTGTGACTGTGTAGGTGTGGCTGAGGGTGTGTGGGTAATGTTGCAGGTGTGTGGGTGTGGCTGAGGGTGTGTGTGTAGTATTGTGGCTGTTTGGGTGTGGCTGAGGGTGTGTGGGTGTCCCTGAGGGTGTGTGGGTAATGTTGCGGGTGTTTGGGTGTGGTTGATGGTGTGTGGGTAATGTTGCGGGTGTGTGGGTGTGGCTGAGGGTGTGTGGGTAATATTACGGGTGTATAGGTGTGGCTGACGGTTCGTGGGTAATGTTGTGACTGTGTGGGTGTGGCTGAGGGTGTGTGGGTAATGTTGCGGGTGTGTAGGTATGGGTGAGGGTTTGTGGGTAATGTTGTGACTGTGTGAGTGTGGCTGAGGGTGTGTGGGTAATGTTGTGACTGTGTGGGTGTGGCTGAGAATGTGTTGGTAACGTTGTGACTGTGTGGGTGTGGCTGAGGGTGTGTGGGTAATATTGCGGATGTGTAGGTGTTGCTGAGTGTGTGTGGGTGTGGCTGAGGATCTGTGGGTAATGCTGTGGCCGTGTGGGTGTGCTTGAGGGTGTGTGGGTAATGTTGCGGGTGTGTAGGAGTGGCTGAGGGTGTGTGGGTAATGTTGTGGGTGTGTGGGTGTGACTGAGGGTGTGTGGGTAATATTGTGGGTGTGTGGATGTGGCTGAGGGTGTGTGGGTAATGTTGTGGGTGTGTAGGTGTGGCTGAAGGTGTGTGGGTAATGTTGTGGTTGTGTAGGTGTGGCTGAGGGTGTGTGGGTAATGTTGTGGGTGTTGCTGAGGGTGTGTGGTTAATGTTCCGGGTGTGTAGGTGTGCCCGAGGGTGTGTGGGTAAAGTTACGGGTGTGTAGGTGTGCATTAGGGTGTGTGGGTAATGTTGCGGGTGTCAAGGTGTGCCTGAGTATGTGTGGGTAATGTTGTGGGTGTGTAGGTGTGGCTGAGGGTGTGTGGGTAATGTTACGGGTATGTATAGTGTGCCCGAGGGTGTGTGGGTAATGTTACGGGTGTGTAGGTGTGCCTAAGGGTGTGTGGGTAATGTTACGGGTGTGTAGGTGTGCCTGAGGGTGTGTGGGTAATGTTACGGGTGTGTAGGTATAGCTGAGGGTGTGTGGGTAATGTTGTGACTGTGTGGGTGTGGCTGAGGGTGTGTGGGTAATGTTGTGACTGTGTGGGTGTGGCTGAGGATGTGTGGGTAATGTTGTGACTGTGTGGATGTGGCTGAGGGTGTGTGGGTAATGTTGTGACTGTGGGTGTGGCTGAGGGTGTGTGGGTAATGTTGTGACTGTGTGGGTGTGGCTGAGGGTGTGTGGGTGTGGCTGAGGGTGTGTTGGTAATGTGACTGTGTGGGTGTGGCTGAGGGTGTGTGGGTAATGTTGTGACTGTATGGGTGTGGCTGAGGGTGTGTGGGTAATGTTGTGACTGTGTGGGTGTGGCTGAGGATGTGTGGGTAATGTTGTGGGTGTGTAGGTGTGGCTGAGGGTGTGTGGGTAATGTTGTGGGTGTGGCTGAGGGTGTGTGGGTAATGTTGCGGGTGTGTAGGTGTGCCCGAGGGTGTGTGGGTAATGTTACGGGTGTGTAGGTGTGCCTGAGGGGGTGTGGGTAATGTTGTGACTGTGATGGTGTGGCTGAGGGTGTGTGGGTAATGGTGTGACTGTGTGGGTGTGGCTGAGGATGTGTGGGTAATGTTGTGACTGTGTGGGTGTGGCTGAGGGTGTGTGGGTAATGTTGTGACTGTGTGGATGTGGCTGAGGGTGTGTGGGTAATGTTGTGACTGTGTGGGTGTGGCTGAGGGTGTGTGGGTAATGTTGTGACTGTGGGTGTGGCTGATTGTGTGTGGGTAATGTTGTGACTGTGTGGATGTGGCTGAGGGTGTGTGGGTAATGTTGTGACTGTGTGGGTGTGGCTGATTGTGTGTGGGTAATGTTGTGACTGTGTGGATGTGGCTGAGGGTGTGTGGGTAATGTTGTGACTGTGTGGGTGTGGCTGAGGGTGTGTGGGTAATGTTGTGACTGTGGGTGTGGCTGAGGGTGTGTGGGTAATGTTGTGACTGTGGGTGTGGCTGAGGGTGTGTGGGTAATGTTGTGACTGTGTGGGTGTGGCTGAGGGTGTGTGGGTGTGGCTGAGGGTGTGTTGGTAATGTGACTGTGTGGGTGTGGCTGAGGGTGTGTGGGTAATGTTGTGTGTGTGTGGGTGTGGCTGAGTTTGTGTGGGTAATGTTGTGACTGTGTGGGTGTGGCTGAGGATGTGTGGGTAATGTTGTGGGTGTGTGGGTGTGGCTGAGGGTGTGTGGGTAATGTTGTGGGTGTGTGGGTGTGGCTGAGGGTGTGTGGGTAATGTTGCGGGTGTGTAGGTGTGCCCGAGGGTGTGTGGGTAATGTTACGTGTGTGTAGGTGTGCATTAGGGTGTGTGGGTAATGTTGTGACTGTGTTGGTGTGGCTGAGGGTGTGTGGGTAATGGTGTGACTGTGTGGGTGTGGCTGAGGATGTGTGGGTAATGTTGTGACTGTGTGGGTGTGGCTGAGGGTGTGTGGGTAATGTTGTGACTGTGGGTGTGGCTGAGGGTGTGTGGGTAATGTTGTGACTGTGGGTGTGGCTGATTGTGTGTGGGTAATGTTGTGACTGTGTGGATGTGGCTGAGGGTGTGTGGGTAATGTTGTGACTGTGTGGGTGTGGCTGAGGGTGTGTGGGTAATGTTGTGACTGTGGGTGTGGCTGAGGGTGTGTGCGTAATGTTGTGACTGTGGGTGTGGCTGAGGGTGTGTGGGTAATGTTGTGACTGTGGGTGTGGCTGATTGTGTGTGGGTAATGTTGTGACTGTGGGTGTGGCTGAGGGTGTGTGGGTAATGTTGTGACTGTGTGGGTGTGGCTGAGGGTGTGTGGGTAATGTTGTGACTGTATGGGTGTGGCTGAGGGTGTGTGGGTAATGTTGTGACTGTGTGGGTGTGGCTGAGGATGTGTGGGTAATGTTGTGACTGTGTGGGTGTGGCTGAGGGTGTGTGGGTAATGTTGTGACTGTGTGGGTGTGGCTGAGGGTGTGTGGGTAATGTTGTGACTGTGTGGGTGTGGCTGAGGGTGTGTGGGTAATGTTGTGACTGTGTGGGTGTGGCTGAGGGTGTGTGGATGTGGTTAAGGGTGTGTATATAGTTGTGGCTGTTAAGGGGCTCCTATAAGTGTTTGGGTGTAGATGGGTATGTGCATAACTTTGTAAGTGAGGGTGCTGGAGTGTGGCCATGGATGTGTGACTGTATATCTGACTGTCGGTATGGTAGTGGGTGTGGCTGTGGCTATAAGTGCTTGAGTGTGGGTGTGGGTGAGTGGGTGTAACTGTAGTGATATAGTTATGGATGTGGCTGTGAGGGTGTGGGGACAGTTGTTGTTTTGGCTGTGACTTTGGGGGCATGGGTGTGAGTGTGGGTGTGGGACTAAGGCGGCCATGGGTGTGAAACTACCTTAAGTGTGTGTGTGTGTGTGTGTGTGTGTGTGTGTGTGTGTGTGTGTGTGTGTGTGTGTGTGTGTGTGTGTATTTCAACCACTTTGTTTAATCATCCGCATCCTTCCATCTCTGTAATTTCTTTATTTTCCATAATCATACACTTCTTAAATTCAACACTTTCCTTACCTGACAAAATCTGTTTTTCATGATGTAAACACAACTTTGCTTTCATCAAGAACTGTCCGTCCCTTTCCCTACTAACCAAATATATTTACCTTATAAAACATCTACACTTTAATATAACTTTTTTTCAATAACTATCTCCATCTTTTCCAATTTAACCAACATTTATTACTCACACTGGAATCGTAGCGTTTTGATCCATCCCACGATTCACTCACTACCTGACTTTTCTAAACCTTGCCCATGATGTATAACAAATTATCCTCCAATCCTCTCCTCCCGACTCCTACTGCCCCCTTATCATACCCCCACCTTTTCTAACTTTTTTTTTATAGTCACGATCGAACTAGAACGTTTGTTACATCACATAGCTAACTTGCATGACGTTGACAAACTTTGTAAATGAAATGTATTTTTTTCTCCAATCCTTCCCTCACCTGACACCCCACCTGTGCTCACGTGTGAGCAGAGCCCGTGGTCACCTTGACGGCAGGTAAGCGGGAAGGTGAAGCCGTGGCCGTCCCCCAGGGCAGCTCCGTCGTCCTCACCTGTCACCTGAAGGCCAACCCACCTGCTACAACGTCACCTGCTTTCATAACGTAAGCTGATGGACAGGTGTCTACATGGTAGATCTTTTTCTTTATTTGTTTGTTTTAATCTGAAAAGGATTAGGTTTTGTGTTTGTAGTGTTGGTACATCTAGTATGTGCTTTTTTTTGTATTATATTTTCTCTATTAAACTAAAAGAAAAAAATGTCTCTTGATTGTTGAAGGTCTTGTGTATTGATTTAAATGCTTAATTAACCCGTTCAGCACGGTGACGCCTATTTCGACGCCATAAAGCATACTTGACTCGTAGTCTACCATATAAGAAATAATTAGCTTTATAAAATTCATGTGGCATCGTTTTATGATGTACTTCGCATGGAAAAATATCAATACTATTATTAATGTCGCTATTACTATTATATTTACGAATAATGAAAGCACTTTTTTGCTGTAGTCCTGGCGACATTCACTTGGCAAAAGATGGCAACTTCGGTCAGAGGCTCAGCGGCGAGCCTCAGCCAGGCAGCCCAGGGATGTGCGGTATCGACATAATCGATACCTGTTATTAAAAATAATACCGTTACAGTAAAGATACCGGTATTGATTGTTTTTTTACAATACCGGTATTACAGGTATATATATATATATATATATATATATATATATATATATATATATATATATATATATATATATATATATATATATATATATATATATTCGTCTCTTCAACTTTGTTTCCAACATTCGCAAGGATAAAAAAAAAAAAAAAAAACTACCTTGTATCGTAAGCGGCAGTATTGTGTAATTTTTACCATCAGAGACCATCGCACCAAACTGTTAATAAAAAAAATCGTGTAAGTGGTCACGAGCATGGCAATACCTGTGCACCTGGCAATGTCATGTTTGTATACAGATGTGTAATGGTGTGGCGCCCCGCCCCAACACAGATCTACACCTGCGGCAGATGACACGACGGCGGAACCAGCCACACACGCCCCTCCACCAGTCCTGTCCTCGCCCTTAGCCCCATATCTGGGGCCCGTGTGAGGTCGCCTACGCTGGGTCCTCAATAAATAGGTAAGCATTTCAACCGTGTTCAAAATGCTGTCAGTGGGCATGGTGGAAAGTGTCAGCAGTGTTCTGCAGAGCCAGCCAGACCAGGAAACAAAACATCAGACGATCAAGACTTCTGTGTCAAAGCGTCACTCAGAGTTACCTTGTGTTCAAACACAAGATAAGACGACACAAAACGACAAAGAACAAGACTAGGCCAGTCAAGGGATATCAGGTCGTCCAAACAAAACAGACCAACACTAAAGACGTGACTTGTAACAGAATGCTCCTCAGACCTTCCCTCGGGCACTTTACAGATATCACTCAATACATAACTTGAAGTTACTTCAGGACAGACCAGGATTAAGAGACACAAGACAGGAAAAAGACAACAAACATCAGACTTGAAACTTTCACATTATTCATATCATTAAAAACTGATTCAAGATTGAGAACAACGCTAAACAAGACGAAACCATCCTCAGAACTTGTGTGTGAGTGTGTGTGTGTGTGTGTGTATTGCACCATGGTCTGATCACGAGCTGGACTCGTCATCGCCCCAACCCCCTTGCTCAAGGGAGGACAATAACGGCTCCCTGTCATTGGAAAAATCTCGGGCCTGAGCGCCGCGGGTAGCATTATTCGGAACTGTATACCGGTTCGGTCCCATACCCACAACCAGCCAATCAGCTGTCAGATGTGTCAGCCAGACCGAGCCAGTCACGACGCAGGAAGGGCTTGGACAATGACGTCATAAAGTTTCTATGTAATAAGTATATGAAATCAATATATTGCTGCCTTATTATTAACAGTGTGTGAGTAGCAATAGTCCAAAAAGGAGTAGTTTAAAAATACTTTTTAATGCATTTCCTTAAGCTTGAAGCCAAAGACATAACTGTTAAAATTATGATGAAGAAGGCAAAGTTACCATGTACACTCGGACACAATAATAGTGTAACCTTCAGGTTGGGATAGAAGTTAGGCCGCTTCGGACACCCCCACCTCCACCCCACCACTCCACCAATAGCTTTTTATTCCATGCCGATTTTTTCATAGAATTATTAAGCTACTGTAAAAAGAAACAATGCCACCTGACAAAGAAAATTCTCCTGAAGATGATGGTATCAATAGATTTTTGGTAAGTTAGAAAGGATTAAGGGAGGTAAGCAAGCTTTTATACAAAATTGTAGGCGATGGACGAGTGGGTTCGTAGCGTGAAAGCACATATAGCCTAATATTACAATTTAATAAGTTCATATAAAAACTTGCTCACCTCCCTTCCTTTCTAACGTATCGATAATCTGTTGACACCATCATATTCAGGAGAATTTTCTTAATTAAGTGGCACTGTTTGTTTTACAGTAGCTTAATAATTATATGGAAAATTGGCATGGAATAAAAAGTGATATAAACCTTTATAACTCGTCTTTGACTTCAACTCGCATTATTTCCTTAATTTCTAGTCAATTTGAGTTGTTTTCAACACAGTCATAATCTGCAATCTTTCTCCAGTCCAATGATAAAAAAAGGCAAGTATGTTTTACGCGACATGAATAGGCTACGAAGCATAAAAGTAAAACTTGTAGTGTGGTGAGGTATGTTTCCATGATCGCGTCTCTCTCTCTCTCTCTCTCTCTCTCTCTCTCTCTCTCTCTCTCTCATCCCCATTGCTGCATGAGGACATTCCAGTCTGTATCAAAATCATACATGCTACTATGTTCATAACCATATAAAATGTCAATGTAGAGCTGATGATCCAAAATCATTGTATAGCACGCCAAATACTACTGCATTGACTAATTATATACAGTAGTAGAGAGCAAGAATGATAATTGTATCGGCTTTGATAGAGTAGGGGGGCTTCGTGGTGCAGTGGTTAGCACACTCGGCTCACAACCGAGAGAACCCGGGCTCGATTCCCGGGCGGAGTGGAAGAAATTTGGGCGGTTTTTCCGATACCCTACGCCCCTGTCCACCCAGCAGTGAATGGTTACCAGGTATTAATCGGGGGTTGTGTCCCGTCTCGTGGGATCTGTTCCCTTCTCCTATAATTCCTTCCCCTTCTGTCTCTCTCCGGCATATGACCTCAGATGTTGCGCCAAATAAACGAAACTTTTCTTTTGGTAGAGTAGCGGCGTGGTAAATGGCAACTTTACATCCTTCATCATCATTTTAACAGAGATATCTTTGGCTTCAAGCTTAAGAAAATGCTTTAAAACAGTATTTTTCA